>NC_139719.1:25987116-26547116 GCF_964188405.1 Protomyctophum parallelum | reverse complement strand
ATTGAAATGATGAGTAAGCAGCTATGACAAAGGGCCATGAAAATATGACCTTTTCAAAAAAAAAAAAAAAGTGGCTCAATTTGCCCCAGGTAAGGGGTAAGTTGATCCAAAATTGAACCACATGATATTTTAATGTAAAGAGCTTAAACTTGAACAGATAATGTATTCACGTATTGAAAATAATTTAATAACAGTTTTCCCTTTTGCAAATAGTCTTATTTATCTGTTTATTTATTATTTAAACAATATAAAGACAATTAAATAAAGTTTGTTATTCAGAACCTTATAATATTTGCAATATTGTTAATACAATATAGCAAATTTGCAAACATTTGCAAATTAAAGGTCATTCAGTATAATTTGAGTAGCTAATACTTAATACAAAAATATGAATGGTGATTCACATTAAGAAAATTGGCTCAATTTACCCCAAGGAATTGGTTCAACTTGCCCCATGGCCACTTTTTGACAAAACATGGCTAGCTTAATGCTCCAGGATAATGTTTAGCTAAATGATTCACATGGGTTTTATACATTGGTATATCACCAACATGCATGATATATAAGTTTAGACCTGGGTGCTTTTGCTTTAACATAAAAATGATTATTCCAGAAAAGTTTATTTTTTTACTTTGACCAGCAAAAAACACTTTTTTGTGTATAAATGTACTTTCCACTTTGTCCATGTGTCTCTCATCTTCAGTCAGGTTGAAATGGTGGGTGTGTCCTGATTTTGAGGTCACATGACAACTCATGTGTGTAGTTTTAAAGATACAGGGGGTGGTTCAACTTACCCGACGGTTCATCTTCCCCATCCTCCCCTATCTTAAATATTGGATGGTTGAAATGTATTGCATGGCATTGGCAACATACGCACTTGATGATCATGAGCGTATCTATAAAGAAGAAAAGGTCTTCTTTGCTAATTCAATCTACATTTACAGGCTGCAGATGAAGACTGCAGAATGTGAGGACTGAAGGTTTGTTTCTGTTCAAGAAGCTAAAGGCCCTCGTCCAGAAGAAGCAGGAACATCCATACAAAAGGGTCTCTTACAAGTGTTAGCCAATGCATATGGATAAAGGCTGTGAAAGTGTTCATCCTAAATTCACAGGCCAAGGTAGAGATATTGCAGAATGTCCCTCTCCACCCCATCCTCCAGCGATGCTGGGATCCGAAGTCTAGAGACCAACACATTCAATGGTGGCTGCAACTTTGCCACGCCAGCTCGAAATAACAATGGTGCAATCAAATCAAAGTCACAGGCTTTGCCACTCAAGTTCACCCCAGTTTCAAAATATTTATTTTGGAGAGCGAGAAGATCTCAATCTGCAGGGTCTTTGAGTCATTTAGAAATTTCCCCTATAAATGGTGAAGACCCAGCACAGGTGACAAACGGTATAGATGCAACGGCTTCCTGTAGCACTCCTACCATTTCTCCTGTGCGTTCCATAATGGATGAGACTGCGCCTACTCCTGTGCGTTTCATAGGTGATGAGACTCTGCCTTCTCCGGTGCAATCCATAGTGGATGAGACCATGCCCTCAAGTTTTCCTGTGAGTTTCATAGAGGATGAGACTATGCCACATGGATGTACATTTGATAGTTCCTTCATGACCTCGGTTTCTTCAATTTGTGCCACACCGACTCTTCAAACTTATAATGGTGTAACCGAGACTGATGTTGGCCCTGTTGTCGACCAAGATGGGTCTGCTTCAGAAGATTCATGCAATGATCTCCAGAACAGAACTTTTACTTCCAGCAGTACCTTGGAAACAAAATCTCAGTCAGTGTTTGGCAGCACACCTATTTTGTTTGAAAGCCCTATGAGTAATGTTAACCAAAACACCTTTGACGTGGACAGTCCATCTAACATCATTAACCAGACCACTAGCTGTAAAAACAACACGTTTGATGTCCACCAACCGTGCCCCTCAAAGTGTAATGATGCAGAACCTGATGCCAAAATGTCTCTCCTGCATAACACGTTTGATGCTGAGCCTGTTGTAGGGGAAGTGTCTGAAGCTGGGCCTCACAGCAATGAGCCTGTTGTAGGGGAAGTGTCTGAAGCTGGGCCTCACAGCAATGCCTTTCAAACTAAAGCCCTTACTACTCTCAGTAGTACAATGACTTTGTCTGAAAGCAGCACTAGTGTCAACCTCCAGAAAACATTTGAAATGGTCTGTCCAAACGAGCCCACTAACCAGATCACTGGCTGTAAAAACGACACATTTGATGTACACCAACCTTGCCCGCCGTCAAAGTGTAATGTTACAACAGCTGAAGCGCAGCCTGATGCCAAAATGTCTCCTCTGGATAACACGTTTGATGCTGAGCCTGTTGTAGTGGCAGTATCTGAAGCTGGAGCTGAACCAAATATAGTGAGGTTTTCTGAAGCCAGAGCTGGATCTGATATAGTGATGGTCTCTGAAGCCGGAGCTGATGTGGCACTGGCAGCTTTTGCTGCTGAGCCTACTGTTACTGTAACAGTTATTGAATCTGGAAGCGACTGTAGTGGTGATACACACTCAAGCACACTAAATCCAGAAGGATTCTGTAACGGCCTCTATCAAAGCCTGTCTTGTAATTTGAATGAAACTTTAGATTTGAGGGAATTCTTGCCTTCAACATCTACACCCCAACTTCCCCAAGTAAACAAGTTCATCATGAAACAAGAGATGGGAAAATCCTCTGTGGTGCAGAAAAGGCTGAATGAACCAGACACTCTGTTGGCTCCACCGACAAACATTGTTGGTGACCGAAAGACATTCCTGACCAGTGCAAAGCATCTGCTGCCTGCTTCATGCGCTGCATCAAAGTTATGGAAATGTGCAGCATCGATTCCTGGACTTTCAAAGATGCCTCACTTTGGTGGGAGGAGAGCCCAAGCAGGACTGGAAGCCACCAGAAATACTGCTGGTCCCCTCCCCAAGGGGGTGAGTAAAATATTATATATATTTACAAAGTGGCCCTCATGCATGTATGTAACATAATGAAAATGCCTGATCATTGGATTGAAGAAATAATGTGTTTTTTGTTTTTTGACTCAGGCTACAGGAATCTCCAGGTCTATCTTGACACCTAGTGCAGATACAGGTAAGCATTAGTTAAAAACTTTAAAGTCGGCCATTCCACCCATGACCAAAAATTGCATTATAAAACAAAATGCCAGAGGATTCATCAGTTTAATTTAGCATATAAAGAGATTTGTATTTGCTATCAAAATTGTAGTGTTTCAGAGACGGTGGCAGACCAGTAGGTACAGTAGCATGTTGGTGTCTACTTGTATGTGAGATTGTATTGGTGTGATGTGAGAAACAAACTGAAAGTGCAGTGTTGTAATCTCACATCTATGGTTGTTTAATGTACTTTAGCTGAAAAGTATCACATTGCATTGTGGGACATTCAGTACCAGTATTGCATATGCATGCTATAATATTCACCAGATTTAGTTGGCATTTCATGTCCTATTGAATAGTACTAACTTATTGTACTAACTATTATTGTATCTATATGTTGTATAGGAAAATGACTGCAGAAAATAAAGCAAAGTTAAACTCAACGGACATGTTTTGGAGATCAGTTTGTACTGGCACACGTAAGAACTTCGACCTGGCCGTCGGCAACCAGTAGTGCCATTAAGTATAGGACTTTAGCCACTATATATATATATATATATATAGTTCTCAATTCAAATTAATCTCACCCAGATAACATGCATTTTTACAAATATTTGTACCATTTGAAGACTTTTCGTTTTTATTTTTTTGTTCTCTGCAACTATTGGTTTGAACAAATTCATATGAGATGTACATGCCACGTTTTGTTTAGTCAGGCGCTTTCCAAGTTACCCCCGAGAGGGACACACACACACACACACACACACACACATCCAGTAACTAGTGGAGTGTATTTGCTTTTTCTGTGTATTCAGGTCAAACTCATACAGCCTCTGCTGTCCCTGCAGTGAGGACTGGCCGAGGACTTGTTCAGGCGAAGAGGCACCTAACGACCAGTAGGGAGCCTTTGCCAGGAGCAAAAAGGAAAAAGATAGGTCAGTGTTATGTTTAAAGTAGGGATGCCGCCGATTTTCCGATTAATCGTCGGGGTCTATGAAATCGATTTTAAAATGTCATAATCGGAAATCGGGGAAAATAAAACGATAGCCAAAATCGGCTAATAAGTAAGGCTGCATGATATATCGAACATGTACCTTCATCAGAGTGGAGAATATAAGTATACAGTAAATCAAGTTGAGCAAAGCCACTCTTCTCTGCCCCTCTCTCTAACAGACGGTTAACGATCGCTTGTTGACAGACAGACAATCGGATGAAATGAAGGCAGTTGTAGAGTAGAATGTGGGATAGTGAACTGACCGTTTTCTGTTTATATCAAGTACTTCATACCAGCCCCTTATGAAACTACTTCTCCCCAAATTCAAATGGATTTCATTTTCCATCCTGAATGGCAGTAACTAGCATACAATGAGAACTGAGAAGATCTCCACAAAGGTTTACTCATCAAAACTGATTATAAAACTGTAACCATCAAAGCATGCACTCAACATATAATGGTTGGGACCATACACCATAGCATGTGCATAATATAAAGTTTTATCTGATATTGATTAAAAAAATCTATTAATCTATTAATCGGCAGAGCTGTCGATTATTCGATTTGGCTGATGGTCACTTTCAGGCATCCCTAGTTTAGAGGTTTAGTTATGGCATTGAACACCCTTGCTTCTAATGCCATAAGCATCTTAGTGCTCCTATTAAAGCTTGAAGTTTGCATACAAAACGGCCACCATACCATAGATTCTTCTTGTGGACCATGCGAGCTTAACCTCAACATCCCTATTCATACTTTCACACAGACTACCTCTTGTTTTGTTGTTCACATCTAGTAATTGTTTTTTATACAGGATTCATCCAAGTTGTTTTTGCAGGCTGTGTAAACTGTACCCAAACACAGATTCAACTGGTCGCATGCCAACAGAAAAGTGCCGAAACAGAGATGAAACTGGCCGCAAGTCAACAAGAAATCAAACATCTACAAGAGGGTAAGGCTTGTTGCAATCATTAAAATGGTATAGTCAGTTTGGTTCCATAATAATCATAGGCAAGGGGTTGTAAAGTTTAGGAGCCCTAAAATGTAAAGGGTCGGAGGCCGTGGTCATAAAGGGTTAATTAAATTAGGGATGGGCGATATGAAATTTCTGGCTGATATCAATATCCCATATAATTAATTGATATGGCTGATATGATCTCAGTCTGTATTCAAAATATAACTTTGTCCTTTCTGTTGGGATATGGGCCAACAGTTTGGCCCATATCCCAACATAAACAGCTTGAATATAGTGTTATTAAATGTTCCAACTTCTTGACCCTTTTGAAAGATTCCCCAGAACACACTGATGGAATCTGCAGCCTTCATCAGAAAAGGCTTTTTCAGGCTTTAAAAATAAAATGGAAAAATCAACAATTACAAAATATATTTGCTAAAACTGATCTTAGCTATGTCGGCTTGAACCACACAGTTCTCTTGTACATTGATTCTCAACCTTTTTTAATTTAACAGACCCCCAGTTTGATATGAGTTAGGTCACAGATCCCATGTGATACAATCTCTCATATATTCATGATGAATTGCTTTTTCTTTCTTTCAGAACTGCAAAAGTTGAAGGAGGAAAAGGCTAGCTGATAAGGACAAAATTACGAAGAACATCTATAGACGTACAGTCCACGAGCGTTGCATTTTGTCTGATGCAAGATCATGTTTTATTTATTTTTGCATTAATAATGTCAATATTGACCAGACATGTTTGTTTTCTATACATGTTCTTCAGATGCATATTTTTTATCAACAAGGCTGAATTTTAAATGATTGCACCTTATGACACCAATGTAATAAATCCAATACAAAGTATGAGATGATGAGATTCAATTTATTGTCGGTGTACAGTAAAAGTATTGCCAGTAGGGCAACTGCAGCAGTATAGAGAATGTATCTGTGTGAGAATCCGCGTTCCTCAATACAAGGAAACCTATACAAACACTGGGAGGGATAACAGGCAAACTACACCGAAAGGCCCCATGCCGGGGTCATTCCAATCACCTCAATGTGACCCCCTTTCCACCGGTTGGGAACCGGTTCAGTTATTTTTGGTTCTTAGTCCATGAGCCAGAGTTCCAAAATTGGTGGGAAAAACTAGACCTATGTTAAATTGTTTAGGATTAATACATGATAACCCTTCCACAGTAGTAGCCTTTTCATATTTTTGATTATTTTGCATATTTTCTTCATAATTATTGCATATTTAAAAATGTAAAATTTGTAATACAATAAATCATTGTCTTTGTGTAAGTACTCAATTGGGGAAGTTTCATGGTGATAACAATCTATAGGTATGGTTTTGCCCACTCAATTCATTAACGTTCCAATTTTGGAGCTCTGGCTCATGGACTAAGAACCAAAAAGAACTGAACCGGTTCCCATTGGGAACCAACCGGTGGAAAAGGGACCATGAGTGATGTGGGTTACTGGGTTTATACTTTATACTTTATGTTTTCAAAGTGTCCTGGCTGGTATATTCAGGGCTTAAAGTTCTCAGTCCTGGGTATGGATTTCAGTCCTGAGGATTTCATAGGGGTCATTTAATGAGATCAGTTCAGATTTGCAAAAAAACATTTTCAGTCTTGGGTGCTAGCAGGTTTCCAGGAGTCCGTCATGAATGATATCTAACTAAATATTGAATCGAGCAACTTAAACTGTCTGGGGTGTTCACATAAGCCTGAGTAGACGATACAATTTTTAATTATCCCATTTAAATGTCTTTTAATCCTGGTGGCAGTACTATACAGTATAGAATACATCAGCTTTTGCAGTGGTTGAAAAAGTACTCAATTGTTTTAGTTAAGTAAAAGTACCAATTCTGCAATTTAGAAGTAGGCTACTTCGTTACAACTAAAAGTACAGAATTGAAAATGTACTTTAGTAGAAGTACAAAAGTATCGGCATCAAAATGTACTTCTATTAAGTATTCATATTGCAGAATGTTCAAAATGTGTAGAAAATCTATTGAAAAGAGCCGATCTACAAGCTCTCAATGCACATTGTGAGTTTGTAGATCGGCTATTTTTAAATGGCTGAAATGTATAGGGATGAAGTGGTTAATGTATGTTTTCTAATCAAAATTGATTGATTTATTAACAGTTTGCAGAATTACAGTACATTTCAAGTAGGCCTACAACTCAATACAAAAACTGTTAACAGTGAGTGGACGACACCATAAAGCATTACACTTGTTTACAATAAGGCCCACCATTTTCAATGCATCAAAACATTTAGACTTTAGAGATTTACAATTTGGGGGTCCTTGCTCCTTGGCCTGAAAAAGTTTGGGAACCACCGCTCTATGGCTCTGCTCCGAATGATACAGAATACCAGAGTACTCTGAGATCAACAAGCTGCTGACACTGCTGCACACACAGTGCACACATGCTTTGTGAGTTTCCCCTCCTACTTCCTTTCGTGACGGAAGTGTCCGACCGGTAGCATTCTGCACGCTTCTACTTGTGGCCAACCAAGTCGCCAAACTGGATTATAAAACAGCCCAAATTGTACCGACACACCACGAGACCACTGTAACAAGGACTTAGGTGAGTTCGTAGGAACTTTGATATAAGCATGTTTGCGGTTCCCGGACGACGAGGCCGTCTTTATTTGCTGCTAGCCAGCCACGCGACTCAGTAGGCCGTGTGTGTGTTCGTTAGCATAGGAGCAACGCTCGCGCCACATTAGTGTCGCAGGTTATAAAGGAGAAGATGTTCTGTTAACTGTGGCCAGTTGTTGTGTACGCCTGGTTGTCTTGTTTGTTTTGCTGTTGATGGTGTGCTCCGACAGAGCGACCATTTAAAACCACTGTCAATGTCTTTGTCTTAGATAACCAGCTGTCATCATCACGGCTAAAGTGGCTAACGTTAGCGCGGTGCTGAGAAGATGCCTCATACCACCAGGATTAGTTAGTCGCGTCATAATCGAAAACCAGAAACTAAGCGATGTGTTAAATTCTTAATCCCCAAACCGCGCAGTTGTATCTTTCTTGTTGATAAAAAAAATGCATTCAAATGGTAATTTAATTACACATTGACGTGCATGTAGCAAGACAGACAGACATTTGATTTGTCGAAAAGATCGCGCTCTATGGGCTACACACGCACTTCCGATTGTTTATGTTACGTCACTGGCTCATCCTTGATGTTGTTGATGTAGCATGTTGCCAGCAGGCTTAGCTAGCTATGTCAGCTTCAAACATAGGGCTTCAACCACACAGTTCTCTGGTACAGTGATTATCAACTAGACCTTTAATTTAATGGACCCCCAGTTTGACATGCCTGTTTGACAAGTCCACAGACCCCATGTGATACGATTTGTAATCTCATTCACCTGGAAATTAGAAATAGAATACATTTATTAGTTGATCATGGGCAAGCATTTGCATTTAGTCTCATCTGCAGTTATTTGAGACATATGTTAGCCTCAATTCAATAGTTAAAGATCATTGAGCTGAAATTAGTTGAACTTGACATTTTAGAATCAGATCTTCTCCACAGACAAAAGCAGGGATAGCATATTGCCTTCAGTAAACAGCGGCATTACAGTTACATTACATACCGTCTGACTGTCATCACCAGAGAAGTGTCCAGTTACCACCTAAAAATAATTGCATACATTGAGATTATTTTGTATGATTAAATCAAAACCTGCCCTCCTCTTTAGGAAACTGTCACATAATGTTGTTGTTGTTCCGTCTCCGTAGATTGACAACTTTCATCAGCAATGTCACGTTTCTTTGCCACCGGGTCTGACAGCGAGTCAGAGGAGTCCTCGTCCGCGGATGAGATCACCCCAAAAGCACCCGGACCTAATTACAAGCAGTAAGAAGCACCAGCCAGTTTTCCACAGAGCATCTTCACAATACATTCTTTGTTTTGCATTAACATTGTATTCCATAGGTCGCTGCTGCTTAGTGACGATGAGGAGGACACAAAGAGGATCGTACGCAGCGCCAAAGATAAAAGGTATCTATTCTGGAGAAACGGTTACAGACTAGTTAGTAAATCAAGTAGATCCCAACATTTTTCATTGGATGAGTTTGATTTGATTAGATTAGACGTCAAGCAAGAAAAACAAGTTACATCATGTCCATCTAAGAAGCGTTGAGGATAAACAGTCTTCCGACTTATTGTCATTGTGGTCTTTGGTCTGGGACAAACAACATTGCAACAAAATACAGGCAAACATTAAATCAATAAATAACACAATCAAGAGCTACACTGCCTATGTCATAAATACTTGTGATGTCATTGCTAATATAGTTAAACATGATACTGTTCTGCAACATTTTCTAAAAGCCATGCTTTGACCCTTATCTTAAAAAGGAGATGGCTGCTGATGCTCTTTATATTCAGGAGTAGTGAGGTCCACCTTACTGCTCCACAAAATCTAAACGAACGTTTTCCCCCAGTGGAGCACGTATAAGTATAAGCACGTCAAAGTTTACCCCTATGCTTCATTATATATTTTCATTGTTCATGTTTAGAATGACTGTATGTGTGACTGTACAGGTGTAGCATCTCTCTGTGTGCCTTTCTAGCTTCATCTCTGTTTGAGTCAAACTACCTTATTTAATCAACTCAGGTTTGAGGAGCTCACCAACACCATCAAGACCATCCGCAACGCCATGAAGATCCGGGACATGTCCAAATGTTTGGAGGAGTTTGAGTCGCTATGTCGAGCCTTCCTCAAAAGCAAGACTATAGTGGACAAAGAGGGGGTGCCCCCCTTCTATATCCGTCTTCTGGCCGACTTGGAAGACTATCTCAACCAGGTTAGAATCTCTTACATCATCATTATATTCCAGGCCAATTTTACATGAGACCAGGCTCCAGAGAAAACGGCAAGGTCCCATTGCGTTCTAATTTTTTATTCACCTTTTACACAAAGATGCTGTATTTGAAACAAATGCTGTAATGTGCATGCCAGGTTGCTAGTTGGCGGTGACGGACTGCCAGATAGACCAGGCATGCACCCATGTACAAGAACCACCGATCCGTTCTACTTATAACAAGACGTTTTGTTTACATCATGGTTTTACATTTACCGTCACCAGTCACTTAATTTGTATTTTTAGGAGCGTGGTGAGTGAGGGCTTGCTCATTCTAGGAACTCCAAATATTGCCTACGGCTCTGCATCAATGTTAACATATGCGCTGTGAGCCATGATGTCACAAGTTTTGCGGATTCACGGTTTTGCCTGTTTACATGGAGACGGGAGAAAGTGGAAACTGTGTTTTGTCTAGATTAGCCAACTTAAGCAGCCTAAAATGAGCTAATAATGAAAATGAGACATCAAATGGACTGTTTATGTTTGAGTAATAATAAACATAATGTCTTTGAGTGTGTAGAGTATGAGTTTGTTGTAAACAGAAATGCAAGAAAGTGATCAAAACAAAAAGGGAGAGGGAAAAACATTTTCAGTATGTTCTTAAAAAGCACATACTATAGAAGCTCCAGAAATGTTGTTATAAAGTGTAACTACTGCATCACAAACGATATCGAAATTGATATGTTATTGAATAATTCCTCTCTTCCAGATTTGGGAGGACAAAGAAGGAAAGAAAAAGATGAACAAGAACAACGCCAAGGCGCTCAGCACGCTCCGCCAGAAGATTCGCAAGTACAACAGGGACTATGAGACTGAGATTGCTTCTTACAAGGAGGTACTGCACAGCTAATTTAACCAAATTGACCCTTACAGGTCCATTTTAGTTAAATGTTTACCCTCTACAAATACAAATCAATTAACACTGAAGATTAAACTGTGTGGGGTACTGGGGGCCTTCATCACAGGGTCATAATCACTAGTAGTTTAGTTTCGGTGTGTCAATAATGTCCTTAAAAAATTATTCTCCCCCTTTCTCAGAACCCACAAGAGTCTGCAGATGAGGAGGAAGAAAAGGAGCCAGAGGAGTCTGGTTAGCTTGCCTTTTTTGTCTTAAAAAAGTTGGTGTTGATTCTAGTTGTCTTTGTTTCTATGACCTGCACACAAGCGGTGCGCCAGTGCACATGTGTCGTCAAAATTCAGTATGCGCTGTCAATCAAGCGCCGGGAAGCGCTTCTGCGTACCAACAGCTGAGGCCGCCCAGAATGATTATTATAGCCAGAATACTAGTAAATTCTGTGGCGAGAGCATTTCCCACTGACTGCCACTCAAAGTAGCTACTACTGGCCAATCACAGTACGTCTTGCACAAGTGCACTGGCCATTGTGGCTAATCACAGCGCGTCCTTACTCAAACGAGGGTTACTACTGAGAGAACCTGACACAAATGGTTCGGCTTCTCCGTTTCAGATGTGGAGCGAACTAAAAAGTAAAAGTTGTAAAAGGGCATGCTTTGGATGATTTGCAATCTTCCCATTCGCCGCTGTGCTTGTGTTTGTTTTCCGGGTGCTGGAGCAAGTTGCTCGTGTGCGATGCCGTCTCTCACAGCCTAGGCACCGGCCACCGACTTTTTACGGGTACAGGTTTTAGTTCCGACATAGTGGAGTGGGAGGAGTGCAAAGCATTGCGGACTGGCACTGCTGAACAACATGAAGCTTATCAAAATGACAATGAAAATAACAGCGTGTAAAGTCGTAAAGTCGGGTAGTGTACATTGTTTCTTTTTCACCGAGGAGCTATGTGTGTCTGACTCTGTTGACTGTGTACGTCGCCTCGGCTAAAAACAAAAGGGAAGCCTCACGTATACGAAAGCTAGCTCGTATACTTGGAGCTAGCTGTGACCTAGCCAGTGGGGAAAAGAAGTTGGCCAGCGGAATGTGACAGTTGGAACGGTCAGGAGAGAACCAGGGGAGAGAGCGCTTTCTTCCATTATGGACCACAGACACCCAGGAAGGAGTAGGACCCGGCATGGGACTCGAACAGCGGGGTCCCCCTGGATCCAGTCTGTCCAGCCTGGACTGGACCAGAGTCTTCCTCCGGAGAACATCACCCAGGAGGGACTCAATTGTTTGGAGTTCGGACCTTAGGATGGCCAGTTCGGAGTGGTCCGGGGTGAGTGGAGGCATCTATGGAGAGAAAGATATAGCTGCCAGTACACAATACAGGGGATGGAAGTTGTTGTTGTTGTTAGCGCAGGACTAGGCTGTTAGCCAACAGCTAGAAGCGGCTACTTACACACCCGGACTCCGATAGGAGTCCAGTGCGTTGATCAGATGCTAGAGATGTTATAGATGGAACGGATGGGTTGAGATCCAGCAGTACTTACACAGGGACCCACTGCGTTGAAAAGGTCCAGCAGGAGTTTTGTTTGTTGATGTACCGGCGTCGCAGGATAGCAGGCGATCACGGTCGTTGTTGATGCTGGTCTTCGACCACGGTGAAGTATGGCCATCAAACAATACAACTCTAATAGCTCTGATTAAAATCAAGCATATAAATACGATAATAAATAGGCTAAAATGTCACATTTGACGGAGCTGTCAAAAACGCAGCGGCACAGCAGCGACCTCAGTGAAGTGGCTGTAATCATGGTGTAGCTGGCTGTTTAAAAAGTTGTACATTTTATTTTGTGTTTTATTATTTTCCTCAGGTTCATCTTCAGACAGTGACGATGACGAGAAAGATGACGCCAAATCGTTCTTGAAGAAGAAGCCTCCAGCCGAACCCACCCCAGATGCCAGCCAGTTCCTCAAGACCGCCAAAGGCTCTGGGGTATGTTCAAGGCTCACTTCATGTTGAACAGTCAAAACGCATGCATCCTTTTCCCTTCATTAGCCCCAACCAAGACTGTGCTGTCTAACTTTCAATGGTCATTGTTTACCCCTCTTGACAGGACGAGTCATCTTCTAGCAGCGATGAGGATGAAGATGGAGAGTGGGGCTCGGACTCCGCAGGCAGTGGCAGTGAGAGCTCCGATGACGGAGAGGGAGGGCAGGCTTCCTTAGCTCAGGTCTTCCTCAAGAAGTGAGTCCCTCCTTCCTTCCCTTCCTTCCTCTCTGTTTGGCAAATTAGTAAAACAGTAAAACCCATTGAATGAGTCTTTATTGTATTGCTCAGTAGTTTGTGTTTTTTTGCGTTTTCTTTTTAACCATCCCTATTCCCTATTTTGGGCACATTTTCAAATTATAATTTTTCTTTTTTATTAAAAATGGCTTAATTAAGTGGTTAGAAAAGCAGCCTGGATGGCATTCATATCCTCTACTCTCCATCCCCCATGACACAGGAGTGCAAGAAGTAGGCCTGCATAATTATGGCTACAACATTAAGCAAAAATACTCAGGATTATAATTTTAATCAAGATTATGAATCACAATTACTGGTGATTGTGGCTTTTGGTGGAAAAGGATGTTCCTATAATTGTCTTAATGCCTTTTCTGCTCATTGTGCTTATTGGTGTCAAAGCTTTGATCAAGTTGTATGCAAAGACCTCTGTTAGCCTGATTGGATTGGATTTGGGTTTCACAAATTGCATAACTGTGAAACGTAAAGTAATGATTTTTGACAATGTTTCACATAATTGTGCAGCACTGGTAATGATAAGTCTGAGAAGAAGAAAGAAGTGAGGAAGAAGAACAAGAAAAAGGAGAGGCTAGAGGAGGAGGCAGAGGAGGAGGGCCCAGAGGGAGAGGGAGAAGGAGGCTGGGAGAAGGTGAAGGGCGGTGTACCTCAGGTAAAGCCATGTCTGCATGTGTCCGTGCCAATTTAGGCATTTATAGCATTTAGAACGACCACATGTCTGTGTTAACCCATTTAGACCTGGTGCAAGCCATACGTTGTTTTACCTTTGAATCCGGATGTTACCTCTGGCTCATTAGTTATTGCTTTACATGTACTGTACCAACATCATTTATGTTTTGAATTTTTGAAGGTTTTCAGAAACCGTAGGTTAGGTTTTAGAAGGAGTTTTTAGAATGGGCCTCGGGTCTAAATGGGTTAATTATCTGTTACTAGGGATGCTCCAATGTGATACCGATCACATATAATCAACCTTGCTGTTATGGTCGATAACTGATATTTACTGATGCCAACTTTATCTGTCTAAAAGCAAGTTTCCAACACTATGGATGTTCACAATCAAACAAACATTATAAAACAATAATTGTTTAAAATGATATATTATTAAAATGATATGCATTATTACGGCCGATCCAACACCGATATGATGACCGATATATCGGGCATCCTTACCTGTTACTGAAAGTGACTAGGCGTTTGTTATGGCCCCTACAGACTGTAGGACCTTTAACGTTGTCGGGAAGTCATCGGATTATGTATTTCACACTACAGGAGTCTTTGCTTTCCAGCTCTGGCTTTCAGTAAACTATTAATCGGCATCTAGGGATCGCACACTGCAAGAGTACCAAGATACATATACGTACGTGCAGAATCCCATGATACATGCGCGATACAGACACCGGATGCCTCTCTCTCTCTGCGCATGCACACACAGAATACACAGCTGAAATGTAGAGCAGACTTCTTGATTTTCATTAAATATTAACTCTGCGTCTCTGTCTCCGTTCTCAGCACGTGCGTGCACACACACAGAGCGCACGTGGTCCAAATGTTTGCGCTGCAGTGTAGATTCTGACTATTTAACAGCAATATTAGGCTAATATAGCTACCAATATGTATGACACCTGGATTTACCCACTGAATAAAGGTTATATATCATCTATCGATACAGACAGACGGCTGTCCTGTGCTCTCATTGGCTGTAATACAGTCCTTTTCAGGGAGCGGTCGCAACCACGTTCATACTGTATGATGTCCAGTCAGCGAGATAGTCAAATATCAAACCTGCTAGATATTCAGAAACGCTCGGGAAGGCATCGGCGAGCGCATTTATCGGCGCTGGATCTTCTCGTAGAGCCTTTTTACACACAGCGAGGAAAACCTCTATCAAAGCCTGACCTTGCGTCCGATTAGGGGTTGTGTCGGCGAGCGCCAGAAAAGCTCCCCGACAGCATCATCGGAGTAAATATTGTGCAGTGTAATCAGAGTAAATATTGTGCAGTGTGTAGAGGGCCTTAATCGTAACGGGATGCATTTTCAGATCTGCATTTCATAAATCCAGACTGACTCTTTGCCATGGAAGTATGGTGGAATGTACAATAACATTCACATCGACAAATGGTGTTCGTTTATTATCATCTTTCACTGTACAGGAGAAGCCCAAGATGTTTGCTAAGGGCACAGAGATCAACACAGTTGTGGTGGTGAAGAAGCTGAATGAGATCCTGCAAGCTAGAGGCAAGAAGGGCACAGACAGGTAAACGGCAGGACTACCGCTCCACTGAGCACTCATGAAATATATCTTTAAAGTTCAGACTGCTAACGAGCAGGACTACAGCAACACAGAGCACTCGGCATATGGCAAAATATAAAATACTATGTAAATGGAAGCTTTAGTCTACTGCTGTAGGTGATATTTTCCAAATGATCTCTGATTCCATCCCCTCCTCCTCTGGCAGAGCTGCCCAGATAGAGCTGCTCCATGCCCTGGCAGGCATCTCCAATGAGCACACCCTGGGCGAGGGCATCCTTGTCAAGATCAAGTTCAACATTGTCGCCTCCCTTTATGACTACAACCCCAACCTAGCTGCCTTCATGAAGGTAGGACATGCTGACATTTGGTAAACATTCTTGCACAGGTGTTTATATAAATCCTTGAGTATGTAAATGTTGTTCAATCACAATACACCTAATGACTGCATGTTGCAGATATTATTTAGAGAATTTTATATAAATCAGTATGTGAAGTAATTTCTCACTGTCGATATGGCCCAAATGATTGTCACTTTATAAACTGACAGTGTGTGAAGTTAAAGTTGAGTCTGGAAAAGCATGTAGCCCTGTACATTTTCAGTACCTTACTCTAAATGGTCTTGTAGATTAAAGCTCTGCTACAACATAAAACAGCAATTGAGCGACAACAATGAGGAGAAGTGCCCTTTGCTCAGATATCCCTGTGTCACTCTAGCCGGACATGTGGAAGAAGTGTCTGGAGTGCATAGACGAGCTGCTGGACATCCTGTTCGCAAACAGCAACATCTTCATTGGGGAGAACATCGCAGAGGACAGCGAGAACCTGGCCGCCGGCGAACAGGTAGCTCACCCTCCCGTTTCATTCCTCACCGTAGCACTCCATAGCCTGTGTGAGTTGTGACATCGTTCTCTGTGTCCGTCAGCCTTTCAGGGTGCGTGGCTGTATTCTGACCCTGGTGGAGAGGATGGATGAGGAGTTCACCAAGATCATGCAGAATACTGACCCCCACTCTCAAGGTGAGGCCCTGCCACTCGTAGATATTAAATACTGACCCCCACTCTCAAGGTGAGGCCCTGCCACTCATAGATATTAAATACTGACCCCCACTCTCAAGGTGAGGCCCTGCCACTCATAGATATTAAATACTGACCCCCACTCTCAAGGTGAGGCCCTGCCACTCATAGATATTAAATACTGACCCCCACTCTCAAGGTGAGGCCCTGCCACTCACACACAGTTCGTTGGACCGATGTGTGTTGAAGGAAGGGTGGAATAATTTACACTTGGGGCGGAAGGCACGTTACGTCACGCTGCCACTCAAGTCACTACTGGCCAATTGCAGCGCATATTTTCCGGGACTTATCAGACCGAACATGCACGCTTATGCTTCCACAAAACATTTTCCCCTCCTTTAGCACATTCCAGAGCCGGAAGGGGTGTCTACATTTATATGTCTATGCTGCCACCAACGTCCATACAAACTGTCTCCTTCAGTCATCTCAACCAGGACATCGTCATGGCTGCTGATTAGTTCCATTACTTAGTGGCAGAGGACGCTGAAAAACAGCCAAAAACATGCACATCTAATAGGCTGGGTGCCGGATCAAACAAGAATACATATATACATATCAAGAATAAAAAAGTTTGCACAACTATTTCTGCTCCCAGACATATCTTTTACTTAAATGTGGTAAAGTTTCGGGCCAAAGCCCTTCTTCAGACCTTCATACAAATGAGTAGACAATACATCAATACATTTATATATGGTGTGACGCACCATGCACCATCAGTCCCCAATCAATGTCAGTCATGTGACCTCGACATTAGTGATTAACCCATTCTGACCTGAGATCAGATTCATACAAGGTTTTCCACTGGACACACACTGGTCTGATGAACCCATTCTGACCCGAGATCAGATTCTAAAAATGTCAGTCGTTCTTCGATTTTTACAAAAATAGCAGACCTACAAGCTCGTATCGCACCACTCGGTGGCGCAATATGAGCTTGTAGATCTGCTATTTTTCAATAGCTAAAGCATAACGTGATGCTGACACCAAAATGGGTGCCCGTTCAGAATGGGTTAATTCATGTCTCAGTGTACATCATATTGAATACATCATTAAAAGGACAAACAATGGACTCTGAGCCGTGTTCTCTCCTCCGCATCATCAGTGCTTATACCTGATGTAGGGTTGGCACAGGACATTTCTGTGTGGCATTTGCATGTTCTGGAGGGGAAAGGAACTGGTTGGAATAACGTGCTCCTTCCACTCGCTACGTCCAGCCAGAAATGGGTTACAAAATCGTGAAATAAAAACGTATCTAATCTAATCCTAACTCAGAGTACGTGGACAACCTGAAGGACGAGGGCCATGTTTGTGGCATCATTGACCGCTTGCTGGACTACCTGGAGAACAAGGGAAGCACGGAGGAGGTGTGTCGCGTCTACCTGCGTCGCATCATGCACACCTACTACAAGTTCGACTACAAGGCTCACCGCCGCAGCCTCGGCCTCCAGGGAGAGACCAAGGTAACACTTCTTAATAGAAGAGCAAATCTTGATGAAACGCAAAGCAACTCAAGGGCCTTTCCGATGACTTACTGTAGGGTTGCACCAATATTTTGATTTTATTTTGGTTTTCAGCTGAAAGATTTAAAAAAATGAATTATGCCGAAACAGGATGTTTAGATGATGCAGTATTGGCCAGCAGTATGTTTACCCTGATGACCCTACATTGTAAACAACAATTATAATAGAATAGTAGAATCTGCACTCTGAGCAAAGGTATAAGACGTCTTTATTTGCACATAATGAAGACGTCTTTTACCTTAGCTCAGGTTCTACCTTAAAACTGGACAACTGAGTGAACCATTATTTTACCTGCATTAAGTCAAGTGCATCACTTTCTATGCAATGTTAATATGAGGGAGGGACACTAGGGAGGCCAAGAGGAGACAGTGGTGGGAGGCAAGGTTAGTACGCGCACAAGAGAGTTAGAGCCATGACGGCAACATAAAACTTTGGGGAAACAAAATCAAAGAATTTGAATAAAAACTGCCGATACAGGTTCGGTATTCGGCCAACTTGACCAAGTATTGCCTTACTTTCCATTTCAGATGGGAATTTAAAATCATTGCTCTTCACTATATTACTGGTATAATTGCAGATTGTGTCACACTGATGACTTGTGGTAGGTCATATGTTGAGCCAGGTTTCTCTGCACACACACATTTCAGTCGGAGCAGGACCAAGAGGAGAGCGAGGGTGAAGATAGCGCCTTGATCATGGACAAACTCTGCAAGTTCATCTACTCCAAGGACCGCACGGACCGCATCCGAACCTGCGCCATTCTCTGCCACATCTACCACCACGCCCTGCACTCACGCTGGTACCAGGCCCGTGACCTGATGCTCATGAGCCATCTGCAGGATAACATCCAGCACGCCGACCCACCTGTACAGGTAGGCAGGCAGCAGACACCAGAACGTGTTATGTACTAGGGCTGGGAAATGAATACAAAACTTCTAGGTTTTTTTTAACCACTTAATCCTGTATTATACTTTGTTGTACAATGGTTGTGTAATGTTTTTTTTTTTATCTGAGCTCACGAGTCACATTTCAATGCTTTTTGAGCTTGTAGATCTGCTACTTTCACTACGTGTGTGTGTGTGTGTGTATCATGTTTTTATTGTACCGTAATTTCCGGACTATAAGTCGCGGCATTTTACCCATGATTTGAACCCTGCGGCTTATACAACGGTGCGGCTAATCTATGGATTTTTACAGCTAACGCAGAGCCATCTCAGGCTCTGAGCTAACGTAGCTGCGGCTTATAGTCCGGTGCGGCTTATAGTCCGGTGCGGCTTGTATATGGGATTTTCCCTAAATTTGGCTGGTGCGGCTTATATTCAGGTGCGGCTTATAGTCCGGAAATTACGGTATTTTCTTTTCATTGTTATACTTTGGTATCCGTTACATTCAGGGACGTGTGTAGCACTAGCTGCACACATAAAATTGTATTTTCAACAGTGTTTGTTAAATTCTCTCTCTCTCTCTCTCTCTCTCTCTCTCTCTCTCTCTCTCTCTCTCTCTCTCTGACATATATATATATTCAGATCCTGTATAACAGAACCATGGTGCAACTGGGCATCTGCGCCTTCCGTCAGGGCATGATCAAGGACGCCCACAATGCCTTGCTAGACATCCAGTCATCCGGTCGCGCCAAGGAGCTTCTGGGCCAGGGTTTGTTGATGAGGAACATGCAGGAGAGGAACGCAGAGCAGGAGAAGATCGAAAAGAGGAGACAGGTAAGATCTTCGACACAAGGCTTCTGGCTTTGTGTTGCATGACGGGTTTTCCTCAATGGTGCCCAGAAGCGCTCTCACCTATCTGTGTCCTATATTATAATTAAGGGATGTGTAAGGGGTGTGTGTGGGGATTTTTTTTCGCTGCGTTTTGCGAATCCGAAAGTAGTGGCCTATCGCTAGCTGTCAGTCTGGCACCAACACCCCACTAGATGGCTGCGGAAAACTGATAAAATCGACCCTTGACCGAAAAAACATTATACAATATTCGGTGGCAAACGTGATGACATAAAGTGAGGTCAATATATATTTTTACGTCCTCCGGAATTTCCTCAGATAGTCGGCCGAAAACCATTGTGCAAACACAGGCGCTGCCTGCTAAATTGCACGCTGAAATATTGAAAGTACTCGAAACACGGCATGCACGCTGTGTATAACCCAGTAGCCATAATGTGACACTGTGTCTGTCCCCATTAGGTGCCATTCCACATGCACATCAACCTGGAGCTGCTGGAGTGCGTGTACCTGGTCTCAGCCATGCTGCTGGAAATCCCCTACATGGCCGCTCATGAGTTTGATGCCCGCCGTAGGATGATCAGCAAACAGTTTCACCACCAGCTGAGGGTGGGAGAGAGGCAGCCACTGCTGGGTACGCCAATGCACCACACTGCAACCTCTTATCCACTTAAACTCTATATTCTTTTTCTGCCTTTACACTAAATGTCTTCGCTGAAAATGCAGATCTACAGATTCATCACGGCACAATGCGAGCATGTTGTTAGAGCTATTTCTGCCGAATATTATAGATATTATATATAGAAAGGGTTTTTCTGGGGCGTTTTCAAAATCCACCTTGCGTCTTCAATCTTCATATGCCTAGTTGGTATATAATTTGATGGGATACAGGTTAGGTGGGCACTTTGGAAATCTGGGCACCTCGATGTAAAATTGTCTATTTTGTCCAAGATGATGTGAACATGCATGTCAAACGAGAGGAATCTAAGATTTGCAGCATTACTGGAAAACGGTACCTAAGAGCCATTTTTCAGTTATTTTCTGGTCCAACTTTCCTAAAGCAGTGCCCGTACACAGTTGAACTGAACGTTGTGTGTTCCCCCCCAGGACCACCTGAGAGCATGAGGGAGCATGTGGTGGCAGCCAGTAAGGCCATGAAGATGGGCGACTGGCGCACATGCCATTCTTTCATCATCAATGAAAAGATGAACAGCAAGGTTTGGGACCTGTTCCCAGAGACATCGAGAGTACGCGAGATGCTCGTCAGGTGAGCGTGCACCTCCTTTATCACACTTCAAATCATTTAATCACAATGCACGTTGCCATTTCTCTCATGCCCCTATTTTTAAGCTATCAATAATAAGTTACTATGTGTGCTGTTTATGAACGAAGCCACAATGCAGTGTTCAGTGATGAAGCCACAATATACAGACTGGCTGCTTATGAAAACATAAAAATGTAATAGTAAGTAAACAGTGCAGGCACACACGCAAGTGTGCGTCGCACACTGGTACACAGACCAGAAAAGAGAACACAACAGGAGGGGGCATAATTGGCACACAGCGCAGCACAGCGGCCCGAGAACACAATACGAAATATAACATTAACACTAGTGGCAGTAGGCCTACAGCAGCCCGACCTTCAGAACACAATAGAAGACATAGGTCTATATTAACATTACAGCACCAAGCAGCAGTTTGGCACATCATCAGAATATAATCTGCTATTACCTTCCACGTTCACGACCTGAACTGTCTCCTCCAATTCGATAACGTTCTCAATTCTCATGTTAGTTTGTTACCATACTTATTTTCTGAGCCATGCAAAAAACAACCCGCACGGGACGGGAGACGGAGAGATTCATGCGCCCTGCGCGTAAAGTTAAACCAGAAACAGGAGGACAGTCATTGTGTCAGCACGGATGTAGCCTCGGAAACCCAGACGTTTTATTTCCAGCACGGAGGTGGGGGGGATATAGTTTAGGGATAAAGTTTGCGCGCTTCCATCTGTTACTTCTCTGACACAGCGTATGATTCAGTTCAACTTAGGTGGGACACCGACCGCGCTGAGAGCCATACACAGCTGCAGTTAGGTTGTTAATTAAGGGCGCATTCTGAATGCAATGCAAACTAATAGGTGAGTGCACTGACTGCGCTCCGGTGTGGTATGCAAAGGGAAAGAATGACTTCTGTCCGTCCGTGACAATAATCAATCCTACAGTTTGAATTCTGTACACACGCACACATAGAGCAAAACATATAATATGGGGAAATCAATTGAAATTATTTATTATTATTCATTATGTTTTTCGACTTTCGACTTCTCCTAATTTCGACTTGTGTTAATGAAATCGATGCATCGATTTGTTTTAATGAATGCCCCAATGGCTAGAGGAGGTTGTTTTGTGACATCATGCATTGGACATAAAATTAAGACCCTGTTCACACACTCATATAATTGTTACTTTCAGTAGCATGCTAGCAAATACTAAAAAATAAGTACGTTTGATTTTGAATTTGTTTCCATCTGTAGGAAGATCCAAGAG
The DNA here is from genome assembly GCF_964188405.1 of Protomyctophum parallelum. NCBI lineage: Eukaryota > Metazoa > Chordata > Actinopteri > Myctophiformes > Myctophidae > Protomyctophum > Protomyctophum parallelum. The sequence goes on along the minus strand of NC_139719.1, from coordinate 26,524,916 downwards.
GAATCACTGAGGACCTACCTGTTCACATACAGCAGTGTATATGACTCTATCAGGTGAGCACGGTTCCCAGAGAGCTCTACTGCTTACAGGGCATGTCTGTCAGTGATTTGGACTCTTGGGCAGAGAACCTGCACACCTTCTGTTATCGTACCATATTTATTAACATTTCAGGCCACTGAAGTCTTCATCACCCATACAAATACAGACAGGTGGCATACTGTATATACTGTGTACTATAGTGTATACCAGTCAACAGATATGAACACCAGATCTATACATATCACATCATTGGATCTTTGTATCTTCAGTATATAGACAAAATCATATCTTCAACATTTTTACTGGTTGGTAAAAATTGTAATGTCTCAAATGTATTGAGGTGTACAGTGAGTTGTGGCTTGAATGTTCTATCTATGTTTATGTAAATGATGTGACATAATGTCATTATTTCTGTTCTCCAGCATGGGGACTCTGTCAGAGATGTTTGAACTGGAGTTGCCCATGGTCCACAGCATCATCAGCAAGATGATCATTAATGAAGAGCTCATGGTAAACCACATGGTTGCTCTACCACTGCACTGAATGTTTTAATATTATGTGACATATATATATATACACAATATGGAAGAGCTGAATGTACATGTGACATGATGAGCTTCTCTGGTGCCGTTATTGAGACGGTTGCTTCAAATGAAAGCATTGACACCCGCATGTGTATGTGATGGTCGCCCACAGGCGTCCCTGGACCAGCCCACCCAGACGGTGGTGATGCACCGCACAGAGCCCACCTCTCTGCAGAACATGGCGTTGCAGTTGGCTGAGAAGCTGGGCGGCCTGGTTGAGAACAACGAGCGCGTCTTTGACCTCAAGCAGGGAGTGTACGGTGGCTATTTCAACAGAGGTAAGTCCAGAACCCAAGACCCCCTGAGAGCAGCACCGCAAACTAGGGTTGGGTGACGATACGAATACATCGTCAATCGCGAATATACGAATCCAATCGCCGAATATTTTTATTAGGCGATTTTTCAGGACGATTTAGCCCAATTAACCTGTAAAGTGAATGTGAATCAATTTGGGCCAGCAAGCGGCCGGGTGGAAATCCTCGCCTCCCGTTATAACGGTATGCTCCCACAGTCCCCGCACTCAGCAGTCAGAAGCATCGGGGAACGGCACTTACGGCAGCCGCCTGCCAGAGTAAAGGCTGGGAGCCGAGGGAGGCTGTAGCCTACATGTTGTTTTAGCTCCGGAGTCCAGACCCATGCAGTTTAATAATATACAGTCACAACAGAATGCACACTGCTGTCTCGTGTCTCATCACAATCCCAATGCTCCACCCGTGAAGTCGGGGCGGAAAAAATAAAAAACAGGCTGCTAGTGTTAGTATAGGCTTATAGCTTAGCGTTAGCTTAGCGTGTAGTTACTGATTCAACACACTGAACTTCATCTCCGCCTGTAATCCAAGTTATTTTTTTATTGACAACGTGAACAAACCCCGACACCAGCGCTGCAAAAATAGACAGATCTACAAGCTCTCAACGTGTAGCGAACGGTGCTGCAGAAACAGGCAGGACGCTGCGCCTTGAGAGCCTGAGGATCAGCAGCAGCATGTGGGCGCCCCTCTGAGCCTCAGACGCCGGTGCGGGGAGGCAAGACTTCTCCACTGTATAGGCTCGGGGATCATTCGTTAGCTTAGCGCTTAGCGTGTAGCCCCTACTGGTGCAACCCACTGATTGAACTTCATCTCCGCCTGTAATCTAAGTTATTTTTATTGACAACGTGAACAAACCCCGACACCAGCGCTGCAAAAATAGACAGATCTACAAGCTCTCAACGTGTAGCGAACGGTGCTGCAGAAACAGGCAGGACGCTGCGCCTTGAGAGCCTGTGGATCAGCAGCAGCATGTGGGCGCCCCTCTGAGCCTCAGACACCGGTGCGGGGAGGCAAGACTTCTCCACTGTATAGGCTCGGGGATCATTCGTTAGCTTAGCGCTTAGCTTAGCGTGTAGCCCCTACTGGTGCAACCCACTGATTGAACTTCATCTCCGCCTGTAATCTAAGTTATTTTTATTGAAAACGTGAACAAACCCCGACACCAGCGCTGCAAAAATAGACAGATCTACAAGCTCTCAACGCGTAGCGAACGGCACTGCAAACAAGCAGGATGCGATGCCTTGAGAGCCTGTGGAACAGCCCGGCCGCAGCCCGGCTCCGCTGCTCCGCTCCGAGCCTCCGATGGACCGGTGCGGGGAGGCAAGGGAGCAAGTTACCCTGGCTGCGCAGCAGAAACAGACTGATCTACAAGTTCTCAATGCCTAGCGAACGGAGCGGCAAAAACAGGCAGGACGCGGCAACTTGAGAGCTTGTAGATCTGGCTTTTTTGCGACCTGCAGTGAGCTGTTCTCACTTTACTTGTATGACACGAATACATCGTCAATCGCCGATTTTTGGTCAGACGATTGGCGATTGAAAAAGATTGGCATATCGCCCAACCTTACCGCAAACCTATTTGTCCTGAGGTGACGTCAGTCGTTCAAAAATAGGTTTGCGGGGGTGCAGTACTTAGTTTAGACAGTTTTTGGTTTAGACTAGTCATTGGTTAGACCAGTCATTAGTCCTACAACTACAACCTATCTCAAACCCTCACCCTAAACCTAACCTCCCACGGGGCAGCACACCTAAACCTAACCTTAAGCCATGTCTAACCAATGACTAGTCTAAACTAAGTATGCACCCCGAACATTTTATCAAATGGTGGGTCCGTGGCCTAATGAATATCAAACTTGAAATCTAAGTTTGAGAAGCACTAGTCTACCTGTATATCCTTTGTAATACCAATACATGTATCAACAATCAACACTTCTGATCACATTGTAAACGCCAGGCTGTATAGAAGTTCTATCTACAGCTGAGATACAATTGTGTTTTTGATGCTGGTTGTTACTGTAACATTGCTATTGATACATTTGAATTAGTAGCTGACTTATAAGTGAGGCAGAAGGCTGCTTTTACATTGTTGTATTGTAAAATGTGGCAGAACATTGTAGATGTAATCTGTTGTGTGGCAAATTGTGAGGTGAAAATTAGTAAATGTGTTATGTTGTCTGCATGAATGTTAATGTCAAGTGTGGTGCTTGTGTGTTTAAACTGTTCTTGCTGTGTGGTTTTCAGAGCAGAGAGGCGGTTACCAACAGAAGCAAGGTGGTTACCAAGGTGGTTACCAACGAGGAGGTGCTTATGAACTAAAATCCTATCACACATTCTATAACTGCTCTGGTACTTTGTATAATCCCAGTCTCAGGTATCCGTTGTATGAGCTGCACATCCCAAACACATCTATTCTTGCTCAAATACTGCTAAATAAGACATTTCTACTTGGTTGCTTCCAGCTTCTTCATTGGCCAGGATTCAAGACTGCGAAGATATTTGAAATATGTAAAATGTAACTGATTACATAGAAATATTAATGGCCCCATCTACTTTGAAGAAGACATGTTTAAATCACTGGTTCTCTTCTCAATGTGGGGTCCTGGAACCACCAGGCGCTCTTGGGGGTCCCCAGCTAAATGATTGATTGTAATTGGAACCAACTGGACCCTTATGTGTCTGTAACTAGTGCACCAGTGGTCCTGTACTGGTCCATTTTGTTCCATTTGTGCAAACTAATTAATATCGAATTGAGGGTGCTTGAAATTAGAAATGTTGATCATCACTGGTTTATACAGTGCTGATGTTTGAACCTTTTGTCTTTCAGATAATAAGGGTGGCTACCAGCAGAAACAAGGTGGCTTTCAGAGAGGTACGTGTGGCCACCTGGGCATTTCACCTCCTAGAACACTTCAGAAATGTTTTTGTTTTGGCATGTTCTTGTCTGATCACATCATACACTCTCCAGCCAGCAGTCTAGACTTTTATCCACGGCGGAGACAACATTGTATTTGTTTTGCGGGTTGTTACTGTAACATTGCTATTGATAGAAATTAATCGAACAATCGATAGCTTACTAAGGAGATTATTGAATGTGTTACGTTGTCTGTCATGAATGTTGAATATTAAGTGTGATGGTTGGTTGTTTAAACTGTTCTCGCTGTGTGGTTTTCAGAGGGGAGAGGTGGTTACCAGAACAAAGGTGGTTATCAAGGTGGGTTTTTTTTCTTTCTTTTAATATTAAGCTTGAGCAGATGCAGGCTATGGGAAAAATACATTCAAAGAGCCTATCAATGATCTGCAGCTACTCAGTCAGGCATACAGTATGTGTAAACTGAATGTTGGATGAATGTTTAAACTGTTCTCGCTGTGTGGTTTTCAGAGGGGGGGAGAGGTGGTTACCAGAACCAGAGAGGTGGTTACCAACGAGGTGCTTATGAACTAATTAATTCCTTCATTCACCACTTAACATTGTCTTTTTTTTCTTCTTCTTTTCTAATAGATGTCTTCAATTGTTCTGTTTTGTTAAAACTGCATACGTTGTGTTTGTGTGTATAATATATCCTGCTTCATGTTGTGGCATATTTAAACTTCTTGTTCTCACCACCTTGGGCATCAGACTTTAACCATCGGAAAACACTAACGTCTTGGTCCAGCTCTCATGTAGGAGTTTTGCATGTATGTGACTTGTGTGTTTTTTGTGTTTACTAATCTTTACCTCCACTCTTATCCTGCACCCACAGAAGGTCAGAGGGGAGGCTACCAAAACAACAGGGGAGGCTACCAGCGAGGAGGCTACCAGGGTGGCTACCAGGGAGGCTACCAGGGAGGCTACCAGCGAGATGGCTACCGAAACCAGAATCAAAGCAACTATTGAGCTGGAGAAACCGTACAGAGCTCGATCCTGACGATTCGTCTATAGCCCTCATTCCATAACTACGTGTTTGAGTTACCATGCTTGACAATGACTGTCTCTTTTCAGTGGTAATGATGCTAAACTATTTTAACAAAATACTGAAACACATTGAAATCCCGGTCCTCTACTTCAACTGCATAGTGTGATATTTCACTACTGGCCACTCCTGTTTGTTGAGCCGGAAATAACCTTTCTAGGTTATTATTGCTATTACGTTAGATTAATTTAATTTGCAGTGGTACTGGCGTACAAAGTTTGGTCAAGCAGACAGTTTTTTTTTTCTGGTAACCTATTCAATAAAACATTGTTCAATTACTATTATATGTCTGAGGAGTTTTTTGTTTATTTTAATTTTAATGTTTGTTTTGTAATGTTACCTATCATTATACCACATAGTTAAACGTCGTATGGCTTGTGAGTTTGTAATGCGTCATAATCGTCATGTCATAATCTAACCCGATCCCCTAATCTTTAATTTGGTGGTATTGGAACCGTTGATACATTTTCACTTCGAATAATACATTTCATTCAAGCTGCAGCCTCAAGTCAAGTGAGCTGACATTACAAGTTTTACTGATTTGATTTAATATTGGGACTTTGGGTGGTCCGATGGATATGTTGCTGAAGAACTTCAAGTAGCTCACCCACTTGAGAGGTACTGTAACAAAGTAATACACAAGATGACGCTATACTCCATTTCTGTTTTTATAATGTTCGTAATTATTAAAGAATGCAAACCTGAAGCTGATTCCCTTGATTTGCCGTGTAGAAAAGCCAGGGAGCCCTCTTCAATCCAGAAGGAATGAACACATGAGCGTCTTCACTCCCCTTGTTATGGAACGTGTAAGTTAAAGAGATAACCAATGATATCTTACTTATTTGCCCATTGCTTGAATTTGTGTGGTAGTCAGCTCACTTTACAAAACAGATTGTGTAAAGCTACATACTAGTCTGAGTTTGTTGACTGTTAATGAAAAGAAGTGAAGGGAATCATGTGTCAGTTTTCTTCTCTATATCTTGACTAAATGAAAAGTAAATGAAAATCTTTATAGATTTTAATATGATCAATCTTCCATTGTGGAATACTGGTGGATACTTGTTTTGTTTTGTACCATGGTTCCTTCGCTTCTTTTCACATTTAAGTCTAAAATGTAGGTCATTGACATTGGTATAAAAATAGGATAACTAAGGTGTAAGAAATATTAAGACATGACCTTTTGACATTCTAGATTTTATTTAGTAACAATATTATATTATAGAATTTTCTTCTTGTATGATAACTAACTTAATCTGGAACATTCTCTGAATGTCTTCCATGCATGACATACTTACTATACATCCAATATCCACCAACTACCAGGCAGATTACCACCATAAATACCCATTTTTGATTGATCACAAGGTTCTGTACTAAAGAAATCTATTGAATATTTTTCTCAAATGTTGAACCACTTTTCAAAAGTCCTTTTACATAAAGTTGTTTTCTCAATGAACACTTCCTCTTTGGACATTATCCTGGCCTTCAGTCATGCAGAGCACTATAATCCGCCTATCCCTCAGTCAGACCTGAATCAAATATTCTTTCGGTTTAGTTTTTTTTACTGTTTATTTTGAATTTGAGAAAATAATTGCAAGACATACAATCATAATACAAGAAATAAAAAAGAACACAAACTGAAGCAAAAAACGAAAACAAACAAAAGATGTCATGGGATATTCAATATCGATAACGGAAACAAATGTTTACAGGATTTGAGTAAAAAAGATGTAACCAATATTCACAAGAGATCTGGTCCGTTAACCTAAATAGTCCTTTCCCCCCCATCTTTTTCACCTAAATTGTGTTAGGTCGTGCTCTAGAAGATTTAACTGTCACAATATTGACCATACCATTTTTTCTGCAACCAGTTCTTTGTGATGGCTTTTGTGCTTGCTGCTTGTAGGATCTTAATCGGAATCGTTCTGGCTTAGTCCATCCGGGATTTGTATGACTAAAAACATTTCAAATTGTTATTAGTCTTTGTTTTAAACTGCATAGAGAATCATACGATCTATAACGTATAGACATAGTTATATCAGGTATAACAGTTAAACATTTCTTGGACATTATGCCAGGTCAGCAAACAACAAGCATACCAAATTGACTTTCAAATACTAACATCACGCTGATGAATCTGATGATGACCACACCGTGTACAAACGGATATGTTTCGACATGTAGGCCTGCTTTATAATGTGCATCCTCAGCTACAGCACATCCCCAAATGCACTGTACAATATGTTCTCCCTTTTCTTGTATCTCCTCATTGTCTTTAGCTTCCCCTCTTCGGCACCAGGTGCATCCTCCGACGCAGCTCCTGCCTCAGCAGGTCCCTCTCCTTGCGGATTCCCTGCAGCACAGTGCGATTCTCCTGGGCCCGACGCACCAGGTAGGGAAGTGTGTTATCCAGTGAGCCGTATGGCACTGACTTGTACACCACATAGCCCTGCTGGGCTAGAGAGGCATAGAGGAGCATGGGAGAAAATCTGAATATAGGTCTTTGAGGAGGAAATTGCATGGTTTGTGAGCTTGTATATCTGCTATTTTTGAATAGCCAACGATAAAATATAAAATGACAGACGCTTTCCAGGTTTTAATGGGTTAATAATCAGAGATGTGGACAGCAGGAGGGCTCTTACCCAGTGTAAGCGAGACATGGTCACACATTCCCAGCAGTTGGCCAAAACATACCGAGCCACCATCTTTGTCTACGCCCCACTCTGCCATCCTGTAGCTCAAAGAAATGACAATATGTTTTTTTTCACCATGAGTATTTGAGCTCACATGCTCACATGACTAAAGCTGAAACCATGTAATGGCAGCATCAAGGTCCCTGCTGGTCTTTGCTCTGAGATTGATGGACTTTGAAACTATAAAACATGAGCTAAAAGGACCAGAGTAAAACAATACATAAACCTTTGTATTTTGTTTATCTCAGGAATGGTTATTGATAGTGGTCCAATCTAGACCGCCTCAGATTTCATGTCCTTTAGTTGCGACTGACAGACAGGGTCTAACCGTTTGGCAGCTCGTCTGACTGATTCCTCGTTGTGTGTGGCAACTATGATCCGGTACCGCTGAGGGTTCTGGGAGATGGCCTCCAGCATGACATCCAGGGAGCCGTTGTAACTGTACATACAACAGAGTGCAAAATACTTATGTTTTAACCACTTGAACCCCAGCATCCATATACTGGGGGCGAGACATTAGCCAAATATATCAGCAGATCTAGAAGTTCACAATGCAACAATTACACAACACACCTTGGTGTTGAAAAAGTACAAAGCCAACTCTATTCCAGTTTACATAGTCTAGGGTTTAAGTGGTCATGTAATAGAAATGAGGCATTTCAATTAACATACAAATGTTGATTCCCCAGCAACATTTTAAACTTAAAATGTTAAAGCTGGAGTGCCACAATTTTTGTATTTTTCCAGTTTTTCATGTGTCTATGAGGTGACAGTACTTCATTCGACACCCTGGAGTCGTTTTTATGTGCAATGGTGTATTAACTTTGTATTTAGGGTTTCTTCCTGGAGAGTGAACCCTTGACAGTCAAACGGGCCAATGAAATAAACAGTAATATAGTGACATCCTGGGTTCGATTCCCGCTCGGGACACTGTGGGTGCTGGCGGCGTGTTTCCTCCTCCGCGTCATCAGTGCCCATACCCGAAGGCGGGGTTGGCGAAAGGGCCTTTCTGTGTGGAGTTTGCATGTTCTCCCCGTGTCCCCTAGGGTAGGTACCCTCACAAAAAACATGCAGTAATCCTGGTCACTAAACTGCCTCCCCCTGGCCAGCCGGGGCACCTGATGGAGGGGAAAGGAACTGGTTGGAATAACGTGTTCCTTCCACGCGCTACGTCCAACCAGGGAAACTCCCCCCTGTCAGGTGTAAAGGAGCAACTTGGACACTCGGGCATGAAGGAAGCATGAGTTCAAGTCCGTTGCTCTCCCCTTGTCCCCCATATATGGGGACTAGGTTGGTGGAGGGTGTGTAGAGCCCAGGATCACATTAGATGATTGACACAGGGGTGAAAAATGGGTTACAAAATCGTGGGATAAAAATAAATAAAAAAGAAAAAAAAGTTACACATTATCAGCCCCTCCCCCTTTATCATACAACTACAGATGTGGGTGCGGCTTCAGTTCAGGTGGATCACCAGATTCACCACCCATCACCACCCACCAGGCAAACCAGGCATACTTAATGAACTGGTGGGCGTGCCCACATGAATTTTTTTTTTAACAAATACTGTACACTATTTTGGAAAAGTTATACCTCCTTATATAACAATAAGACCTGATGATCATGTTTTGGGGTGGAAAGAAATCACGGCACTCCATCTTTAAACAGATTTTCTCCAGATCTGCTTGTGTACCATGTTGAGCAACATTCATTCATCTATCATTCATCATCAGGAATCTGTTTTGTATTCAGAGAAGTTACCCTATAGTGAATATCATTATCATTATTGAATATTATTATCATTCCCCAATTAAGCCTCTTGTATGCTTTGTTAGCTGGCGGTGTTGCTCAGCGAAAATTCACAAGAGGAAAACATGGATGGATCTCCATCATGTGACATCATCTAAATGAGGCTTTACTCACCTGTCGTTGGTGTCCTCCCAGGACTGATGGATGGGATCCAGACGGCCTTCTTTATTTGCCATCTTGCTCTCTTTATCCATGTAGGCCCCTCTTACCAGCTTGACCCCCAGACAGAAAGACTCACTGATAGACAGACGCAGGGCCTCTAGTAGGAGAGACCTTGACTCCTGAGAGACGCAAACAAAGGAACTTGCTCTATCCTTTTGGCTACAAACCCAGCCTAATTATACTGTAACATTTAAGATATGATTGGGTATTAGGTTCATGAAACTGCCTTTGGACTGGCAATTATTATGAATCAATTAGGGACACAGAGGAAGCTAAAGACAGACGGGCTGCAACCTCACAAAAGAAATAAAATAAGTCATCTACCTTTAGATAGCACTGGTATGTATTCCAGATCCAAGCGCCATCTTGGTTAAACTTCTTCATCATTGCCATGGTGACGAGGGAGAGAGCAGGGTTCATGTAGGTGTACTCTGCATCCACTAGAACTCTGACCTTGTTTACACTGGCCTTAGAACCATGAACCATTAAGAAAATATTATGTGCAATCTATGCAATTAACACATTCCAATATAACAAAATTGTATGATGTTGATTCAAATTTCCCACATGATCCAAATTTCCCACAGTCCCTCACACCCATACCTCTGCGATTTTGTTTAGTCTCTGTAGACCACAAAGTAAATGGGCGTTCTCGCTCTCCTCCAAGCCAAGGATGGTGATTGGCTGAGGGATGAGGATTTGGGTAAAAGGTCAGGTGTCTCAACAGCATCACTGTCAGATCCAGTACATAAATAGTCTTAAAAGTCAATTTGCTTTTTGTAATCATTATTATACAGTATAATTGGAACTTACCTCTCCATTCAGAGCTTTGACCAGGAGATCCAGGTCACAGGGTTGTTGTGAGAGTAGCGTGGTGAGTTTTACCTTAATTAATGCAATGACAACAAATACAAACAGTCCATTCAAAGAAAGCAAAGTGGAACAGGCAAAAAAAAGAAATGAAAAAAAAAAAAAAATCAACTATACTATTTGTCAATTGTCAATTAATATACTGTAAGAAACAGGCAAAAAAAATAAAAGGTTGATCTACATTACAAGCTCACAACGCCTCACATCGCAAGGTGTTGTGAGCTTGTAGATCGTCTATTTTCACAATCTGTTATCTGTTTTGGGGGGTCGTGGCCTGAAATGTTTGAGAACCACTGTAGTGAACAGTGACTCACACACAGCTCTGGGTTGAGCAGAGCGGTGATCTTCAGCTGCATCATGGGGTCTTTGCTCCAAGTGTTGCTGTGGGACATTCGTACACATTCCAACATGGCCTCCATGTTCTCATCGTATCTCTGCTCGCTGGTGGCGAGAGCAAAAATAAATAAATACATGATTTCCTACATTGTTTCTTTAGATTCCGAACAGTGATTTGTTTTTAGAGATCTTTACTTGCTGCGACATTAAGAAAAACCACATTCATGCATTACTAATTACAATACAATGATATGATTTGGATCAATTCTGCACAATGAGTAGTGAGTACTTATACTGTAAGTACATTTTAATTGACAACAGGGCTTTTATTTGTGGCTGAATATTTCTGAATTGTGGTATTCCAAAGAAATCAGAATATTAATATGAAAGAACTGAGCGGGAGCAAATGAACGAGAGAATGATTTCAGTCATGGTGATGATGTCATTATTACCCAGTGCTCTCTCCCAGGTCTTCCTCTATTGGTACCGCCAACATTGGCCTCAGTCCCAGAGAGCTCATCTTCTCCATGGACTGGCCAATCTCACTCTCGTTCTCCCCGGCCACAAACTGGGCGTACACAGACGGACGCAGGAAGAAGGAGAAGCCTCTCCTTCCTAGAAGGCTCCGTGCCACTGCCATCAGCTAAGAGTTGAGTGGGGATAGAATGGAGGGGGTGATGCAGGAGAAGGAGAGAGGCAGTCAGTGAGGAGCAGTGGATAAGCAGAAGAACCTTCATAGTCTCTTCTTACTAGTTGTGTGTCTCTACTGCGTCCCTGTTTTTCCCTAGGTCTCAGTTCCTGCCCCTACTGTCAATGCTTCCCATCTCATTCAAATTTAATTCTTCACCTGTAAGATCTCCTTAACCAATTAAATCCTATAATGCTTAGTTGACTGGCGTCTGGTGTCCCCCGTCCCCTCTTTTTTTTCCCTCTACACCAAGGGCTCCATCTTGCGATTTGCCATTTTTTACTGTTTTGAAAGATATTTTTAAATAGTTCGATCTACATCGAGACATTGTGAGCTTGTAGATCGGCTATTTGAAATATTGTAAAAGGTTTTTAAAAATAGCGAAAAAATGGCAAATTAGTTTATGGATAAGGGATGGTGCAAGATATAGCCCAAAAACTCTTCGCCAAAAATAGCTGATGCTTGTGCATCTGCTATTTTTTTTTTTTTTTTAAGATATTTTTTTGCGGCTTACGCCTTTTTATTGATTTTTGAAGGGACAGACAGTAGGCTGACAGGAAACGGGAGAGAGATGGGGGGATGACATGCAGTAAAGGCCGTGTCGGGTCCGGGAGTCGAACCCGCGGCACACTGCGACTGGATTACCAGTCCGGTGCCCAGACCGTTACGCTACGGCCTGGGCCTGCATCTGCTATTTTTGACAGATTTTCACCCCCAGAATAGAGATGTCAGTGTTTGTTGTTTAAGTACGTGGGGTAAATTCTACCCATACATTGATACTCTCAAAGCACTATAGGTAGGAAACGTTTTGCACCTTTGGGTGAGCTAATGGACATAACCGCAATGGAAATAAGCTGCTGGCTTTTTTGCGGACATCCTTTTGATAATGGTGTGACAATGTATATAATTTTATTTTGCTTACGTTTCGTTATCAATAAAGATGTCAATGCCATCCAGTGTGAGAGAATGACTGTGCAGGTAGGGTCAGTAGTCTTACACAGCTGCTCTGCTGGGAACCTGTGTGTACATGGCTCACTAGCCCACCATGTGACTGTAGTATACCATATTAAGGGTGACAATCAGTCTCACCTTCCCACAGTTGTTAACCAGTACAGGGAAAGAGCAGAGTTGAAAGACCCCCAATGCACGGAGCAGCTCTGCAAGACTCTTGACCCGGAAGGCACTGGGGTCCTCAAATGTCAAAGCCACTGGGAGAGAATAGACGTCCTGGGTGAGAGGTGTTGCCATCCCTTCTCTATTTGCAGCTAGAGTCCTCGGGGCAGCAGTACCCAGCAGCCTCAATGACAGGTAGTGATGCAGCCAGGGTCGAAGGCGAAGGGATAGCATCTTGACAGCTGAAATGCTTTTTAGAAGGCTATAGTTGTGTGTGTTTCTCCCACCCTTAAGTATATTTGACTGTTGTCCAACTCGTTATGTCTTGCCTTCTTTTAGTTTGTACTCAAAGTAGACAGACTTTGGGCTATGCGCTTTGTTTGGAGAGGAGGCTGCTCATTAGATCATGGCTGTGTGTAACAATCCAGTCATTTACCGGATGTTGAGGCTTCTTTTTCAATGTTACATGGACATTGCACATACTGTTTTCCCAAAGTTGCAAATACACAAGTGATGATCTTCTCACATGGGAAGCTAAAAGGGAAATGGAATGGTAGTTATAATGCCATAATTATCATTTTCGACATTTTAATATTAAGTAGTATGGCATATTTAATCAATAGCAGATATACATACACTCATAATATATAGGCTATATAATAACATAAGCTCACAGCGGTCACTGTGATGCACTGCAAGCTTGTACATCTGCTTTTCATTTTTTATTATCTTGAAACCGTATAATTTAGCATTCTTTTAAACAAATCTTTTCTTCTGGGGGTCCCGGGCACTAAACATTTTCAGGTGGGGGGGTCCGTGGCCAAATACATATCATTTTGAGGGTTCTTGCCTGGCACGAAAGAGTTTGAGAACTACTGTTTTAGAAGACATTTGTAGAATCTAGGGTCTATGTTCCATCCAGGGCATGATCCAGTGTGCATCACTTTCTTTATTTATTTTTTACTCTTTATTTTTTAATATGCAAGACAAACAAGGCATACAATAAAACAAAAACATCAACAGAAAACAGAATAGAAAAAACAGAAGAGGTCATGGGATGTACAGCAACAAGCAACAACAATACATATTACAGAATTTTGGAATCCTTACATTCATTGACAACAGGAAAGACACAGCCCATATTCACTCCATATCCGCCCCCCAGCTAAATACTCTATCCATTTCTCCCATCTTCTTTCACCCAGCTCTTTTTGCAGTCTTAAAGAATAGGTAATCTGTTCTTGGAGATATAGTTGTTTCACAATGTTGATAAATAGGTCAGCAGTAGAACAATTCTCTTGTAATATCTTTTTTGCTTGCTACAAGTAAAATCTTAAGTAAGTAGGAGTCATCCTGATTTAGCACATCTGGGAGTTGTCCTAGGTACAAAGATGTGAATGTATCATCTATTCCAAAACCCATAATGTTTGAGATAAGTGTTGTCACTTCCTTCCAAAATGGTTGGATTACAGGACAAGACCAAAAGACATGTGCATGATCAACCACTGTATATCCACATTCTCTCCAACAGTCCATATGGTTGCCAGTTCTGTTTTGGAGTAATAAAGAAGCAAATCTGGTTTTTCCAACAAAAGTCTCTCCAAGTCAAGGAATTAGTGGTTGTTGATTGCGTTTTCCATGCGTATTCATCCATACTTCATCACTTATATCAATGCCCATCTCTTTTTCCCATCACCCTTTCACATATATTGTAGAGTCCTTTTTCAACGACATAAGTCCATTATATAGTTTACTTACAAGACCCCTATTACTTCCTGAGCCATACGCATTTGTAAATATAGTGATTAGGTTTGTTGTAATACCTGGAGTAGACCCTTTTATTTTTTTACCAAAATAATCCCTTACCTGCAAGTATCTATAAAAGTCCTGGTTAGCCAACCCATAAGTGTGCAGACTTTTAACGTATTCTTCTGTTCAGCACCTGGTAATTTATCGCTTGGATGTGTCTTCCTTTTGTAAACATTTTGACATAATGATTACACTGCTATTCATGCAACACTACAGCAGTGAAATACTCCAAAAGGGACAAAACCACACTGAGGATTACAATAATAATATTAAGAATAATGTTCTTACCTTGTGTCCCAAGTAACAATAGTACTTGTGAACAGTCTACAACAACTATGAGCTGTGTGTGGGCGTATCAAATTGGTCATCTTTTGAATGGATATCTGCTTAATAGGTAACCGGTACACATTTTGAGTAAACTGACCCTTGGCTTCACCACACAAGCATGGGTTGAATTTGGGATAAACTTGGTGTATTACACACACAAAAAACATTACATTGTGGAGTTTCATTGGCTTGAGGATGAACTTTGGAAGAAAAACGACTTGATTATTGTACACAAACCAAAACATTATCTGTAAATTGACCTGTATTGACAGGATTATGGGGCTTTTGAGAGGCTCAGGGGAGGTATTCAGAAAGGGGAATTATTAACCTCTGAGTTGAACTCCAGGGTCATCAACATCACACAACCCTTGTATACTAGTTATTATATGTTTTACTAGTGCTATGGACAAGGCATTATGTCTCTATAGCTGCTTATTCAACTAGCCAGATTGTGGTTCATTCCTGTGTCATTTCCAAATCAAATGCCAACATAATTTACCCAAATTTAATTTGTAAATATAAAAATTATAACAATTGAGTTCCAAATGCAACAAAGTTTTATTTTCACCCTGAAATGGACTTGCAAAGAACAAGCTTAAACAACTATTTACACATCTGGATCAAATGCATCAGTCCCTTTCTTAAGAATAACATCAAATTCATTTAGAAAATATTTCTTAAAGCATGCAGTAGGCTACATAAAGCTACAAATTGTGAAAACCTCTAAAAGCGCTATCAAAACATTTCATTTTGCAATCATTACAGATATACTAAATAAACCATCCCTCATTTCCAATTCAAAGTCTCCAATGACATCCATTGTCATTACCACTCAGCCTAATCTCACTAAACTATAGCCTGAGTTATAATTAGTTGCACATGGCTGTATAACAACGCGTCACGCTGTGACACATTGTGACCTTGTAGATCGACTATTTTTGTTAGCCTTTGTTAGCCTCCATCATTGGCTCTCCCAATGCTCATAACACACTTCTTCCATTCATGTCGAAGTAGTGACCCTGGGGGTGTGTATGGCCATGCGGGTGTTGCCTGTACAGATGCCTGAGTGGAATGGAGAGGGAGGACCGTGGGTCCTGGCGCAGACGCAGAGGGTAAGACTGGAAGGTGTGGTAGAGCGGCGGGGGGGCAGCGGAGGAGGGAAGGCAGGACTGAAGAGACGGGTCCAGTTGAGGAATAAGAGGAGGGTGGTGCAGTACCATGTCCGGCCGATAGGGGCCACCAGGGTTGAACTGAGCGTAGGTGCCCATTTCTGCTGGAGCCACCTGGGGGTAGGCAGAGGGGTTCTGGGGATGAGGCATGGAGTGGTTGGGTAGAGAGGAAGGAGGCATATGAGAAGCTACACCGGACTGGAAAGAGGGGAAGGACCCAGAGTGGCCAGTTGAGCAAGACGATGCTTGGTACGAGGGATGAGGAAGGGCGGATGGCGCGTGAGTGAAGGAGTGTGCATAAGGCGGAGCAAGGGCTTGGGTTTGACTGAGATTCGGGTAGGGTAGAGTGTGGTGGGCGGAACCTGGGGCCATGTTTTGGAACGAACGATTCTGAATGGATGGAGGCAGAGGGAGGACGGGAAAGGGGGCGGCAGCGCCATGGTTGGGTAAGGAGGAGTACTGCACGGAGGGAGGGGGTTGCGACATCGCATACATTTGGGTTTGACTGGGAAGGGATTGAGGGGTGTGCACCGGACCAGGCTCGGGGTTTGTGTACGGCATAACTGGGAAGGTGAACACGGAGGTGCTTTGCTGCATGTGTGGTGAATTATCCTGGCTGGCAACAGGCTGGTCCGGTGTCATTATACCGTCTGCAGACATTTGGGCCCCCAGGCCTGGCGGACAAGCAGAAGTCGGCGCGGAGGGAAAGGAGGTTTCCCCGGGTGTGTGGGGGCTGATCAGCTCCAGCCCGGACGGAGAGATGGAGTGATAGGCGGAGTCGGAGGAGAGGAGGGGCAGTGGCGAGGACGCTGTGGAAGAGGGTGGAGTCAGTGTGGGATAGGTGAAGGAGGTGTGCTGCATCAATGGGGATGTGGTGGAGGACGGGAGGGTCGGGGAGGAGGAGAGAATGGTGGAGTAGTCTGTCACGGGGACGGGGGCGTAGCCAGGAGCAGGAGACAGCTGCGTGTCGCCAGCCATCTGGGTGATGGAGGTGTCAGAGCAGTCGGGAACAGGGAGGGAAGGATAACACGATGAAGGCTGAGGAAGAGGAGCAGTGGGGAAGGAGGAGGAGCCGAGTGGAGCGGCAGGGTAGGTGGAGGAGTAAGGGGGGAGATCCATGTTGTCAGATCTGTGGAGGACAAAAGTGACATGTATCAGTTTACTGGCACAACAGCGACATTGTGTACATTTTAACACATTTGACATTTACCACAAAAAAATCAACGCATTATAGGCACAAAAGAGAACACCCACCTGTCAATCATAGCGCTTGTCACCTCACTTCCTGGTGTGTGCTGCAACCCATTGGCCAAATTGACAGCGATGTCGGGTATCTGGGAGGCCATGAATGCTTGGCCCACCAGATCAAGCTGCTGCTCCGGGACAGGGGTCTCCTGGTAGGGGGGCCCCTCGCCTGTGTACCCGCAGGAGGGGTCAGGGAGCTGGGGCAGGGAGGCCAGAGCCAGGGCATGGAGGTCTGTGGTGCTGGTGGTGGACTGGACCATAACCTCACTGGAATCACATCCCTCTGAGAGAGAGAGAGAGAGAGAGAGACAGAGACAGAGAAAGGGAACATTCAATGTTTGAGATGCAATGACCAAAACTTTACCGGCAATATTTAAAGGAATTGCCTAAAATAAGGATTTGAATTGATGCTCCTGTTGGTTGGTACACAGTCAAATCCTCCATGTTAATTACTCCACTTGTACACTCAAGTAAATTAACATAGGATTTTACTGTGTACTTGAGAGGTGTAAATTATTTCGCGTCTATTTACCGATATCCAAGGTTTCTGTAACGTCTGTAATCTTCCGCTTCTGTCTTGCATTTCTCTGTCTGCAAGGAAAAAACAAAGACATTACTGTGTGATCTACAAGTGTGTGTGTGTGTGTGTGTGTGTGTGTGTGTGTGTGTGTGTGTGTGTGCGTGTGCGCGTGTGTGTGAGTGCGCATTACTTTTTGTTGTTCCTGCCATCCTCTCTGAAGCCCTTAGCAAAGGGATTGGCATTGATCTTCAATTCTGTGATCTATAAAGAATTGGCAACACAAATTAAAACAGGTTGTAAAGGGACCTTACTGTGATATAAAATGCAAGAAACGATATTCTCTCCCTCTGAGACTAATGTATATACTTACTTTGCCGTTCTGGTAGGCAGTGACGGTGAGAAACTGAGTCTCAGGAAAGACAAATGAATATTGGCCCCCTCCCCACCTCAGCACGTCCCTGGCCTCGATCACATGGACCCTGGGCTGGTAGCGGTGCAGTGAGTGGAGAATTATCTGCACAAGACAAAGAGGACATCAGCAATGGCAAGATAAGAATTGTTAGTTTTGTGTAATAATAATAATAATGAATAATGTATGAGATATTTCAATTTAGATTTGTATTCATATTTTATAGCACTCACATATCCCTGCATGTCCAGTGTGTTGTTGGTGAGCTTGGCGCGGTGGAAGGAGATGCTGCGGCTCTGCCAGTGAGCCCCGGTGGCGGGGGAATCGGGGTGGATGAACACCCTGTCCGGCAGCCGCGCCTCGGCGCTGCCCACCGCCTGCCAGGCGTCCCCCTGGAAGCGGTAGCGGGAGTTGTCCTGCGGGACGATGTCCAGCAGGAGGATGTAGCGAAGAGCCGGGTTCAGGCCCGACACTTTGACGCTCAGCCCGGGGAACATGCGTCTGGAGAGAGCGGAGGGAGGAGAAGATGCTCAAGGTTTGTCTTTGGTTGAACAGTCCCTAGAGGTCTATACTAGTGACCTTTCTGTTTTCGTTATACACTAAATATCTTCGCTGAAAATAGCCGATCTACAAGATCTGCAAGCTTGTAGATCTCTCTTCTGTGAATGTTTTCCCCAGAATATGGATGCTGGGGTTCAAGTCATTAATGAACTCTAGTAGCGTCTCTATTTTGTTGGGGTGAACATTCTGTGAAAGTTTGATGAACTGATGAAAAAAGGACGAATGACACCTTTCAGTTAATAATGCTTGTATTTGGCGAGTGATTAGTGACAATCTGTGTGGCTTTAACTCACCTGCCCTTTTTTGTGATGATCATCTCTGTGCCAACTGTGCTGAACTGTTTCCACAGAGATGAGTTCTCCAGCTCCATCTTGACATTGTCCTGGGGCTTGGCGGTCGGCTCACTGGGGACCGGGGGCGGGGCCAGCAGCCTTGGGGGCAGAGCCCTGGCGGCCATGTCACATGAGGATGGGTACATGGGCATGTGGGTAGGGGCATCACGCTCTGTGGAGGGAGAGAAATCACCATAATCTAAGCAGAGTTCTTGGATTGAACAGTTATAATCCATCATGAATTGCAAATGGTTAAATCTGTTGGCAGACAGACATTAAAGGCGGAATAAAATGTATTGTGCCTTGTTTTCCTGGTTTAGGTTAAAAACGACAGCAGATTAAAAACATGGTAAGCTGCATATGGCTGACCTTATTGTGCCTGGTGTTGAAAGCAACGCAGCTGCAGCTATTAATGTCCATAATGGATGTGTGAATGTCCATGCATTGATCAGTGGCAAATGTATGTCTCTGTGTACGCCTAAATCTATCATTAATTTGGTTAGCTTGCATATTGTCCTGCCATGTTTTTACCCCTCTGACCTTTTTAACTGGAAAACAAATCACTAAAACAGTCTTGGGTGTTTAAGTGACCTTAAGTGACCAACTAGCAACCGTGGCCAGTTGATTCGTACAATAAGATAATAATTGTTGGTTGTGTGAACTTGTGTCCCTACAGAAACGGATACCATTTCAAAACATCACACGCAATGACAGTCATTTCTAGGTGGGACACACACAAACTCTCTCTTTCTCTTTCTTTGTGTGGTACTCACCTCTGTAGAAACAGTCTCCTATTCTTTGTGGCCCCAAGGCCAGACTGGGGTACATATCCACGCTCAACATTATTTTCCTTTTTCTTCCGTCTACTTTCTTGACTCCACCTCCTGCCCAGTAACCTTTTTGTCCCCTGTATCACGTCTTCTTTTTTATTATTTCCATCAAATGTCTTTTACATTTCGGTGTATGTCCTTTCCGTCTGCTTGTAATCCAGTGATTCCTGCCCAGTGCTGCACTGGGATGTTGTCTTGCTATCCCTCTGTTGCTCCTCTCATCAAATGCTTACAGTTGCTGCCTTGTGCTGTTATATAGGTGTGTAGGGCTTCACACATAGGGCCAAATGGCTTCATTTTCACACGTTCCTTTATTAGCCTCTTTCTCCAATGAACCTACAGTCTTATTACAATGTTCTCTCCTCTTTCTGTAGCCCCCTCTCCCCTCCCTTGAATCAAAATACATGACAAACAAACATAAACAACATCAAGCATATCAAGGGACATGATAGACTTTTAAGTGATGAAATGTTGACAGTCCAACCCCTCCACATCCCCAGTCCCAAGCAGTTTGTCATTAATGTTGTTTCATGTTAATTAGGGCATGGACATATATCCTCAAATAATCCTATCCGTTATTTTCAGAATTTACCTGCTACTGCAATCATTTTCATTTTGTGGATTTGCTTAGACAGAGAATATCTTACATTTGATAGTAGATGTGCCATCTTTATGCTTTTCAACCGAATAATTGTAAGGAACCAGTGCATCAGACAGAAAGCCAGTCTGTATCTGTTTGCATTACCCCACACACACACACACACACACACACACACACACACACACACACACACACACACACACACACACACACACACACACACACACACACACACACACACACACACACACACACACACACACAATCACAATCCTAGATAATAGGGGGCTACTGGTAGGTCCCCTGTGGCTATTTGATAGCATGTGTCTTCCTCTCTTGGCACTGCCTCTCAGCAGGGAACCCTGGCTCTTATGCAGGTGGAAGAGGGAGACAGTTTGGCCTGTGGCTGCAATTTGGTCACTACACAAACATGTAGTTCTAGGTCGGAGCTTTGCATTAGAGGACATCAAGTGTTTTACTTTTGACGTTTGTTTGGTTTTCAGTTTAGAGGTGGGTCAGGTTTCCCCAAACATTTTGAACACAAACATTGGTTCTTTGATTTGCAACACTGGTTATCCCATGGGTCAGGACTGAGGAGGTATTTTAACCCCATGAACCCTTCGGTGAAAGTAGCATATCTACAAGCTCACAACAGAAAACGGCAGTTTAGGGATTGGCTATTTTCCAGATAAACCAACAGATATAGGTATACTGAGAAAAAATCTCATCTTCATATCAATTCACCAGAATCATCTTTGTCACATCACACAATTACAAGTGTAAAAGAGTGTGTGAAATTATTTTCTTTGCTGAGTTTGCAACATTGTGGTTACAGGAAGAGTTAGAATAGGGAAAGGAGAATAGAGAAGAATTAAGGTACAGTCATGTTAGACGCAAAGTCCAATAAGTTGCACGATTACAAATATGTGCAATGGATACTTGCAGAAGGCAAACATTATTCTTGTGCAGCATATCAAAATGGCAGCAGGTATGCAAAATCAGAGTTTCATGTGCATGAATGAATAAAGTGAAAGAAATTAAAAACGGAGCATCGGCTGTCAAATCAGATCAAATGGTGGCCGTGTGCCGGCCAACCTAGCTCATATGTTCTGGCACTGCACTAAACTAACATAATTTTGGCAAAGTATATTTAAATCACTGTCAGACATTGTTGGAAGACCTTTTGACCCGGATCCACTGACAGCAGTTCTGGGGGTCGGGGGGCCCGGGGTCAAACTGTCTACTTTCCAATATAACATGGTAAAATATGTGACTCTACTGGCTCGCAGACTGATACTGTTGAATTGGAAACAAGCACAGGTTCCCACTCACACTACACTTATGAAAGATGTTATGCACTACTTGCAATTGGAAAAGATAAAGTTTGAATTGAGAGGGAGTGAAGATAGATTTTACCAGACATGGCAACCCTTCATTGACCATTTCAATAGGTTGCACGCTAACCCCTCCTACACAATAGATAACATATTCGAAAATTGGAAAGAAAAGTAAAGAAAAAAAAAGGAACTGAGTATTTTTCTTTATTTTATTTATTCTCATTTAAAAATAAATGTCTGTAATTCAGTTAATTTACAACAACGTGTTGGGAAAGTTTTGAGAGCAAGAGTGTCTGTCCTGTGGTCTTTGCTTTGTTTGTCTGTTCACATTTGTCGTTTTTTTTTCTTTTCGTTTTTATCACATTTATATATCTTTTTTATTATGTATTGTATGTGGAATTTACATTACCTGTCTTTATCTTTCATTTTATATAACTGAATAACTCATTATTATTGTCAAAGATTGTCATATAAGTTGTCATATACAAAAAATGCCTAATAAAAACAGTATTAAAAAAAAAAAAAAAAAAGTAGCCGTGTATTAAATCACGGTTTCATGTACATAATGAATGTCAATGTGGCATGGTAAAGAAAACATCTTGGCCTCAGAATATAAACAGAATGAGAAATAATATCCTGCCTGTGACAAACAAGGCCTGAAGAAGCAAATCTCTCTAGGCATTCCTGACATCTCAGTGACAGCTGGTGCGAGTTCAGATGAGTGTAGGAAAGTAATGTTGTGGTAGTTGTTGTTTTCCTTCCCCATTTGTGTGTGGTTGGAATGAGGGATGAAAGGCAGCCGGTGGGACAGAGGGGAAGTGGAGGTGTGAACGTCACACCGGTCTTTCCCAGTAGAGAAGGGAAAGGGAGGAGGGGGGGAGAGGTCATTACCTCCATGATGCTGCAGGGGAGCAGCATGCAGGGGTGTGATGTGTCTAACGCTTTTACGGGTTGACAGGTGTGTTGTAGGCACTATGGCTGCCAGACTCCATTATGACTGGTGATTGAGGCCCTTTCTCTTGATAGATTTTATTTATTTATTGGTAGAACAGGGAGGGACAGGCATTGTGTGCTGGCACAGGGTGTGTGTGTGTGTGTGTGTGTGTGTATATATATATATATATATATATATATATATATATATAATGTATTATCACAGGTTCTCTTTGACATATGCTAATTGTAGACTTATGTACTGTTCTTTATGAACTTTTAAACCAATGACCTCTTCCTACAGGAAAGGATTCCAAATAAGCCAGCTGGCTTCTTCCCTTCCTTGCATTGTATTTTTGTTCTTTGATATGTTACTGTCTATTTTGTACTACATGCTAAATAAATAAACCTAAACCTTAACATGTGGTTTGGTTGCAGAGCTCTATGAAATTTTGTATTTTGCCATGAAAGGCTGCTTTATTGAACTTTAGAAAGCTGTTGATTCCCCGTCTGGTCTTATTGACTGATGTTTGTATGTTTATGCATTGTTTTGGTATATCAGGTCTTGTTATGATTGTAAACCACACTTACATCTTAAGTTTTTAACCACTTAAATTGTGCATACTTAGTTCACTGCAGTCCTCTGCTTTATTCCCTGACACCAAAACTCTGCTGAAAATAGCAGCTCTACTAAATTGCGAGCGTATACTATAGATATTATACTATTGTCGGTTAATGTTCACCCCAGATTAGAATAGGAATGCTGTTTCAGTCTTGAAATTACTTTTACATTTTATTGCTTCTGAAGGTGGCCGAATGATGGTCATTAAAATCACTGCATATGGAGCCAGAGTGTGAAAAGTGTGACAAAAACGTGAGGTGCCTGTGTGTTTTTTTTTATAGAAAAATAAAGCATCAGGGAAAGAATAAGGCTCCATGAAAGAAAGAAATTAAAAATGAAAAATAACACAGGCACCTCACGTATTAGGAGGGCAGTATGTTACCAGAAAAAAGGACGGGTGTTTTCAATGAATCCAACATGGTTAAAAAGGAGGTCGAAGTTACAATGGGTTTGTATAGGAAGGGGTGGGGTAGCTAAAATGAATATCAAATATCTAAATACTGAATCAAGCAGCTTAAAAGCGGTCTATGGTGTTCACCTAAGCCTGAGTAGAGTGAAATTACCAAACTTTAAAAAAAAAAGTCAAATATCCCTTTAAGTCTTTGCAACAGCTCTTGCACAATAGTGGGTCTTTTCATATGAACGATTCAATAATGTAATTATATTACACAAGACGTATGTGTGTGAAATGTTTGTGGCAGGTTTTGTAAAAGTATAATACAAGAAAAAACTGATTTGCAGCAGTAATAAAGTGAGTGTGACCCTGCTACAGAATGTACCAATTGAACAAATTTCATTGAGAATGGCTGAGTGTTAAGATACACAGTTGGTGCATGACAGCTTAAGTGTCCCATTATTTTAAATAACTTAAATGTTGCATCAAAGTACACACCGAGGATAAGGCTGAGGGCTCACTTAATGTCACCAGATATCAGGATTTAAAAAATATAGTGCGTTAGCCATGAATATCCCCAGCATACATGAACCGCATGTATAGGATTGTAGATTACCGGTACATGCTTTGGTTTAGGCCATCGTTGTGCATTTGTGGGTGCAGAGAGTATGTTGTCTAAAATACCAAAAATCTATCTTATTGATGTATTTGTATGTAGTTTATTAAAGACTTGACAGAAACCCATGGAAAGCAGTACTAAGGAAGCACTTTACATTGAAATTATGTACTAGGATTTGACATTTTGAGAAACACTTATTGTCTCATAATTGCTGACATCCCTCAAAACTTCATCTTGGAGTCCCAGTCACACCACCTGCAGTGGGTCTCTGTCAGTTTGTGACACAGCCACGGTCACAGAGTCGGGCAGGCGCACTGCGAGCCTCTCCCGGAACACAGCCAGGAATCCCCGCTCGCTGTTACTATGGTCACTGAGGATGACACTGGTTCCTTTAGCAACGGCATCCAGCACTTCGTGGTGGGACATCTCACCTGACAGAAAGACGTGCTGTTAAGGATTCATGCCACTGATGCCTGCGTATTGTACAGTAATGTAAAGTACTACATGCAGAAGATTCATCACTTCCAATGTCAATAAAGGAATGTGGGCAGCTGACTATTGCCTACCTGTTACGTAGAGGTCTGCTCTGACGTTTAGCACTGAGGCCCCTGACCCAGCGCACACAGCCACGGTTGACACAATGGACTCTGTACAACAGAATGTTCACAGACGGTGACAAACACACTTTCCTCACATGACCCTGGTTGCCTACACTGTAAATTGTTGGTGTTAAATCAACTCAAGAGTATAGAAATGGAACCAAATGGTTCCATTTTCACTTTTCAGTCAATTTTTTGAATTAACACTGGAGATTGTATTGTGTGCTGCCCATCTGCAAACAAAATGTGCAGAAACAGTTAAGCTTGAGATCATCAGGTCAAAACAATTGACAATTGGATGATTTCATGTGATGTTTCTAACCCATATCCTATTTCAACCAGCCTCCATAATGTTCAAGTATGTTTAAACATCTTGTGTGCTTCATCTTCCTATTACCTAGAGTCTGTCTCACACCGAGAGCCAGGCGGAGATGTTTCATCCCCAAATGGGACTTTATTTTCTCAATGGCCGTTGCCACTGTTACTGGCTTGTCCAAAATGCTGAGTCGTCCTTGTCCATGGCCTGGCAGAGGGGTCTGTGGGACGTGACAATGTACATGAGGATCCACACAGATAATGGTGAAAGGCCATCTAATTCTAGAAATACAATCTAAACATTCCATGTCTGGGAAACCTGCTCCTAGCTCCATTTGGCAGCAGTCGTGTAAAAATGTCTCACCCCTAATGTGGATTTAAAGTTTATATGGCCCTTAAGGGGTCTTTTTAATGACCATGGGGATGATTAAAAAAACCCAGTGTTATTTAAAAGACCTGGGGGGAAAGAATCCCCAAAAGTGGATGCAGAAGTTTATTTATTTCTTTATTTTTATCCGACAGTAGTGATTATTACCTTCTGTATTTGTAGAATGCTGAGGGACTGGCTGGGGCCATTGTGTCGTAGCAGAGTCTGTACACTGGGAGTCAATGCTGAGTCACAGCATGTAGCACTGACATGGACACTGCTGCTGTCTGAACTAGGGTTCAATGGAGAAGACATGAAATACCATTAAACACCAAAATAATCAAAACCTGATGATGTCTGAAGTGCAAACACACACCTTGTTACTGAATGCTGTATCAGGGTTCCACTGTCAACAGCCTTTAGTTCTTCAGTGATAGTATTCAGCTCCACTGCACTCCTGAGAGTAAATTCCAGCTTGTGACTCTGTGGGGCACTACAAAAGGCTTGACTCAGCACTGACACCTGGCCACTACCTGAAAGAGAGAGACACCAGTGATGGAAAAATAGATACAGCGGATCATATGGAAGGCACTTGTACAAACTACTTGAGCCAGTGTCCGGTGTCAAAGGTGATTACTAGTCTGTAGCTTCATTAAATATGCAGATACTGCATGACACACATTTTCCACTTGAAGGTGACCTCTTACCGAGTCCCCCGACCAGCCAATCATTCACCCCCCCTTTAACGCTGTCCCACGAAGTGTGAGGGGAGAAGACCGCCATGCCCGCCTCCACGGCACGGACGGCCAATCGCTGCTTCCAGTCTTTCTGAACCAACCGCTTGATTGACCGGAACAACGGAGGGTGATATGAGATGATGAGGTCACAGCCCATGGTCTCTGCCTCCTCCATGACAGACTCTGTGAGATCATTGGTCAGCAGGATGGTTTTAATGGGGCGAGCTTTGCTCGGCTCCACCAATAGGCCGACATTGTCCCACGACTCGGCCAGTGACAGTGGAGCAAGCTGCTCCAGCACCTCTAGAACTTCCTTCAGGTCCATTGTGCTGGTAAGATGAGCAGAATGAGATAGGGAGCAAGTGAGATAAGCGAGGTGAAGAGAAGGGCGGAGAGCAATAGAAATATGTTGACTCCGGATTCTGAAGCAGTCGTGAGTGGGAGTTAGAGAAGTAGCCGAGAGAGAGCGAAGAGATCGAGAACCAGATGCCAAATTCCTTCGGTTACAAATTCTTCTAGGAACCAATGACAATAATCTCCAGGAGATATTTTTACATCCAGTCAACATTTGTGTAAACCTGCGCACACAAAAGCAAACATTCAGAATGAGTTAAGCAATAACCAAATTATTTTTAAACAAACAATGGGAGGAGTATTTATGTGGATTTCATTTAAGTTAACAATAACAAGACCTCAGATGTTAGTGAAAATGACAAGTACTAGCACACTCATTATTAATGAGTGTTGTTGACGCACAACTCAGACCTTGATAATTGCTCTCAATTAGAAAAAACCTAACAACAAACCTCATCATCCACGCAGTAGATGATGCATATATATTGTTTTACAATCAGTTTAATAATTTATATTTCATGATATCTTAGCCTTTTAGATTTTTTATAACTTCTATCGAAGTTCTCAATTTGGTCATGACCTTATATACTTTAAGTCTAAGGTCATCATGACTCACTGTCGGGTGCGCGACGTCATGGCTTAGCTTCCGCCTGTTTTACGCGATCGCTACATTTACAGTAAAAACGTGTACATAAACATTCACATTTCAAATATAAAGTACTCACCACGGGTGTTAGACATTTGCTGGTACCGCGATTAGTACTGCTGTATTCCGCGTTGTTTAATAAAAGGTATTTTTATCCGAGCTGTTCTTTTGCTCCCGGTGTGAAACTTTGAGTTTTCCGAACGCACCCCGTTAGAGAAGAATAGCCGGGTCGCTCGGATAATAATGCCCTTTATTAAACGAGGAATGCAGCAATGCTAATCGCTGTCCCCGCAAATTTCTGACACCAGTGGCACACGTGGTGAGTACTTTATATTTGAAATCTGAATGTTCATGTACACGTTTTCACTGTAAATGTAGCGATCGCGTAAAACTGGCTTCAGTTGCGTCATCAGACATCAGACAGTCATGTTTCAGGGCTAGGAGGACGCCAGCTGTGC
This sequence comes from Protomyctophum parallelum, assembly GCF_964188405.1. Taxonomy (NCBI): domain Eukaryota; kingdom Metazoa; phylum Chordata; class Actinopteri; order Myctophiformes; family Myctophidae; genus Protomyctophum; species Protomyctophum parallelum. The sequence continues at coordinate 26,497,186 of NC_139719.1, read as the reverse complement.
TGTCAATAACAGGCTAGTGAGTCTCTCGAGAGTCGAGAGACAGACTGTTTTGACTACAGTCTGACTGTCAAATTCAAAGGAAAAGAGGGCGCCGTTGTGGGTACCAGATCTCTGTCCCTACCAGAAGTCTGTGGGGTCCTAGTCGCGCAGGAGACCGACGTCATCACGTATCACGTATCACGTACGTATCACGTACGCAGCTTGCAGTACACAGAGCTCTATGACACAGAGGTAATATTATGTTATATTATGCTTTATGCAATGTTATATTATGCTTTATGCAACATAATGACTAAACGGATGTATAATGTTGTGTGTTTATTAGGCTCTATGTTATGTGTTCATCTGATTAAAGAAATAGGAGCTAATCTAGCCAAACAGATGTCGTTGGTTAGCCAAACAGAGCTATTAAACCTGTTAGCTCTGCCTTGTCTACATCTTCTATTTAGCATAATCGTTTCAGGAATTTAACATCACAATGCAACGTTTGGTACTCCGATATCATGTATTATTAGGCAGTTAAATTAACAATGATTTTACAATATAAATTGTGGTCTCAGAGATATAAATGCCATTAAATGGGGGTCCGTAGCCTGTTGCATGTCAAACTGGGGGTGCTTCTTTGGAATTAAACTGGTTGAGAATCACTGCTACAACTGTAAAAATCTTCTCTTATGGGGGTCCCTGCAATATCTTTTAAAAATGGGGGTCCACATGAATGATAAGATCAATGTGGGGGTACTTGGCATGAAAAAGTTTGGGAATCACTGGTCTTGAGAACCTATTGAATATATTTTCCCATAAATTGGTTATTACTGGACAGTGGACAGTGCCAGAAACTATGTGGCTTTCTAAACATAATTGAGCTATAGATAGACAGTCAAGCTGGTCAGATAGACCTATTTGTTACAGCAGATCTGCTAGCTCACAATGTTGTGATCTTGTAGATCTGCTCATTTCATATAGGCAATGTATGTAGGGTAAAAGGTTAATAATTAGATGTCATACTGTGCAGATTGTAGATTGTACTGCTGATTGTACTGTAGGCCTATTCACATGCAAGTAACTTTAGGCAAAGGTGTCACAAAGCAACAAAGAAAAGCACTGGTGGTAGTACTATATCATACTGTATGATATACAGAGTGCAACTCTCTGCAATGCTCAACCTTGGGATGTATTAAATTTACAAAACAGTTCATCCACAACTAAGACTGCAGCAGAATACTATGAATTGTACAAGAGTGAAAGTCAAGCCTTGTTCAAAGGCTGTTTTAAATGTAAGCCTTGTTCTATGGCTGAAGTCATTTCATGTTTTCTTTAAGCCTTGTTCAAAGAGGGCACCCGATGGCCAAGTGGTACAGGCGCATGCTTTGGCCTGACAGCGTGTTGTGTGTTCGAGTCCTAAGTGGTACAGGCGCATGCTTTGGCCTGACAGCGTGTCGCGTGTTCAAGTCCTTTTCATGAAGACCTTTGCTGCATGTCTCTCTCTTTCTCCCTCTCCTTACTGTCCATCTTCACTTGATACTATCAAAGGCAGGAAGGCCAAAAAAGCCTTGTTCAAAGGCTGTTTTAAACGTAAGCCTTGTTCTGTGGCCTTAAAATAATTTCCATTTGTTTTCTTTGAGCGTTGTTCAATGGCTGTTTTTCTTTGAGGCTGTTGTAACTAGGGATGCACCGATATTGAAATTCTTGGCCAATACTGATGTTAAAATAACAACTTTGCCGATACTGATTTCCCCCCTTTTGTGACAGGGAAACGAATACAAAAAAAATACTGTTGACAATCTACAACTGTAGGCTGCAGATAACCAACACAAAATGTATGCTTATCAACAACAGATTAATATTGGCTACTGCCATCGGTTAATGTCAAGTTATTTGCAGATACAGATATTGACTGATAGCGGCACATATCGGCCAATGCCTGTTCGATACATCAGTGCATCCCTATAGTTGTAACTACTATTTTTTTAATGTAAGGGAACCAAATATTATGAAATCTCTTGTGCAGTAGTAGTACTGTAGTCTTGCAAATTATATTGCCAGAGTGATAAATGACATATCAATTAGATAGCCTATAGATAGTGGATTTCATTCGGTTTCCTTACACCTTTTTTTCAGAAACCACTGCAGTGGGTAATTTGTATTTTCTGATTTATTTTTAACAGTGACCTAGCTCAACGAATTGCTCCAGGCAAATGGACGACCATGTTCGGGACAGACATTCAGGTACATTTCTCTTGCATCTCGCATGCACGTCTTTCTTGTCCACTTTAAATTGTCTATCTGTTTTTTAGACAGAAATGTAAAAACGGCAACAGGGTACAGTCAAACACTCCAAAAGGGATGGCACCAAAAAAGTCCTTGCTGTCTTGCTGTCTTACATTTAGGCCCTATACAATTAATGTCTTGCATAGACATGACAAAATTCACAGGTAAATAAATAAAAGAATAGGGGCACGGTGGCACAGTCGGTAGTCGCCTCACAGCTAGAAGGTCCTGGGTTTGATTCCCGCTGGGGATGCTGTGGCCGTGTTCCCTCCGCGTCATCAGTGCCCATACCCGAGGTGGGGTTAGCGAAAGCGCCTTTCTGTGTGGAGTTTGCATGTTCTCCCCGTGTCCCCTAGGGTAGGTACCCTCACAAAAACATGCAGTAATGCTGGTCTCTAAACTGCCTCCGGGGCGCCTGATGGAGGGGAAAGGAACTGGTCGGAATAACGTGTTCTTTCCACGCGCTACGTCCGGCCAAGGAAATTCCCCCTTGTCAGGTGAAAAGAAGCCGCTTGGAGTGGACTCCTCATACATATGAGGCATGAGGTCAGTCCGCTGCCCCCCCAGGTTGGCAGAGGAAGTGTAGCGCCCAGGATTACATTAGATAATTGGCACTGGGTGAAAAAACTGGCTTGCAAAATCGTGGGAGACAAATTATAGAAATCTTTTTTTAAAGAAATACATTTCAATATCACAGTAAAAAGAACTAATGCTGCATTGCTGTTCCCAATTATTTTACAGGGTTTCCCTCACCAGACGAGTGGAAATAGTTGTGGCATATTCATGCTGATGGTAAATAACTTTCTTTTGTCTATATATAAAGTGTTATTATTTTATTTGAAACTCACTCATAAGTTCACTGATCTTTGCCATTCACAGTATGCACTCAGCCTGAGCACAGGCGTCCCGTTTTGGCATTCTGAGGTCAGTATCTTTCAAAATAAAATCCACCGTTACAGTAGTGTTTCTTTTCTAAATTTCGGTAATTAAAATATTCATAAGAAAGTAAGAAGAATTTAGAAGTGTATTAAACTCTAGTGTTAACCACACACCACTATATTGTGTTTGTCTATTTAACATGGATTTATAACTCTTCTTTCTGCATTGCAGACATTGACGTGCATATAATACTGACATTTTTTAATATAGACAAATGGTAAACTACTGATTTGTGACTTAAAATGAACTCAACTTAAATCTTCCCTTTCATTTAGGGGACATGCCACATGTCCGGAAATGGTGGTGTGTTGGACTAATGGAACGGTTCCAGATTGATGGGTAAGACAAATGTAAATGTACTGTACTTCCTAAACACCATTCGTTAGGGCTTTAGTTAACTTTTAATTGTGATACCAATATCTCATTCAAAAGCCATGGACAGCGCTTCGCTCACTGGACCGATGAGGCCACAGCCTTGCTGCAGGGGTTGCTGGAGCCCATATACAGCCTCCCAAGGCCTAAAAAGAGGGTGAGCAGAAATGTAACACACACTGACCAAAAAAGTATTTAAATGTAATTTATTGGCTTGCAAGAAAGTCTACGGGTTTCATTGTGTGTGTGTGTGTGTGTGTGTGTGTGTGTGTGTGTGTGTGTGTGTGTGTGTGTGTGTGTGTGTGTGTGTGTGTGTGTGTGTGTGTGTGTGTGTGTGTGTGTGTGTGTGTGTGTGTGTGTGTGTGTGTGTGTGTGTGTGTGTGTGTGTGTGTGTGTGTGTGGCTCTCGTCCACTCTCAGGCCAAGGTTAGCAAAAGATTAGCATTCTTCTGCTCTATTTTTCACTCCCTTCACCCTCCAGGCACACTTTGCTCATCATATACACCTAACTCGATAACCGTTTAACCACCGACTTCAAATTCGACACACGCGTTCCACCTCACCACAGGTGCAGTGTCCAGTCGCCGGACCAACAGTTGTCCAGAACCGCCTCCATATATGGAGCTGGCCTGTTCTGACATCATTCTGACGTCTGCATAGACAAAGAATTCCATATATGGGCATGAAAGGGACACAGACATAAATATCTGGGTGGGGCATGTATTTCCAACTTGCATCATTTCAAATAGGCCAGTGCCCAAGGGACACCGCTCTAGTACATATTGTTGGATTCATGTATTTAACCCCTACTTTTGGCTGGTAAGATGGCTACAAGTTTGAGTCAAAGCTTGTGTTATGGAGATACAATATTATTCAGCTCACTTTTCAACTTGATTGCTGTAACGTTTGACTGATTTCGGATAATAAGTACTTGTAGTGCTGAGCATGTAGTCTCCAAAGTCCTTAATATTGTTGTTTACGCTGTAATTGATTTAGACCTAGAGCAGAAAACTGGCAGTCTATGCTGAAGTTTTTATTCATCTTTAAATGCATACTTTGTTTACTGAAGCACAGTAGCTATGTTCCTTTTGTTCTGTTTTTGTATTGATGTTTGATACTGTTGTCCTGCAGTGTTTGAAGCTGTCCCAGCAGAGCCCACCAGGACAGAGTCCAGAAGAAATGTTGAAGGTATTGTTATTTTTTTGTGTTTTTACTTCAAACTGTAGGGTGTAACGATATAGTAACTGCATCGAAAAATCTATTAATTTCAAGAATCGAAATATATCGAAATGTAGACAGCAACATTGACTTTGTATTGTGTTGTTTTGCAATGCAAATAATTGGCTGGCTATCCCACACCGGCGGCGTCCGACGCGCGCTGACGCCTCGCCTGATGCTCCGATAGAAACCAGTTCTATTTTCCAGGCGTTACCGCGCGTCAACGCCTGTGCCGCGTCGCTGCGCACCCGTCGTGTGTTGGGCTTCAATTGGCCTGAAATGCTGCAGACAGGTCTTGCATTTTGAGTTTTCTTAAGAAATCTCAAACTGCATTGATATATTGTTAGACACCAGGAGAAGAACACTGCTACGCAAAGAAGTGGAGAGAGGATGTAGTGTGGGTTAGTGTTGCTGTTGTTGTATCGTATTTTTGTTAAAATGTATTGTTACACCCCTACTGCACATAGAACAGGAGGAAAAGCAAGACAGAGAACATGCAACAGAATGTGTTGGGTATGGGTGATTGACTGAACATTTCAATTCTCAATAGGAATCTCCTGTGATGAAGGGAATAGAAGAAGCCTGCAAGTGGCTGGACTTCAACGGGCACCTGTTCCAGGGGTCGGTCTGTCGACCCTCTATAATGGACATGGGGGGGGGAGGACGCTCTGGTGGCCCTGACAGCCTACTACAGGTTTTTTTTTAATCATGATGGGGAATCTGATGAGAACGACATCAGAGAACCGTTCCTATTTGGATTTCGCAATCCTGCTGACATGGAACTTTTTTTTTCCAGAGGTTTCCGACAAAAGGAATGTTCGCGTGTCTGCTATCTTATTATAATATTTTTTTATTTATTTTTTTATTTTTTCATTTTTCATGACTCTAATGCAGCAAGTGTTCAATTATTCTGGTACTGCTTCTTCAGCTTAAGTTTGTTTCTCGTTTTGCTAGTTTACTTTTGTTGGGGAAGGAGAACAGCTCTAGGATTTATTTTTAGAGCGATTACAACTTTATTGTGGTCCTTTTTTGTCTAATTAAAAAGAAAAAGGTTTCTTTAACCATCCTGATATATTTCTTTACCACAGGATTCTTTGGAGGGGTTGTGAATATGTATTTGAATTTCTGTTGAAAATAATTGCCTAATGTATTCTGTCGCAAATAACAGACCTTCAAAATCACAATGCATATCAAATGGAGGTGTTGTGAGCTTGTAGGTTGGCTATTGTCGTCATGCGCCGCTGTGGTGTGACAGTATGAATGAGGCATAACACATCATAAATAAAAAAGAAGGTTTTCACTATGTTGTGGCTCTATTGTTGGTTCCAAACACATGGAGTGTTGCAGGCTTGTTGGCTGCAGGCTTGTTTTATTTAATCGTTCATTTATTGAACGATTCATGATCCATGTTGGTACCTCCCAGGTGGGTGGATGCTGCTATGACATGTGTAATATGATACTATGAACTATGATAAGTGTAATGGTGTATGTAATAAGTGTAATAGCATAGTGTAATAAGTGTAGTAGTGTAATAGCATAGTGTAATAGGTGTAGTAGTGTAATAGCGTAGTGTAATAAGTGTAATAGCATAGTGTAATAAGTGTAGTAGTGTAATAGCATAGTGTAATAGCATAGTGTAATAAGTGTAGTAGTGTAATAGCATAGTGTAATAGGTGTAGTAGTGTAATAGCGTAGTGTAATAGGTGTAGTAGTGTAATAGCGTAGTGTAATAAGTGTAATAGCATAGTGTAATAAGTGTAGTAGTGTAATAGCATAGTGTAATAGCATAGTGTAATAGGTGTAGTAGTGTAATAGCATAGTGTAATAGCATAGTGTAATAGGTGTAGTAGTGTAATAGCATAGTGTAATAGCATAGTGTAATAGGTGTAGTAGTGTAATAGCGTAGTCGTGTAATAAGTGTAATAGCATAGTGTAATAGCGTAGTGTAATAGCATAGTGTAATAGGTGTAGTAGTGTAATAGCGTAGTCGTGTAATAAGTGTAATAGCGTAGTGTAATAGCATAGTGTAATAGTGTAGTGTAATAAGTGTAATGCGCCCGGGGCGTCACTCTGTGGATTCGTCTATAGCTGAAAGCCTGGAGGAGAGGAGGAGTCACACTCACATCATGAGTGATACATCTTTGTATGGGTTTATGAGGACGTAGAAACCATTTAGACATTTCTTTGAAGGAACTCAAACTCAAGATTGTACCCCAGCACACAACGCAACTCAGGAGAACATGTAAATGAGTAATTGAGGGCCACACAACTAGACTTAACTTGGAGATAAAATACAACACACACACACATTTAACATCTTTATTTGCATTCAGAATTTACAAGACATTTCTTGAACACAAACAATAGTGGATGCGCAAACTTGAAAAAACTCTACAACAAGTGCTTCAGGATACAGATCACGGGTACAGAAAGCATCGCCTTCTCCATATATGGCGACTGCCAGTTATTGCAGACACTGAACAGAATTTTGCCGATGCCTTAGCTCTCGGCTTGGTCATGCCTGCAATCTGCAGGCCCCTCACGACTGATTTATGGACAGAGGCTTCCAAATATGAACACAAGTAGTTTACATTTGTAGCCAAGCTGTATAATAGCATCCTTAAGCACCTTGGTAAGGAATGCCTCTTCCAGACTGTGGTCAAATGTACATGCCACTTCCAGTTCCAAAATGGTCACTTCTCTACTGTCCTCATCAACAACAACAATATCTGGTGTATTATCTGTGACATCTGAAAAGGCATCATTTTCATTATTGTGCATGAACATGGCAGTTGAAACACGTGAGTGCTTAAACATTTTGGCAGATGATGAAACATAATGAACTTATGTCCTTAGCTAATAGGTCAACAATTCTGTCGTGCCTAGCAATGTACATACCCTTATATACTGTACATAGCAGCCATTAAGAATATGTGACAGTGTTTCTGTAAGTGGAGTGTGGTCATGGTGCAGACAATGAGGAGGAAACGTGTTAGGGTACCACATAGAGAGATTGAGTCTGGTTGGAAGGACCTGTAATCTGGCTTTGACCTGTAAAGGTGACTATATCCTCATCAACTGCATAATTCTTGAATATTGTATGAGATACGGTGTGGTCTGAATCAGGAAGGCAGGCTAGCTTCCCCTGTAGTACAGTATACAGTACTCCTTACTGAGAACGAACAGTTGGTAATAATGTACTCAGAAACTGCTACAGATTCAGAGCCAGGTCGAACCCAGCACAGAGATACTCCAGTTCTCACGCAGAGGTCATTGAGGTCAAGCCAATCTGACGACACCCCAAACCCAGTAGCATGTGAGTCCATTTTAAGGTTGGGCTTTCTTCTAAACCCCAAGAAACTTGGGGTTGGATATGAAACAGCCGTTTCATATCTAGAAACAGATCTAGCAAGTTCCCTGACAGTCGTGTCATCACTGTTTAGCATGTTTTCAAGTGAGCCAGGCTTGTGGCGTTATATATTCACTCCACGTTCGGCACACCAAACCCACCGTCATGTTTGGACTGGAAAATAATGTCTCTGGTGGTGTGGGTGTTTTAAGCCCGAACCACTTCCTTACAAAGTGAACTACATTATCATTTAGATCACTAAGTGTTTTACATGCTAGAATAGATGAACGTTGGAGAAGAGGTGTTGTACTCTAGTCAGTGCAAAATGCCTACTAGCCTCCAACTTCATCAGCAGTGTAGCTGTAAACCGCTTCATCTAGCTGTAAACTCAGATGTTATGTACTCAACCTGTTCTTTCCATTCCCCTGCGATATTAAATCTATGCCCTATAAGTTGTATGACTCATGTAGATCATACACACGTATGGGCTGTGAGTTGATGGTGAACTCAGGGCTTTTGTCAGCCTTAGACTTATACCAGCGGTTGCCACCACTGCGCCTCTGGTAGAGAACAGCACACTTAGTGTGTTTTTCCTCTAGATCGGACCAGTCTACAAACCAATCTGTTCCACACACACACACACACACACACACACACACACACACACACACACACACACACACACACAGTCAGAACTGCAGCATCACTCCCAATCTTCCGCTGTAGTCTGAAAACCCACCTTTTCAGATCATCATGGCCCTTAGCACTTACCCTACCCCTTAGATAGCACTTTTGTAGACTTAGATAGCATTTGATACAGACTTATAGCATGTTACCAGCTCATTGGCCTTGTGGTTAGAGTGGACGCCCTGAGACTGGGAGGTCGGGGTTCGATCCCTGGCCGGGCATCGCAGTCAAAGACTCTAAAAATGGGACCCAGGGACTCCCTGCTTGACACTCAGCATCAAGGGTTGGATTGGGGGTAAGTCCCTGCGACATACTAGCGTCATGTCCAGGGGGTGTACTTGTACATCAAGCTGCCTCACGAAACAGGAGATAGGCTCCTGCCCTATGGGACTCATGGCTCGGCAAGGATACTTACTTATAGTATGTTATGTAGACAGCACTATAATTGCATTGTATGTAGTCATAGCACATCATAGTACATATGTATAGCATAGTATAGTATATATATGTACAGTTTCTTTATATAGATATTCCACTGTTACGTTCTTAGCTTACGCATGTTTCATGATAAATGCTTTTTATATATGTGATGTATTCCCATGTCTAATCTACGGCTTCAGGATCAGAGGATAACAGGTGAAAACATGATCAAAAGAAGTCCAAGACGGTTTAGTGTAGTATTATAGGACATTTTGGATACAAAATGACCTTGACCTTTGACCTGCACTGCACTCAAATTGCTTCAGTCACCTCATAAATCAACTCGGCACCCCACCCCAGAAAACCTATACTTTGATGGCAGAATTATCCAAATCGGCCCATTATTTGCTTAGTTATGCCATTCACTATACAATTTTATATCAGATAAAAAGGGACAAAAACAAGTAATCAGCTGCCATTTTGACATTGCTATCACATCATTTCATAAACTACAGACATGTAGCAATACAAAAATCACTGTCCCTTTTTATGGGAACGTTATCCGATAATGAGGCATTTGGCCTGTGGACTACATGTTGGCGGAGGGTGTGTAGATCCCAGGATCACATTAGATAATTGACACAGGGGTGAAAAATGGGTTACAAGATCGTGGGATAAAAATTCATGGGGAAAAAAGAAATGCAGCATAAGTAAGCAACAGAGCCCAAAACAGTGACTTCTTCAACACATCTATGTAAATCAATGACATAGATCTGCTACGTATATTGACTATATTGGAGTTTGGAGTTTTATTTTTTATATATATATATTATATATTGTTTTTATTGTTTTGTGTTTTGAATGTTCTTTGGTTGTCTTGATTTGGAGTTTGTGTTTTGTTGTTGTGTGTGTGTTTTAGTTTATTTTGTATTTGTCACTCTGTTTTTATTTCTCAATTTACTTCTATATAAAAACAATACAATGTAAAATGAACAGCTGCCATGCACAGCAGCAGGCTGTCTGACCTAAAATAAACATTATATATCACAGTTGTAATCTCAACACAGCGTCTTTACATTCTAATTTATTGAAATTGTGATTGACGTTTGATGTAAACTAACATGCATCAGGACTAAAGTGACACAGCAAGGTTGAGCATTGCAGAGAGTTGCACTCTGTATATCATACAGTATGATATAGTACTACCACCAGTGCTTTTCTTTGTTGCTTTGTGACACTTTTGCCTAAAGTTACTTGCATGTGAATAGGCCTACAGTACAATCAGCAGTACAATCTACAATCTGCACAGTATGACATCTAATTATTAACCTTTTACCCTACATACAAAGATCATAAAAGATCACAACATTGTGAGCTAGCAGATCTGCTGTAACAAATAGGTCTATCTGACCAGCTTGACTGACTATCTATAGCTCAATTATGTTTAGAAAGCCACATAGTTTCTGGCAGTGTCCACTGTCCAGTAATAACCAATTTATGGGAAAATATATTCAATAGGTTCTCAAGACCAGTGATTCCCAAACTTTTTCATGCCAAGTACCCCCACATTGATCTTATCATTCATGTGGACCCCCATTTTTAAAAGATATTGCAGGGACCCCCATAAGAGAAGATTTTTACAGTTGTAGCAGTGATTCTCAACCAGTTTAATTCCAAAGAAGCACCCCCAGTTTGACATGCAACAGGCTACGGACCCCCATTTAATGGCATTTATATCTCTGAGACCACAATTTATATTGTAAAATCATTGTTAATTTAACTGCCTAATAATACATGATATCGGAGTACCAAACGTTGCATTGTGATGTTAAATTCCTGAAACGATTATGCTAAATAGAAGATGTAGACAAGGCAGAGCTAACAGGTTTAATAGCTCTGTTTGGCTAACCAACGACATCTGTTTGGCTAGATTAGCTCCTATTTCTTTAATCAGATGAACACATAACATAGAGCCTAATAAACACACAACATTATACATCCGTTTAGTCATTATGTTGCATAAAGCATAATATAACATTGCATAAAGCATAATATAACATAATATTACCTCTGTGTCATAGAGCTCTGTGTACTGCAAGCTGCGTACGTGATACGTGATACGTGATGACGTCGGTCTCCTGCGCGACTAGGACCCCACAGACTTCTGGTAGGGACAGAGATCTGGTACCCACACCGTTTTACTTAATTTTTTCAGATGTGCAGAGTGCAGAGGTAGGTATGCTGCAGACAGAGCAGAGCTACATGCTAACGCTACATGGCTGCACGCATGCAAAGCAGACATTCATATACACTTTTCTGTTACATAGCAACGTCATATGGTTATTATGTCACCATACCTTTAACTTCCAAGGACTTTACGTTGTAAAAAAAATAATGTCTCCGTACTGTGAATCAGCAAGCAGTGCACGCTGTGTGCTGCTGGGGACGACAATAGATAGAACACTTCCGTGTTCCGAATCCTAACGTCACCCATTTGATTTGATATTTGGTGATCTTTTGTGTTTGTGTTATTATAATTTCTTTCCAGTATTTAGCCTACTGTGAAAGGACTGCAGACTGCAGTAGTGTTGTTACTGCATGAAGTTATTGAATACCTTGTTTTTTTAAAAAATTACTCAATAAAATAAAAACTAATCCTGATTTATTTTTGGCTACTTTTTTGGCCTAATTATCTGTAAAATGTGATGCAATGTCTGTGCTCAGACTCGATCAGTGTGTTGCCTATTTGTATCTCAATTTGTATGTTTAAATATCTATGTGTATGCATACAACTGATTTATTTTGTACTTAATGAGCTCGATTTGCATACTCAACTGAGATAATTGTCTATTTTCCATCAGATTTGCCAAATTCCTGGTGCATTCTGCATTGCTGGGGCACCCTGTAAAATGCTGTTTAGCCTGCAAGTTGCAGCAGGTAAGTAATCATGATGACAATAGTTTCACACAGCCTGCCCTACACTATAATTGGGATCATGTTGCACGATCCTACTCAGATCTGCTAGGGAGTAGACTAGTAGAGCAAGGGGCCAGCTAGGCACTCCAACGTTGAAGCGCTGGGCCCTAGTGGTAAGAGGAAGGACTGCAGGCGGACCTGTGGATTCATGACGAGGAAACCCCGTGCAGCTGAGCTTTAACATTGAGCGCTCAGTTGCACTTCCGCATTTGACCTCCAAGTTTTGGAGGTCAAATGCAGAAATGCGCCCAAAAAGGCGGAAATAGAGGTCCCTCCGGCTGCTTCAAAACGCCACTGAGCAACTTCCACTGACATGAGTAGCGGAGGGGGCGGAGCTTCGCGCCAGATCAGTCTATCCTTTTAATACTCTATGGAGTAGAGTAGGGCAGAAGACATGTCAATGTCAATGTATGCAGCCTCTACTCAACAACAACTGTAACTCAATCTGCTCAGAGAGTAAATGAAGAAGAAGACACTCTCAGGGCTCAGGCACATCTTCGCTCACAGCCGCGCACGTTTTCGGCTGCGCACAGCTTCAAAACCGGGTTTTTAGACAGCTGGTGGATGGAAAAGAAGCTCCACCTCCGCGGCTGACTGACGCGACGGACAGATTCTGGAGCTTCTTTTCCATCCACCAACTGTCTAAAAAGCTGGAATGACGTCGGACTTCAACTGTCCGTGGCTGTGCGTGAAGGTCTGCCTGCGGGGTCAACTGTGGGAACTTGTAGCCTACTGAACTTGAACTGCATGGTCATTGGTCAATGGGTTCTGTGAGGGGCCCTGTGGCCATGAGACCCATTTACAATTTAGTTAAAACTAAAGTAACTATATGAGTACAAGCCGCTACAGATTCTTCTTGTTCTTTTTCTGTTAATGGAAAATGTCTCCCGTCCAGATCTGAAACTCAGAACCTCTGCCACAACTGTCCTCTGTTGATTTGTTATTTTATTATAATTTTTGTACAAGTACAAGTCCCCTCCTACAGTACCGTATATAGCTATCTGACTAACACTAACTGTATTTTGAATATGTTTTATTTATTGCAAAAAAATATGTGAACAAACTTTGATATGATATAATGTGTACAAGTCTTAATCCCCTTGTGCCTTACAACTCGAGTAGTGTTTTTGTGTGACCACCCAATTGCTCGTTCTGTGTAGTGTGGGGGGACCCTAAAAGATAACTGGCCCAGGGGCTTCCTTTTCTCTTCCTTTACCTTAAACTGAAATGTCAAGTTCCAACGAAGGCAATGCATAAGTAGACTATGTAACTTGATGGTGGGTAGTTATTTTATGGACCTTTTAGTACAAGTTACCTTCCTATTTGGATTCCCTGAGTGTTAATGATGTGCGGGTTGACCCGCAGGTCGGGCTGGTACAGTTAACCTTCTGATGCAATTATCGCAGTTTGGGTGGTTGTGTCAACCGAGTTGGAATGGATCAGTCAACCGGGCAGGGGTCAGGGTCGTGTCGTTAATTTTAACAACGTTTTCCGGGTGGGGTGGGCCGTGTATATCTCATGATGGGTCAGGTTGGGTGGGTCTGTTTTCTGCTGTTTTCAGAGTTTGTCATCTGAGGTTAACTTCCAGTGCACCATCAGATTAAGTGTAGTCCGTATAGTCATGCTGAAACTCTACCTGGGCAATCTAGGGAAAGTGCACTTTATCAGCTGCACAGTATTTGATGCTCTGATGAAGGTCTGATAGAACAAAAGCTCTAATGTGTCTAAGGGGTTACATTACTATAGACCCCCAGGTATGGTTAGAATATTCAAATGTCTTCCCTGTGTATTTTTCTGAGTGGTGCCTTACGGAGCTATGTGTGTGGCTGGGTAGCTGGCTGGCTGGCTGCCTGGGTGCCTGGGTATGAGCACGAAAATAGCATGGTTGTTTTTCACCACAACCTAACACAAACACACATGCACATATTAACTGTATATATGATGATTTCGGGTGTGCCAGTACAGTACAGTGACAGTACAGTACAGTAGAGGGACCCCCACACGGTAACTGTCATTTCTCAACCGTTTCGGACGTGGGGCGGCTTGCCGGAATCGGCCCGGCCCCCTGGATGTTCCTGGGACCCCCCGGAGATTCCCCGGAGACCCCCACATGGTAACTCTGTAATTTCTCTACCGTTTCGGACGTGGGGTGGCTCGCCGGAACTGGGCCGGCACCCTGGCCGTGGTCCTGGAACTTCCGGGGACCCCCCAGGGACCCCCACACAGAGTTGCACCACTCACTTCACACGGGTGTGATTTTTGGTTTCTTCCTGAAAGCTGAAAGCCTTTGAGTCTAAATGCCCAATCGAGTATGAAAATATATGTGAATAGTGGATGGCAGATCGAGTGGCAAAATTATGACAAAGTGAATTTTATGTTGTTTAAAGTCATTTAATGGAATCAAATAGGACTTTTCTGTTTGGATGTATGGGCTGTCAAGGCCAGAAAGTAGTGTTTTGCCACTCAGTAGGCATTCCCGCATAACTTCCGGGTATGATGATGATGTCACGCGCATACCCTCTATACTATGTCGTAAAGAAAAATCAATAAACATCTGTTTAAAAAAAGGCCCAATCGAAATACACCAGACATAGTGACACTGACAACACAAATGATATCGTCCCATCCCCTAACCCCCATCACCTAATCATACAATCATCAACAGCTGTAGGTGCAGCTTCAGTTCAGGTGGATCACCGCCCACCTAGTCTTGCGTTGCCAGACTGTTGCCTCTCGCAATTTTCAAATGCTTCCATCATACAGTCTGGAGCAACGGAAGCTCTATTATGAGTAAAATATAAAGCTGAAGTGGAGCCTCCTCTACTTCTGCGTTTGCGAAAGTATCACAAAGTACGCAATGCGGCTCTCCCTGGGCCAACTGGCATCCAATATAACAGACACTGCAAAAACTCTGGGCGGCTTTTTTTAACTTCGAGTTCCACGTAAAGAAGGTTTCCCAATCATGTTTCTATCACTTATGGAATATAGCAAAAATCAAACCAATCTTCACTTCCCAAGACATGGATAAAATCATTCCTGCTTTCGTCTTGTCCCGTCTTGACTACTGCAATGGACTCTACACTACCCATTAGCTTGTCCTCTATTCAAACTATAATTAGTACAGAATACAGCTGCTAGAATTCTCACCAACACAAACCGCAGAGCACATAAGACTGGTACTGTGGCATTGGTCCGACCAGTCCGACCATTATTAACCATTACTAACACTATCCCTAACCCTAACCTCACAGGAAGCCACGGCCCACGGGTGATTAATTTGCACGGGTGATTTGTAACCCGCAGCACGGGTGATTTGTAACCCGCAGCACATGTCGGAATAACGGGACGTCTGACTTAAGGGCCCCGCTCACTGGCTGCCTATCAAATCTAGAATCGATTTTACATTTATTTTAACAGACTTTAAGTTTAAGGCATTACATGGTCTAGCCCCACTATATATCTCGGACTTACTGGAGGCAAAGCCAAATGTGAGATCTCTCAGGTTCTCTGACAAAGGCCTTCTGAAGATTCCTGCGAACAAACTCGTAACCAAGCGGGACCGGGCCTACTTTGCTGTGGTTTCTCCCACACTGGAATGCCCTAACCTTGTCAATTAAAAACACTGAATTATTGTTTTAACTTGGTGTTTATAAATAATATGTACTTACTTACTTAATTACTTACACTTACACATCGTGCAAATTTATTCCAAAATGAATAGAAATCATCTAAGCAATAAGCATATAGCTTGCTGCTTGCTGCAGAAATGGAAATAAAAAAATAAGCTCTGATTTTAAAATATATTTTTAACAGATTACTTGGATCGGAGGTGTAGTTCCAGACTCTATATAGTGTTCGGAGATTGTGGAATAGTTATCTGGCTAGGCGAGACTACCGCCCACATGACACCTGGTGTGCATTGCTGGAATTTGGCGGAAGTAGCGGGATTTTGGTGGAAGGATCAAGGAAATTACGTTGACACTTTACAAATCTGTTTACATTGTGTGTGTATGAAACAAGTGTTGTGATTGGTCTAAAAATATCGTATCCGGGGTAAATGCATCTGGCCCGACACTATGGCTATGCAGTGTGAACTCTCTGCCTTAGGTTTTGACCAGGCTTTTCTCTTCGCAGATGAGTAAGGCTGGGACCAAGGCCAGGCAAAACCAGGCATACTTAGGTGTAGTACCTGAGGATCTTGCTTTAGGGGGAAGAAATCACGGTATTATATATCTTTAAGTGGATGGCGGAATCTACACCACAATGTCATTGATAAACCATTTACTTGGGATAATTTTAACGCAATTTGATGAACAATAGATACACTGACGGGCAATCAAAATCCATTAGAATCTGTACACAGTATCATGTTCAATATTGCTCAACATGCACATATATAACATACACAATAACTTTGTGCTGAGTTGAGATGAACAGGAAACGATAGAAAGGTTAATGAGCATTAACCCAGTATGCAACCGGCACCAGATATATATGGTCCTCTTCCCAGAAGGATTAGTACGGATTTTCTCTTTAATACAATAGGAAGACTTCAAGGAAATCCGGTCCGGACACAAGCACAACGAGAGGGAGAGGCCAGGGCGTTGAATATGCATACGATTAGATCAAACTGTTAATGCCACATGCAGTCACCCGAAAGTGCACTGCAATGAGCTGCTTTACACTGTGGTGCAAAGGGATAGAGGGAGAGAGATTATTTTGGATTAATGAACAGTAAGCATGCACCGGACATTAGAAGGATCAGGGCTGATTCGTGTCTAAGGTCATGCCAGAGCATTACATAATTTTAAACGTGTCCTTTGTCTCCAATTTATCAATTTGTAACTCAGAGAGTGTACACATGTAACCAAATGGACCCTAGATTAGTACACTCCCAGAGTTAAATTAACACCACACACACACACTCTCTCTCCCTGTTTCTTTTAAGAATTATTGTTTTCCTGGCACATTCATAATTGTTTGTCCTTTTATTGAAGTGTGTCATAGAAGCAGAGAGAAAATGTTAAATCTCTTTTTACCTGTTATGTCCGTCTCGCTCATTCCTCCTGCTGGCCAGGAGACAAACAATTTAGATATTTTGTGTATGGAATACAATGTGTTACATAACGCTCAAATGTGGTGTTGTATTGACTACATCTGTGCACTTTGCAACAGCCGTATCCAATCCATAGTGTGCCATCTGACATATGTGAGTTATTGGGTCTGCTACTGGGTTTAGGGTATGGTTGGGTTCATGTTTGGTAATTGATGGTACTATAAGCCTCGGAGTACTGGCGAGCTGTCTGTCTATTTGAAATAGTTCCAGGTTGCTTTTTGTCATGAAGTAACGAATGATTGCCTGGCCATGACTGTGACCTCTGCAGAATACATGCTTTGTTAGCCTCGCGTGGCCAGACTCAAATCCGCCGGTGTCTGGTACTCTGGTCACGCAAGACTAATGGTATGTCACTCTCCGATATTTGTCGCTTCATTTCCAGTGTACTTGCTTTGCACCAAAGTTGATGCAAAGTTCCTGTTGACAATGAGGGTAGACAATGATGACAATGAAGGCTGGATAATATGTGATTGAATAGTGGGTACAGTACTATTCAACATCTGACACAATTTTGTCTTACTTGTATAAAGTAACCCACACTGATCTTGTTCTGGACCTTTTGTGATGTCGTTTCATGTGAAATTGTATACTGTTAAAGTTTGGTATGTCTAGTGTTGGTGGAGTGTGACAAACAAAATGAGGGGAGACCAAAGCTCCTTACATAAATAGTTAACACATTCCCATGGTGTTTAGACACTCACAAAATAGATGCTAAATTCAGAAAGGGGTACCACCTTAATGTTCTCAGCGGTAGGCCTAGTCTTTGTTGCAGAGGGGATGGAATTTTATCTCATTTATAAATGCATTAAATAGCTCTTAATCTTGTGTTTCTATGTCAACTTTTTTCAGATGACCTTGTCTGGGAGCAGTTCTGTTAAATCACTGGCTCACATCCATTTTTGGTCACATATTTGCTTTTTAATGTTACTGTCTTCCATTAGGAGATATTGTTGCTCAATCCTTCATTAAAATCTCACTGTCACACAATTCCCCCATCAACCAAGTCCGCCTGTCGCCAGATGTCTAATAAAGATCCAAGGGCTTAATTGCAGATTTATTATGCAAACTATATCACACTATATAAAGATTTGCAGAATTTGCTGCATATATTTATATTGTTGTTTGTTTTGTTGGGATGAAAGGTTTGCATGTTGTAGTTTATAGGACTTTGATTAAAGGATGTCATATTGTTACCTATTTGTTGTAACAAGGAGGAATTTGGACACCCAAAGTTTTCAGTAAATTCCTTCCGCACAACCTAGCCATAACAGTTGCACAAAATCCTATAATTTCCATAGAACCCTTCTGGAAGACTGCTGGGATATCTACTCTGCCCATCTGTTGAATGAAAACAACTGTTTTGTGTTTGTTTGTTTTAGGAAATACAGATTTAAGAACATTTCTATAATCTGTGTTAATTTTTTTTGTTCCATTCATATAAATATAAAATGTCTATTGCAGACTCATTCACTTTTGTTTGTAATAATTATTCTCCAGTTATAATAACAGCGTTTTTCTAGAATCATTTAATGAAGAATAAACATATTCATCAAGAAATGCATTTAAAAAATAAAACATTCCAAAATGTCCCATTTTACAAACATACAAATCATATAATAAAACAAAACAATATGTTTACATTTGTTTAACAACTTTCTACATTTCACAAGAGGAGGGGGACAATATTGTCTTTTCATAGTTGTTGATATTCTTGTTGAGTGAATTGATATGTTTTGAGTGTCCATTTATATTACATTTGTTGGATGTGACCATAAATATGTTGTCCATGTGTGTCTGTCTTGGTACGCTATTTGAGTGAAAGTGACACTGTCAGCAGAGGAATATTATATTTTCTGATGTGAGGTCTTCCTTGGCTCAGATGGACATCATTTTGACAAACTCTGTAGGAGGAGAAATGAGGAAAAGAACAGCATAATCAGCTTGATATGACATTGTAATAGACCTAATTTGCCTCCTTTTTATATCTCGCAAGCGTATGGAATATATGAGTGAGACTGGGTATAAATATATGACCTTATTGACCAGTATAGACCCAGAGAGTTCATGGTCTGCAAGTGACCGGAAGTTGTCAAGAACGTGAATATATATGCAGGGTTTAAGGGGTTAAATTGTTATATTATATATAATAATTACCGGTATGTCAAATATATCAGACAGTCTGATCAAACCCTGCTTGTACAGTTATTTACATTTGTCAGACAGTTGCTTATGTTTGGTAAAAAGTTAGAATGCTTACCTTCAAAGTCTACACTACCATCACCATCGCCATCTGCTTCTTTTACTATGGCGTCAATCTCTTGGTGGTTAACTTGTTTTCCCAGCAGCTTAGTCATGGCTGACCGCAGCTCTTCTGTTGTGATCGATCCGTCTCCATCTACATCAAACTAACCAGGGCAGGGGGAACAGTTTCATGTCAAACACAATTGTCTGATTATTATTTCCACTGAACGGCCGAGGGTGGGACATTATGTTTTACCCATTTCCAAAACTCACACACATCTGTAAATATTATTTCTGGAGTCATCATGTGATCAAGATTTATCAGTCAGATTTATCATATATCATGTGAATAGCCTACTATAAAACATTTGTATTTATTAATGACGGGTATTTCTCTCTCACCTCTTTGAATGCATCTTTCAGCTCTTTCATGCCAATCATTCCTGCAGTTTCTGCCAGGAGTTTGGGGGTCATCAGCTCCACGAAGTCCTCAAAGTCGACCATGCCACCAACTGGAGAGAAGATGAGACCATCAGGAACGACACATTGCATGGAAACAGCCATATATCATGATCGGTCAGTGTCTACTTGTTAAGACAAATTTACTGTCCGCAATTCGACATCTGATCAAAATCTGTTATCCTGGGCAAATGACACTGTCTGCCGAACAATGGCCTATACATTACCACTTACGGTTCATGTTGATGTTTTGGCTCAATTCAATTAACTCCATCTCTGTGGGCATGTATCCCATGGTCCTCATCAGGTTACCAAGGTCCTTACATGAGATCAACCCATCTTTGTCCTTGTCAAACTCATTGAACGCATCCCTTAGTTCTGCAGTTACAACAAAGAAAAAGGTTGCATAGCCTCTTCTAGCAAATTAACATTTACAATTACAATTTAGGCATTTAGCAGACGCTCTTAATCCAGAGCGACTTACATTTAAGCAAGAACAAAAGCATGGGAATACATCACATAAAAGCATTTATCATGAAACATGCGTAAGCTAAGAAAGTAACAGTGGAATATCTATATAATGAAACTATACATACACTATACATATAAACTATACATATTTACTACTATGCTATACATATGTACTATGGCATGCTATGACTATATACAATACAATTATAGTGCTGTCTACATAACATGCTATAAGTCTGTGTCAAATGCTATCTAAGCCAACAGAAATGCTATCTAAGGGGTTAGGCCAGGGTAAGTGCTATGGGCCATGATGGAGTCTGAAAAGGTGGGTTTTCAGGCTACGGCGGAAGATTGGGAGTGATGCTGCAGTTCTGACTGCAATGGGAAGTGCATTCCACAGTTTTGGAGCCACAACAGCCACTTAAAGTTGAAGTGGTTCATTAATATTAACACATGAATTAACCACGTAGACCCCTGGGACATTCTGGTATAAGATTTAAGTGTTATATACCCAAATACCAAGGAGTCTATAGCAGGCTTCTCTTCTATACTGTTTCTCTTCACAGAAAATTGCAGATACAAGCTCACAACGAGTTGCATTGTAGAACTACTTCCCGCTGAATTTGGTTTACGTGGTTATTGGTGAGAGCACGTTTCCTTAAATGCAATGTTAATTGAAATTAATGTCGTTTCGGATGAAACTATTTACATTTTAATTGAAGCTTGAAATCTAACTGAGAATTGATGTAAAGCAATTGATCACGATTAATGGGCAAAGATGGAAGGTTTCAAGTTTGAGGGGCGCTAGCCCCTCCTATGCCCAGCTTTCTGTGTTTGTGTAAGCAGAAACATTGAAGACAAAAGTGAGGATAGAAAAGTGAAGACGCAAATTGTGATTGGCCGGAATCATATTTGTGATGATTTGATTGGCTGAGCATGGAAGGTGATGTATATGATGCATGATGATGTATGATGATAGTTCCCCACTTCCCCTCACCTCACATGGGTGTGATTTCTTAACAATGACTATACACAAGAGGAAACAATGAGAATTGTTGTTTTATTTACCCTCAACCTCTTCTTCAGCCAATTCTCTCTGCTGCAAACAAGAAAAAACATTTGGCCAATTTACATTTAGTTAAAAGCAAATAGCTGTTGGTAAGAAAAAGTACAGTAGTTATAGTTAATTCAAAATCTTCCATATGAGATAGCTACGCATCTAGCATACACCACACTGCACACTGCACTACACTGAAGTGTACTTTTGTACACTTCATTTCATTTAAAATGAAATGCCATTGTTGTGAAGAGAGCAGCACCTTCTTCTTGCATCCGGGGCAGATTACACCCATGTTTTGTATGGAGCTGTTCAACTGTGGAGAACCTGAAAAGCACGCCCAACAATACTGACTAGCTGATGTATTTGTTTTATTTCATTTATTGTTTGGAAGATGCATGCTGTTCTGTGACACGCGTGCAGTTACCTTAACTTAAAAACGTTCGTAGCAGATTGCCCAGGATGCTCCTTTGTCATTATCTCTTCAACTGTGCCAATATCATGGAAAATGATAAGCTTTACCTCTGGTTTTGGCCTGTTGTTATGCATCTGTTACAAATACAAGTACTATACAAGTTCCCTCACATACAAAAAACAATTATTTGTATTATTATTTATACTTACAACATTCTTTCCTCCTCGCAGGAAAATGCATGCTGCTCCGTGGGTCATACCTGTACAAGGTAATAATAAATAAGTGTAAGTTATGAATGAAAAGCTACAATTTAAAGTTAATTTAGCACTCTTTAAAATGACAAAATTGCACTTTGTTTTAAAGGTGAAGTAAGTGATTAAGTGCTAAATAACAATAGTCTGATAGTAATCGTCGCTGTAGAGTGTTTATTATTATTATTTTTACTATACACTATACAATTTAACCTGATACATGGGTACTCTCTCCAGGCTGGCTGGAATTGGCAACCCATCTGGAATTGTATTTATTTATTTATTTTTAAGCTGGAGAGACGAGGTGACCTCTGTTATTGAACTCTCTATACCAATGGTTACTATTAGAACTTTAACTTTAACTTTTTAACAAAAAGAAAAAATGCATTTTGTTTTAACCAAAAATATACCTTTAACACACAGTGCTTCTGATAATTTTAATGATACTTGATTTTTACTTGGGGATCTTTTTTTAATGAATTTATTGCATGCAAATACACAGGGATTATGACAAATGAAATGAATCTGAATCTGTCATGACATGATATCACATTACATACACATGACAATTAATTATACATTTTTACCAAAGTTTCAGAATCAACACAATTCATAGAAATAAAAGTATTCCACTCACCGTCCTCTCTGTTTATATATTGCAGCTACTAAAGGCTTAAAGTCTTATCTTAATTTATTTCCCAGCAGTGTAACGGCATTCATGTGTAAAACACGACTTTAAAGTAGAGGATGACGTCCTGCGGCCAGTGGTTTTGTCCGTGGAGCGAGGAAGTCCTCTTCTTGCTCCGTATCAGTTGAGCGCCTCCTCTACAGGACAGCCCTGCCTGTGTGTGTGTAGCGAGCCAGCCTGGCCGACCTGTTGGGATGCACTGATGCTGAATGAATGGAGCGAGGTGTGGTGGCTGTGTGTGGAGTTGTACTGTATGCTGCTGGAGGGAGGAGTTATCCCTGGGCAGTGGTGTAAAGTAATTACCGTAAGTACATTTACTTAAGTTCTGTACTTAAGTACAATGTCGAGTTATTTGTACTTTACTTGAGTATTTCCAATTTCCAGTTTTACTTCTACTCCACTACATCTCAGAGGCAAATATTGTACTTTTACTTTACTACTTTAACTTTTACCATTTCAGCCCTATTAGGCCTATACATTTTGGCCATTTGAAAATAGCCGATCTACAAGCTCACAATGCGTCACATCGCGACACATTGTGAGCTTGTAGATCTGCTATTTTCAAAAGATTTTTATACATTTGAAAACTTGAAATATGGGACATTCTCCATGAGTACTTTGGTACATTTTGATGCCAATACTTTTGTACTTTTACTCAAGTACATTACCAGACTTTTACTTGTAACGAAGTAGTTCTACATTGCAGTATTGATACTTTTACTTATGCAACAAATGTGATTACTTTTTTCACTTCAGGACGCAGGTCATGCATGATTTAACGGGAGAGGGCCTGGAGCGCTTTTGAAGGTACATGCGATACCCCTGCTAGGAAAATTAACGGAATACTTAAAGATCTCAACTTACAGTTTGGAGGGTAGAATTGCTTGTTTGCTTTGTTTTTGTATTTCTTTTTCAGTTCTGTGGTTTTCAGGTCAGATCTGCACAATTACCCTTACCCAACCTAACCCCTTTTTATGACAGTGAAAGCTTGCCTTTAAATGTTTCCTTCTTTATATACAATAATATATATATATAGGAGGGGCGAAATCGAAACAACGACCAACATGGTCGCAATTTGATCTCGCTGGAACTCCAAAAAAGGCATTATATTTGAGCTTGTTTTGTGTTCCAATTTTCAGGTCATTTCGCTAAGCCTCTTTTTTAAGCTGATCTGCACACCTTTGCTCTGTACTGTATTAAAATAGCTAAAAGTTTAATCACATGCTATGCAATGCACTTTAATTTTAAGCCAAAACTAAGAAAACTGTTACTACATCATATAGGCAGGCAGCAGGCTACTTTCACCATTTTGAAAATAGCATTTTTCACATTGTTGAAACATTTAGAAAACTTTTTAAAGATTAGGGAAATTAATAACAAATAAATAGGGATGCCAATTTGAAAGTGGTTAATGTAGTCATGTGATTCAGTGCCATGTGATCAAATAACACACTGCATTTTATGACAAGAGTGCAAAAGACAATAAAGCTTTCTACTAATTCTGGCTCCTGAACTTTCAAACAATTCCTTTGTTTGACATTTCCATCTATATAAGTTACATCACTGAATATACATTCATTTGTTTATGTTAGACCACATCTGGGGAGGACATTGTAGGATAGGATTAGTCTATTCAGCATACAGATATAAATGGAATATGTTGCTCCAACATCACAGTCAGTGTAAACAATAATAAAGAAAGGACATCTTCCAACCATTTTGTTTGCATAAATTTGACATTGAAAGTCTTTATTAGAAGCCCATTTGGATTATCTACCGATTCTACCCATTTCTTTCATTCAAATGACAATTAAAAAGAATTAGATGTAGGCAGACTGTGACCAATTACAGTTAACGTGTAATAATCTATGGGGTATTGATGACATTTGCTGGCTTAATTCTGCTCTAAAATATGCCAATGTCATCCGGGCTTATGATTCATGCGGTCAGTCTTTCCTTCTTAAAACCATGGTATAATAACTATAGGTTTTGCGTTAACTGGCTAAGCTAAAGTACATCAAGCCAAGGTTCGGATAGAATATTTCCCTCCCGTTTGACCCTTTCACCTCTGCCAGTCTCCCTGTTATGTAAATTGACCAGAAATCTGTTTGCTTAAGTAGTATAATCCTCTAGGGGCTTTGCGTCAACATTAGGAATTTATACCAATTTTCATTAAACATTTTCGTGATTCCACTGGGGAAAGCATTATGTAAGGTCCATGCCATAAAAGGATGTTAACTAGAGGGCAAAAGCAATGTGTTAGATTGCTACAGATGAAGGTGATTGGGTGGGGACAATAATACAAAAAGGAGGGATAAAAGCAAAGTCTAGCTGTCCATTCCTCTATAGTTAAAAGCACGTTTTTAGCCATTTTATTAAATGTTTTTTAAAGAGTTTAAAAAGTAGACACTGAGGTATAGCCTGTCTAATTTCCGGTGGAAGTTACTTCCACAAGTGTGCATGGAGCCTTTATGGCAAATGCCCTATTTCCTTCAGTTACATGCCTTGAGCTGGAGACCAGGAATAACAGCTTGTCTGCAGATCTAAGATTACAGGAAGGCTTGTTAGGGGTCAGAGGGTCAGAAATGTAAGCAGATGCAAGGCTGTTTAAGTGATTTAAAAACAAACAATAGAAAGGACAGGGGAAATGTGGCAATTTTTTATTGTTCTTGATAGAAACCTAGCTGCATTACATTGGACAAGTTGGAGGTGTTTAGCTTATTTTTGAAGGCAACTGGAAAATAAGGAAATGCAGCAGGTGATTAATGATGAAGGCATGCATGGATAAGGTTGAACAAACCCTGAATATCATCAGAGGATAATGGCTTGTTAAATGTTATAAAATGTTTGAAGATACAAATTGAGAAACCTCAATAAAAAATAATATAGTGGAGGTACCCTCACAAAAAACATGCAGTAATCCTGGTCTCTAAACTGCCTCCCCCTGGCCAGCCGGGGCGCCTGATGGAGGGGAAAGAAACTGGTTGGAATAATGTGTTCCTTCCACTCGCTATGTCCAACCAGGGAAACTTCCCCCTGTCAGGGAGCAACTTGGACACTCATGCATGAAGGAAGCATGAGTTCAAGTCCGTTGCTCTCCCCAGGTTGGCGGAGGGTGTGTAGAGCCCAGGATCACATTAGATAATTGACACGGGTGAAAAATGGGTTACAAAATCGTGGGATAAAAATTATTTAAAAAAAAAAAGAATATAGTGGAAAAATAGTGTGTAGAACATCTAAGAGCGAAGAAGAGGGTTTCATGCTGTTAATGTGCTCATCACTTTAATGTTGGTGCAGGGGCTGATTTTTAGTGCCCTCTGGACCTTCAGATACTGTTCTGTTGAAGCAGTCCAGGCCCTGAGATGAGATATTTTAAGTCCTCAACTACCTCAAGCACTGTCCATTTGGCAGTGGCAATTTTTTGTCCTCATGCTTAAATGCCAATACTTTGGTGTTCGTGTTCTTGCCATTGAGTTTGAGGCCGATCTTCCTGCAGTCTATTTCTACTGCCAGTAGTTCTTTTTCTTTCTCTGCTGTATTCGACACGAGAGCAAATATGTCATCTGCATAGTCGAGGTTGATATATATAAACATTTGATTTATTATAGGCTACTGTATGTGTGATCGATAGACAGTGGCTCAACTGATTTTTATGCTATATTAACTCATTCATCTGGCGACTCTGTGTGATCATCTCTAGTTCTAGCATGCCTGATACTATATGCACAAACGTTATCGCATACACACACAAGTGCATGCACGCACGCACGCACGTCTGCTTGCCCTCGCCTTTGCTTTTAATCCATTCAGTATAATCTCTGTTGTACAATTAATGTTAGCCGCCAAACAAACTTAAACCTACAGTAAACGAAACTATTAAAAGACTAGAAAAAGTGCCCTTCCGGGCACAGGTCTCCACCAGGTTATCCACAGATCCGTGCAGTTAGAGGTAAAAACACTTTTCGGCCAGTTATAGCGCCACCTTGAGGCTGAGTTGAAATTGTTCATGTGGCATTTTGTCCTCGGCCTAGTGGGAATGTGGGTGCACAATTTCACGGAAATCACGCGATGTGTTCATGATTTGCAGCATTTTGTTTGAAACTGAGCACTCCTGTGAACTTTGGAAGCCAATCTTAACCAATCAGGATGGAGTGTGATAAATCTGAAAGACCCGTTTCGTTGAATGGCTCTAGAGAGACTGTGTACCAATTTGCGTGATGTTTGGACAAAATCTGTAGGTGTACTGTGCAAAAACTTGTTTTGCACAAAGCGGCCTCCTGGTGGCGCTATAACAGGCCGTTCTGGAAAGTTTGGGGCAGAGGTTCATGGTTGGCATCCAGGGAGTGTGTGTGCAAAATATGGCATCGAAAAACTTGTTTTGCACAAAGCGGCCTCCTGGTGGCGCTATAACAGGCCGTTCTGGAAAGTTTGGGGCAGAGGTTCATGGTTGGCATCCAGGGAGTGTGTGTGCAAAATATGGCATCGACCGGGTTAACGGTGGCCGAGATTAGCTGTTCACGGACACACGGACACACACGCGGACACACACGCGGACGGACGGAGTGCAAAACATACTCTCCCCACATGCCTTCGGCCTGGTGGAGACAATAATCGACATAACCACAGACTAGATACAGGACTAGATACTATAGTCTCAAAGTTAGCTTTAAAGGACAACTTTGGTTTTCTTTTCCAACCAGGGTTCATGTTTTAGGTTGTTATTAGAGAAAGTAAAAAATCAGTGTTAATTTTTATTTATTTGCTGCTTTCTTTAGTTGTAGCGATTTTAGCTATTTTTGACAGGGGGCGGGGGCATTCGAACAAGTGGTTATATGTCTTTTTGCAAAGTTTTATGTCGATTTCTTCTTATTTACTATAGTCCTACTAGACAGGATTCTACTGAATGTGAAGGGGGGAAGGGTGGGGGGACATATTGAGCCTGCGTCATTCGAAATCCAAGTACCGGTAGTGATAAAGTTACATTGAGTCATGCTTTAGTTGTAAAAATAATTATCTTCATACAGTATGGGAGATTTTGTTTTTTTTGTAAACGTCATTCTTTTGGTCAGGCACACTCATAATATAACCATTATTTTTCATGTTTGGTAGGATTAGTTAGTGTTTGTTATTGATTTAAGGTTAGGTTTATTTCGTTTCGCTTGTTTCTTTGTGTTGCCCCATATAGCCTTTAGTTTTTTAATTAGGAGCCAACACAGAGCAATATTTCCGACCACAGGCTCGTAGTAACCTCGCGTCAGTCAGTGTCTCCAGACTTTCCACCTCGGACCGGCATTGTCGGTAGGCCAATCAGAGGCATGCAGGGGTGGGTCTTTACGCAAAGCCTATCTGGGTTTTGAATGACGCGCCTTGCATCTATGACACAGTACGGCAGCCCCCTAGTAGTCAGCTATTCGTTCAGACACACAGAAGACTATTGTGTCCAGATGTCATTTCCTGGGGTCTAGTAGGACTAAAGTAAATGATAATGATAAATAAATGATAAACGCCATAAAATGTTGTCAAAAAAATACATAGCGACTTGTCAAAAATAGCTAAAATCGTTATAACGAAAGAAAGCAGCAAATGAAAAATGAAAAAAGAAAGCACTGATCTTTTACTTTCTCAAATAACAACCTAAAAATAAAAAAGTTGTCCTGTATATATATGTCCTGTATAAATACTGTACCACCAAATTCCTTGGTTTCCACAAGGTTACTCTGTTACAAGATTGTAAGCCTGAAAAACTATGGCCTTTCTTTCCCTGTCCAGTTATTTCTCAGTGGTAAAGTCATATCCTGGGACAAACACTGATTAAAGTATGTTTCTTCTCTCTTTCTAAGAAGTATAAGAAGTATCCTTCATAATGTGATGGAGGGATGAAACAAGGCTGTCTAACAGTCCACACTGCTACATGGATTTGGGAGTGTAACCATTGACCCAAATGGACCAGACCTTTGATGCTATATTAACACTAATTTGGCTGGGGACACCCTGGGACCCCCAAAAGACCCCTGGGGGTCCCCGGAACCCACTGTAAGAACCACTGCTGTAAACCATCAACCACAATCTGAACTCAGGAGGTAGAGTGACCCAGTTTGCTCCTCTTGGCTTTGTGTCAAAGTGTCCTTGAGCAAGACCCCTACTGCTCCTGATGCAGACTGGTTGAATATGGGTGAATACAATGCACATAAAGACTTCTATAACTATTTGCACAAATGTGAAATGGGGCCACATCCGTTAATCTTTCTTTCATAGCTCCCTCATCCACTCCACGACTCCACTCCCAAATTAATTTATATTTTTTCTCCCTTCAGGCTGTCCT
The DNA here is from genome assembly GCF_964188405.1 of Protomyctophum parallelum. Lineage (NCBI taxonomy): Eukaryota > Metazoa > Chordata > Actinopteri > Myctophiformes > Myctophidae > Protomyctophum > Protomyctophum parallelum. The sequence continues at coordinate 26,467,935 of NC_139719.1, read as the reverse complement.
AATTAACATTCACATTCTCTTCCTCTAACCCTCAAATCCTCCATTTTCCATATAAGGCAGTGGTGGTGGGAATTAACTAACTACATTTATTCAAATTGACGCTGATCCCTAATATTATTACTGGGGTTCACGTTGGTCCCAGTGAAGTTTAGGCAAGTACATACCATCATGATTAGTATTAGTGTGTGTGTGTGTGTGTGTGTGTGTGTGTGTGTGTGTGTGTGTGTGTGTGTGTGTGTGTGTGTGTGTGTGTGTGTGTGTGTCTCTGCATTTACACACAATAAGTTAAATTAGTGTAGGGCCTATAGAGATTTTACTGTGTATGGATATGACATTTTATGCTGATCCTTTTCATGGTATGCTGTCCCTCAGTGTTCTTGGCAGACTTTTAACAGAATGTAAAATTGGTAAAAATTGCTCAGTGTTTGCATAAACTTGATGCTGCTGTGTAAATATTGGGTAGAAAGTATATTTCCTTGCAAAGATTCTACAAAATATCAGCAGAACCCCTCTCTGTGATGATTACATAATAATAAATGTAGTCCACAGAACCACCTCCACAAAAAGTTTCACACGTTTTATAACACTTCCTGATCAAGCTGTGTGTTTTCAAGTTGCACATCTGCGTGTGGGTTCAAGTTCAAGTTGCACGTCTGCGTGTGTGTCTGTTTGTGGTGGGTGCTGTTAGGTATTTTTATTTTGTAGATCGGTTGTTTTGGTGGAGGAGATTGTCATTGGGACCTATGACCCGGTATTCCATAGTTCTGCTGAATTATGGCCTTGTTTGGCCTCAGCCACTAAACTCGCAATAATGAGAGGTGTCTGCTGCAGGCGTATGACCTTGCTCTAGTGCCGGGGAATCTTATCAACCGGGTGCCATGGCAACGCCAGCCTCTGTGCTTTCTCGATCTAGGGTCTTCTGGGTTGGCCAGTGACTTGAATTATGAACTACAGGTCATTCCCAAAACTATATCCCATTACATTGGTTAGGATGCTCTTCTGTATTGCCACGTCTATTTTGTACCATTCTCCATTTTGTATTGAAACCGTATAAATACCCCATGCCATTTTGGAAAGGCATGGAGAGACCACGTTGGACCGGCCCTGCGGGGTCTGTCTAATCTGATTGTAAATTATTATGCTGTATGTGGATCCGGTTCTGTCTCTCTGAATCAATATAAAATATGACTAAAAACCTCACTCTGAATGGACCTCTCTTCTTGTGGTGGACTCAAGGTAAACATTTTGGTATTTAGAAGGTAATTCTCCTAAAGTAACATTTTTCATATTGGCTATTTACTTAAAGTATCCTGGTTAAAGCTAAGCTAAGTATATATTGTAATTCGATTACTTCTAAAAGTATTTCTAGAGTTCCGGTGTTCCAGGTGTTCCTCTCTCAGCACTCTAGTATCATAGCTCTGCTGTCGAAGCTATTTATAGTAACTATTTTTAATACAGTCCTTGGTCCTTGTTTTTATAGTCCTTTAAAGCATATGGTGGAAAAATACCCATCAGGTGCACACATACAGTGTGTGCACCCATGGATTGCACATAGCATTCTACATATTTGCGAGGCCGTGCTCTCCAGCTTTGCAGCAGGGGCCTTCCTGTCACCAAAGGAAGAATCTCAGCATGAGTGGTACAGTCACTCTATCCAGTATATCCATCCTCACCAACGCCACTGGACACAACAACACTGCATGTCTTGTTGACACAACGGTGTAGGTTGCCAAAGCACCCTCAAATCCATGTGGGAATACAGTTTGATCACAATCACCTTCATGCATTCTCCACTCACACGGTCACACCATCACGTGACAAGGCCCTTAGGGAACAACAACCCTAGGGAAAATCCTGGTATCTTCCTCCTCCATTAGCCCAAGTCATTGAGCCCTCAGGCATGGCCTCCTTCTTGGACACTGAGTCCTTGAGACACCCAGGTGCAAACTCCTGTCCTTGGACCAGGGGAAGTAAAAATCACACCCGTGTGAAGTGAGGGGTGCTAATATATTAAAGTCTAACTCATGTTGATTAGGTGATGTAAAACAAACGGTGCAAACACAAACATTAAACACCATTAACAATAAAGAGACAATATGACAATATCAATTTTCCCTTCATTGTCAAAGGCGTTTACAAAACAAACATTGAACTAAAGACAAACATTAAACCTGTGTATAGGAGGGGCTGGCGCCCCTCAAAAACTAATGTATCTGTAAACTGCAGCGGTTATAGACTAGCTGCTAGTAAAATGACCTGAGACCGTAAGGTGGTTCTCCATTGGTACGGGCTGGTATCTGCACCTAATTTTATCAGCACATATGAACCAGGTGGTTCAGGGTTATCGCTCTCAACCTGGGACACTGCAGATGCAGAGCATTTAAGGTCAATAAGCCACTGGACAGACCCCTCAGATGGAGGCTGAAGGCTCATTCATAGTCTGGATTGGTGAGTGGTGACCACCGCTCCGGTGGTGAGCTGGCCACCGGAACTGGGCTGGGCTGGGCAGGATATTTGGGGAGATACATCGGAAGATGGACACGATCTTGGAACGGGTCAGCGCCCTGCAGAGAGCCATTATGGACAGAGAGCCATAACAGACAGAGAGGAGAAATAGCCATATTGCTATATCCCTCGCTCTAAAAACGAATCTGGATCCCACCCCCATTGACAATCTCCACAAGAAGAAACAGCGCAAGAAAAGAATCCTCTGCCTGACACCTGTTGTGTCTTCGGACTGGGCCGTGCTCGTTTTCCACTGAACCCGCCATGATAACGCAGGACTTGAGGCAACGTTACATGGCCTTCGGAAGATATGCTCGGGAACACACTTACACAAACACATGAGAATGAACTTTCCCATCGAACTCTCCCACGGACAAACATGTCTCTACACACAGCCTCTATGCATCCCCCCCTATCCCCCCATTCTTCTTTCTAGTAGGCCGGGCGCAGCGCACGCTTGCGACCAGCAGCAATAAGTTTGGTTTGATCGATGTATGTTATATGTGTTTCAAGCCGTATGATTTGCTGTAAAACCATTTGCCCTTCGGGGACACTAATAAAATAACCTTGAACCTTGAGCTGAAATAACGTTGAGCGGTGGTGAGTAAAAAGTAAAAACAGAAGGGCTGGGGCGGTGGTTTGCTCTTCACCGCAGCTCGTGACGTCACGTTGTAGTTCGGTGGTCACCTCACCACCGAAAATCCAGACTATGTATGAGCCTTGAGTTATGTCATGTCACATGTGTAAAGGCCTATTCATAGTCTGGATTTTCGGTGGTGAGGTGACCACCTCTCCGGTGGTGAGCTGACCACTGGAGCTGAAATAACGTTGAGCGGTGGTGAGTAAAGGCTCATACATAGTCTGGATTTACGGTGGTGGGGTGACCACCGAACTACAACATGACGTCACGAGCCGCGGTGAAGAGCAAACCACCGCCACCGCTCCAGCCCTTCTCTCTGTTTTTACTCACCACCGCTCAATGTTATTTCAGCTCCGGTGGTCAGCTCACCACCGGAGCGGTGGTCACCTTACCACCGAAAATCCAGACTATGAATAGGCCTTAACAGAGAGAAGGGCCCACCACCGAAAATCCAGACTATGTATGAGCCTTAAGTCGGTTCTAGGGTGGTGTCTGGTGTGCCAATCATAATTGTCTGGTGTCATAATCTGACACCTGGCAAGGCTGGCATTATAAGGTCTGGGTCAGACTCTGGAAGTGGGAGCCCACCTTTAACAATGTACTTTCCTGAAGAAGGGGTTCAGGAATCTGGACCACCCTATATAACTCTATGGGGGACCACCACCACATCATAGAGTTGTACACACCACCTACAGGCTACACAGTGGTGGTCTGTGTTCTGGAATCTGGAGAGCGTCGAAGAAGAAAGCACTTCCGATTTCCTTTCGGCTGGCTCGCGCCCCGCTCCGCCATGATGAAGTCCTCCTGAACAAAAAAAAGAAAAAAGAAAAAAGAAGAAAAAAAAGGGAAGATAGAGATGAGGTTGGAAATGTAATACCCACCGGAGTGACAGATGAAACGCAACGACAACGCCACTGTAATGACAGCGCACAGTGGAACACGGGGCGGACGAGTGGAAATACATGGTCCGGTTTTCCATTGAAAAGCATCTCTCCGGGTCCCCGGCAGCCAGCCAGGGCTCGCCGCTGATGCGCTAGCATTGTTGCAGCTAACCCGAGCTAATAACTCGCCACTGGGTTGCGCTGGGAAGACGGCTAGCCGCGTTAGCCACACAGATACATCAGTCAGTCAGGCAGTCGGCTGGCTGGCTAGCTAGCTAGCTGACCGTGCTTGTGTGCGGTTTAATTGACTGACATAATATCACCGATGCTAACGTCGTGCTAACGCGCTAGCCAAAGCCCAGTCAGTGCATTGTGTGAACGACAGAATGATGGAGAGGACTTTGAGTAAAACCGATGACAGCCAGAATGTTGTGGCCCGAGCGTGTTGAATAGGCACCGGCGGCCGGAGAGGAAAGGAGGCAGAAGAGAGACTGATATTTTCCACCCAGTCCCAGGCCAGTGTAGCTAGCTCACCAGCTAGCTACAGTGGATCCCAGAAGTCACGGTAAGACAGACATCATGAGTGAACAGTCAGAACGCCACAAATCATGACATCTGATTCCAATGGGTTTGGTCAACGTTTGCCTGCTAATAATGCTGTTAACGTGGACGCCGGCCGTCTCGCTTGTTATTGTTTTTTTTTGTATATTATCAATATGGCCCTGGCTTGTTGGCCTGCATTTTGAACGGGTGACTGCCTGTCCTGTCCCAGCCTTGTGTATAGAATACATGTCTGCATTTCTTTGACATAACCTAATTGAGCAGCCATGTGCAAACCCGTCTAGCTTGCTTGTTGAGGTGTATATTGTACACAGTGCACACACTACTTAGGATGTCCATGGTCAGAAAATAATTACCGGTAACCACTAATGCAGTTGGACACCTTGTTAGCCATTAATTAGGATATATGAGCGTGCATAATATAGTTCCTGTGCACCATGCAGTCTCGTTGGATTACATTACTGTCTGGACTCTGGATAGAGCCTTTTGGACGAGTCCTCGTGCATGTGACAATCTGGGAATGTGCACATCACCAGACAGTGAGTGCTGCCTGCTGCATTTGTATCTTCTCTTTTTAAAAGGGAAGTGCTTACTTCCTCACTGAAATTGCACAATGTCCCGAGCAAGGTAGCTGCAAAATGTCAAATTTGTCAATCAGTTCAAGTGTATATTGTGGATTTGGGGATCTTGCCAAAAAAGTGAGCAGCAATGTGTTTTATGGTACAAATGTTCTGTGATGTGAGCAGCAATGTGTTTTATGATACAAATGTTCTATAATTTGACTAAGAGATAAGTCATCTGTAGTTTCAACTTCTAATCGACAAGTTACTTGTCGAGTAGAACCAACAGTTTACTTAATATCTCTCTCATATAGTCAAATTACGGGACCATCAAGTATACTTTGTCATCAACATAATTTGAATTTGGAACAGTGGTTATGGAACAATGTTGTCTCGCAGGGCAGGAGGCCTTGTTAGTTGTTAACCTTTTTTGTCACCTGCTAAAATGGTTGCTGCAATTTAGAATTGGTCAGCCACTATTAGCCATTATTTTATCTGGTAAATGTTAAGTAAATGGTGCATTTTTATAGCGCCTGGCTTTATCCAAGGCGCTTTTGTTTACATAGATTGTGCATTACATTCACCCATTCACACACGCATTCATACACCGATGGCAGCGGAAACCATGCAAGGCACTAACCAGCACATCAGGAGCAATTAGGGGTTCAGTCAGTGTCTTGCTCAAGGACACTTCGACACTAAAGGCTCATTCATAGTCTGGATTTTCGGTGGTGGGGTGACCACCGCTCCGGTGGTGAGGTGACCACCGGAGCTGAAATAACGTTGAGCGGTGGTGAGTAAAAACAGAGAAGGGCTGGGCCTGTGGCGGTGGTTTGCTGTTTTGCTCTTCACCGCGGCTTGTGACGTCATGTTCTAGTTCGGTGGTCACCTCACCACCGAAAATCCAGACTATGAATGAGCCTTAACTCTATCTGCCACATTACTTTTTAGAGTGGAAAAGTCAACTTCCATGCAGTGTTTGGTTATCTATAAGAGTGGCTGCAATTGTTTGATCAGGCTCCCAGTACAGCAGATGGTAGCCATTGGATGGGGATTTGACCACTGCACCATCACAGTGCAAGTGACAGGACAGACCAGTTCTCCCTGTGTCAATCCATTTGGGCTATTTTGAAATACAGGATTTGCATCTCTTCCAGTATACTCCCAGTTGTTTATAGCGTGGTTCTGCAAGAGGCTAGCCGTCTGAGAGGGTCTGTCTTAGCCTAAGATTTAAACTCTCGTAGATGTATTTATCAATTCTGAATATCTGACATTTTCAATCTATGAGAGTCTAAGGGCTCTCACCCCATGGTGGTGAGCGTGGCACCCCGTGCCTCAGAATAGCTCGGAACATGTACAAACTACAAACGCAAAGTGTTTGAAGACTCAGACTCAGAGACAGAACGGATTAAAACACGGACCTCCGGGTTTCAAATGCTTTGCGCAAAGAAAGCAAACAGTTGGGGCAGCAGTGCAAGCACCTTACATTTGTACATGTTCAGAGCTATTCTGAGGCGCCGGGTGCCGTACTCGCCACCATGGGGTGAGATCCCTTAGAAGGCTTAGACTCTCGTAAAATGTCTGTCAGAATTAAATACATCTATGAGAGTCTAAATCTTAGGCTAGGTCTGTCTCACTCTTTCTATCTCTGTCTCTCTCTGTCTCTCTTTCTCTGTCTCTCTTTCTCTGTCTCTCTAAAACCGCTTGACCAATCATCAGTGCCAAACTTTGTACGCACGCTGCCAGTAGTCCACAGAACCACCTCCACAAAAACAGTTTCACACGTTTTATACATTTTTGAAATATTTAATAATGGAATAACTGGCCCAGGCCGTAGCGTAACGGTCTGGGCACCGGACTGGTAATCCAGTCGCAGTGTGCCGCGGGTTCGACTCCCGGACCCGACACGGCCTTTGCTGCATGTCATCCCCCCATCTCTCTCCCGTTTCCTGTCAGCCTACTGTCTGTCCCTTCAAAAATCAATAAAAGGCGTAAGCCGCAAAAAAATATCTTAAAAAAATAAAAAAAATAATGGAATAACTGAAACCTTGCCAAAATGTTGGAGTCATGCATCATACGTAGATGACGCACGTCACATCAGAGATGACTGATGTCACAGGCTGGTCACACATTAACATTGGAGACCCACATTAGCCATGCCTTTTCTATGTGGAGCCACTATTTCCTAGTTTGTCTTAGTACACATTATGAAGCATAGTACATGTTTGTTGTTTAGCCACCCAAAGGAAATAAAACTTCCCTCGGTCCCTGGCTGCAATTAATATTCTCAGTAATTTCTAATTCACCCTTTGTCAAGCCCCGCGTGTGGCTATGCCCCTCTTCGCACCCATTGGTTTACCGTTTCGTGGTCTCCATCCACTACCATTGAAATAACGTGTTTTTCAGTTGCTTCATATTGATATTCTGTGCATTCAATTCTTATTTTTAACTTGCTGTCAGTAAAATGGAACATCACAGGTGCAGCAATGTGTCTACTCTGGGCATACCATGTTTGTTTTAGCAAATTCAACATAAACCAGGGCGGAACAAGGCAGCCAGCCTGCTGATTAGTCAGTCAGTCAAAGAACAATCTGGTTAAATTGGTTTGTCATCTCTGGTCTATGCAAACCTTATTCTACTTGTGACATTTACCATCCAGAAGTCCTTTGATCAACCCTGATCAATGAGATGCATTATAATATACAGAGTATATTATTGTTCATGGTTTCCCACTGCTCATGATTTGCAGTCAAACCATTGGCGACCCTGCCCAGATGGGGGAAAATTATGGGCCTGCTGCATTTGCTGAGAGCACTGTAGATTTACCTTGTTTTGTTCTCTGACGATCATACTGATGTGGACTGGTGCTTTCTACTGGATATCCTTTCTTATACATTATTAGATTATTATTATCTTTCTATGCATAATTGCATATGCTGCACAGCATCTGCACATAGACATGCTCCTGATATAGATGACTTAGTACTAAGCTGTGAGTGTGTGTGTGTGTGCATGTAAGACAGTGTAGTACCTGTACATTTCTATTTAAATTTTAGTCATAGTCTCTTGAATAGTTTTCATTTAGTTTTAGTCACATTTAGTCACCCGGAATGTTTTAGTGTTGGTCTTGTTTCAGTCGACTAAATATAAGATTTTAGTCTATTAAATCTACAGTTGATTTAGTCGACAAAAATGCATTTGGCGGGCCTTGATGCTGTCGTAATGGCTGTTTTTAATGGCTGAAAATAGCCGATTTACAAGCTCACAACGCGTAACTTGCGCTGCGACGCGTTGTGAGCTTGTAGATCTGCTATTTTCAGCATGCAACCCATTGTAAAATGACTTATACTTGATCTTGTGTCCACTAGTCCCTTCCTAACATTTTAGTCTAGTTTTTATCTGTTGACGATACTACAGTATATGTAGTCTTAGTTTTAGTCATCGTAGCTTAGTTTTCATTTAGTTTCCATTTAGTTTTCGTCAGTGAAAAAAAGGTAGTTGACGAAATTTTTCGTCTTAGTTTTAGTAGACAAAAACAACACTGGTACCTGTAGGCTATGTTACCAGCATGAATGTCTATAATCCTTCCAAATAGCAGCCTGTAACCCACTGTGTATCCCATTTCCCCCCTCAAACGGCCCCAGGCGCTGGCCATGCCGTCGAGTGTGCGGGCTGGGAGCCTGAAGGACCCGGAGGTGGCAGAGCTCTTCTTCAGGGACGACCCAGAGAAGCTCTTCACAGACCTGCGAGAGATAGGCCATGGCAGCTTCGGAGCAGTGTACTTCGTAAGTCACACTTGACACGCTTTGTTCAGATCAGGATTCTTCACTATTATAAAGGATGAACTTAAAGTTCTCAGAACATTTAATTTTGGGTAGTGCCATATTGTATTTTTATTTCCATTGATCCAAAGTCAGACCTTCATTATCATACCCCTTTCTGCCAATATGATCACAAATTAATTGTTAATTGTTCTTGATTCTACATAATTGAGATAAAGAAATTATAAATTATAAAAAAAAGAAAAATCTGAAATTCTTGATGTCTCGGCAATGTAGTTTGCTCGAACTGCGGTGAGAACAGCCGCTTAGTTTTAATAATGAAAGCTGGGAGATTGCTCATTTAGTTTAGAGACTGACTGAGATTGTGCATTGCATTCACCCATTCACACACACATTCGTACACCGATGGCGGAGGAAGCCATGCAAGGCACCAACCTGCACATCGGGAGCAATTAGGGGTTCAGAGTCTTGCTCAAGGACACACACATCGAACTAGGAATCTCATGGTTCCCATCCGGTCGCTCTACTGCCCACTCTACCCCTGAGCCACTGCCGTGGCTGCTGATAAAGACTTGTGTGTTATCTGGCTCATTTGTTGTTTTTCTCTTTCAAAACTGATGCTCCAATGCAAAAAGATCTACTGTCACATGCCATGGAGCTGTTCCTATGTCTTGGGAGGTCTAAAATTATGATTCAATTTAATTTCCTCTGTTTTCAAGACCTTTTACATTCTTAGAACTAACAACACAAATGAACATCATATTTTCAGTTAAGTTTAAGCCTATTAGGTTTAGTATACATAATTGTGTATTTCTGCTCCAGCAGAAATACTTTTGTTGATAAGTATATCTTAACATTAATTAATTATCTTAAACTAGCCCTTACCCGTTGTGAGATATTTCCCCCCCCCCCCCCCCCCCCCTTGTGGCCGTAGGGGGTACAGCGCCCGGGTGCGTTTGTAATTGACTAATACATTCATTAATAATCATTATTGTGTGAAATCGAAAAAAGGGCTTCGTTACGCCCTCCATATTCATATGGTCAATGCCTGTGTGAAAAGTGGGAGTGATTGGTGCAGGCAGTAAGGAGTTACGGCACTGTTTCTGACACACAGACACACACTCAGACATTGTTAGAATTATAGTATGATGATGATGATGATATTAAGAAAATAGTAGAACCTCATATGCTTCACTGATAAATGTATTGACTTTTTTTTGTCTAGGCTCTTCGTCGTGTCAAAGATGAAGAGCCGAGGCTCGAAACATTGTCAATACATGTATTTTTGGGGAAGATCTTCTCTTATGATCATTCCCTTTAGCCCTTATACAGCAGCCGATGAGTGATGTGGACATTATTTCAGTAATGATAATAAATGTTAAATAGTTAATATATAAGAGAGTATTGGTGCATGCCCGGCTGTTTCAGTACATTCTGTAAGTGTAACAGTCTGCAAAAGCTCTGTTAAAGAGAGATTTCCTCAGACAATTTGTGCATGTTGTCCCAACACTGGTAGGCATTTATTGCAATTAGGTACAGTATTAGGAAGGGTGTGCTCAGATGTACATGTGCTATTGAGTTCATGCAATATATCTACATTATTGTTAACAGATTTATTACACCATATATGATTTGTAGATGATCTATGGGCCTGTGGAGAGCCAAGGTGCACTGCTCATACACGTTCCTTCCTTATTGCCTGATGTTTGTTTTTTGCTTTTCCCACATAATGTTACAACATTGTGAGAAATGTAATGACGACACTCACCATGCGATTCAACGCATTATTGCTCAGCTTATACATTACAAGAATGTAATACTAGAACTGATGTTGAAATGCAGTTAGCTGTGACAGAACAAGTGATGGCATGTGTGCTTGTTTTCTTCAGCCGCACAAGGTGTGACTTTTCTAGTATTGCAATAAATTGTGCAACACGGGATGTCACCTGACCAATCTTGAGTACCGTAATTGTTCACTGGGTGAAGCTTTCTTTCTGTGGGGGGTAAACAGTATGGCCATCAATGCCTGAAAACAAATGCAGTTCAGCAGTGAGGGCACTTGATTGAGACGTACAGAATGTGTTTAAAGCCGGCCAGCATCAAGTGGGGGATGGAAAAGAAATGTACAGCAGTAGTATGCCTGAGGGATGAATTAGGTAGGAAAGTGTGATGGACATCATTTAGCCATAATAATGATAATAAGGAGCTAGTCAGCGTAGCATTAAAGGTGGCAAGGCAGTTGAAAACACAAGCATGATGGTGATCGGCAAAGGACAAGTGGCTCATGGTGGATGAAAAACCTTGTTCAGTGAAGGGTGAACAAGTAACGTTAGGGATGAGTGAAGAGAGTGGAAGGACAGAGGCTCAGTAAAAGAGGTCAGTTTATCTTCTAGTGAACCAGCGTTGCGGTGCGATGGGTCTCAGCTGGTGAAACACAGAGCTCCCCCCTTTACGGAGGCAGTGGCAAGGTGATGCTTCTCAAATCTTAGAAAATTATGATGTGACTGTAGTGATCCATTATGAGGTTGACTGGTTGTTAAGTTCAAGGTAAAGCTTCCTTGTAAATGTTCATAAAATTGTGCAATTTTGTGTTTTGCTGGACAGATTTTAAAAAATCATCGTGGATGAAAGGGTAATAATGGCACTGACATGACTGCAATGCTGTGGTCCCTTTTTTTATTCTTTTCAATTCCTGGTTTGCTGCCACAGCATCATTGCTCATGCAGTGTGTTCTCTCTCTTTATCTTTTGTTCACAAGGTGTGGCAGCGTTATTGTTATGATGTTGGGATTTGTTCCAACTAGGGCTGTCAATCGATTAAAATATTTAATCTGATTAATCGCATGATTGTCCATAGTTAACTGTGATTAAGTTAATTCAGCTGTTTAACAATTATTCAACTCTTCAGTGTAAAATTGCCATGCGTCTCTCAACCATTCTGTCAAACTTCACAGTGCGTTAATCGCGCATCAAAAACAATAGTGCCGTTAAAAGGATTGTGAGTTAACTAGTTAATAGTGCGTTAACTTTGACAGCCCTAGTTCCAACATATTTTGTGGATGTGATCATCAAATTTGATCCAATTATAAAAAATATCTCTTAACCCATTTGCTTCCACTTCAGGCCCATGACATCCGCACCAATGAGGTGGTGGCTATCAAGAAGATGTCCTATAGTGGCAAGCAGTCCAATGAGGTAGGAGCTGGCAGTGCTCAAATACACACTGTTTTTGAGCCAGATTTGGGCTCAGTTTCTCTGTCGCTTGTGGGCACTCATCAATATTCATGCCCCTCTCATGTTCCAGAAATGGCAGGATATCATCAAGGAAGTGAAGTTCCTCCAGAAACTGCGCCATCCCAACACTGTGGAGTACCGTGGCTGCTACCTGAGAGAGCACACAGCATGGGTGAGTGTGTGTGTACATTCAACGTACTGTATATGAACTCATGTTGAGTTCCCTAATATAGCTCAGTTTGTTAATGCAGCCTTTCTCTTTCTCCTAGTTGGTGATGGAGTACTGTTTGGGCTCAGCCTCTGATCTCCTGGAAGGTAAGTGAGAAAATCTCTTGCACATTGCTTGTGTATTTATTGCACATTGCTCTATTGCAAGAAGATTTAGCATTAAAGTTCATGGAGGCTGTGTTTTTTCATCATGAATCTTGACACCAACCCTGTGCGCCTGCACAGGAGGAGAGCTGTGTGTGTACAACATGCCCCTCTCCTATGGCAAGCCGTTTTAACATTTAATCGCTAGACTGGATATGTATTCCAGATATCTGTAATTCAGTTCTTCCTAGTCAAAACTAACGTTTCAGATATCCACAATGACATTCCTCCTATCCAAAACTGTAATTTAAGATATCCACAAGGACATTTTTCCTATCCAAAATTACCATTTGAGATATCCATATTGTCATTCCTCCTAGGAGAAATGACGTCACTTTTTCCATTCATGTGTATTGGGCTTTTAGTTTTGGATATCCGTAACTGCATTCTGGATATCTAAAATCAACATTCTGGATATCTATAATTAATTTCTTACTAGGACAAACTACCATTTCAGATATCTACAATGCAATTCTTACTAGGATAAACTACCATTTCAGATATCTACAATGCAATTATTACTAGGAGAAACTACCATTACAGATATCTAAAATTCCAAAAACATTACAGACATCCATAATTATATTGTGTATATCCAAAAATACATTGTGACTAGTACAAATCTAATTATGGATATAAGAACTGAATTACTCCTAGGAAGAACTTAGTTTCTCCTAGGAAGAACTTAGTTTCTCCTCGGAAGAATTAAGTTATGACTATCTGAAACTAAAAGCCCAATACACACGAATGGAAAAAGTGACGTAATTACTCCTAGTAAGAACTTAATTCCTCCTAGTAAGAACTGAATTACTCCTAGTAAGAACTGAATTACTCCTAGTAAGAACTTAATTCCTCCTAGTAAGAACTGAATTCCTCCTAGTAAGAACTTAATTCCTCCTAGTAAGAACTGAATTACTCCTAGTAAGAACTGAATTCCTCCTAGTAAGAACTTAATTCCTCCTAGTAAGAACTTAATTCCTCCTAGTAAGAACTGAATTTCTCCTAGTAAGAACTGAATTACTCCTAGTAAGAACTGAATTTCTCCTAGTAAGAACTGAATTACTCCTAGTAAGAACTTAATTACTCCTAGTAAGAACTGAATTACTCCTAGTAAGAACTGAATTACTCCTAGTAAGAACTGAATTACTCCTAGTAAGAACTTAATTCCTCCTAGTAAGAACTGAATTCCTCCTAGTAAGAACTTAATTCCTCCTAGTAAGAACTGAATTACTCCTAGTAAGAACTGAATTCCTCCTAGTAAGAACTTAATTCCTCCTAGTAAGAACTTAATTCCTCCTAGTAAGAACTGAATTTCTCCTAGTAAGAACTGAATTACTCCTAGTAAGAACTGAATTACTCCTAGTAAGAACTGAATTACTCCTAGTAAGAACTTAGTTTCTCCTAGGAAGAACTTAATTACTCCTAGGAAGAACTTAATTTCTCCTAGGAAGAACTTAGTTTGTCCTAGGAAGAACTGAATTACTCCTAGGAAGAACTTAATTTCTTCTAGGAAGAACTTAATTACTCCTAGGAAGAACTGAATTTCTCCTAGGAAGAACTTAGTTTCTCCTAGGAAGAACTGAATTACTCCTAGGAAGAATTTAGTTTATCCTAGGAAGAACTTAGTTTCTCCTAGGAAGAACTTACTTTCTCCTAGGAAGAATGACAGTTGTTGATAGGAGTAATGTTAATTTTGACTAGGAAGAACTGAATTCAAGATATCCTGAATTACAATTTATACTAGCAAGAATGCAGTTCTGACTAGGAGAAACATGGTTTTGGATATCTAAAACATATATTACAGATAGGAGGGTGGTTTGATTAAATGTTAAAACGGCTTGCCATACTCTCCGGTACTTAACAGTAACACCTAGACTACATTTCTTCTGGGGGAAACCCTGAGTTACCATCACAGATTAATTAGTAATTAATCGGACTTCTTCTAAGTAATTAACGGAAGACTCCGTGACACTGAAGACTCTTTTTGCGAAAGTGGAAATCCTACCGCTTGAACTTTTCGTTTGTCCCAGCCTCCATTCCAGATGGAAGGCTCTAACAGAGAAAACTGTTTGTCCAGGCGTCTGTATTGTGCAATCACAGTCCCCTCTGGTTAGCAAACAACTAGTCACACAGATTCATGGTAGCTTGTAGATGTGTTATTTTTGGCATGCAAACACTGTTTTACTGTGGAGTATAAATTAGTGTTTACTTAAACATGCAACATTCATTTGCTTTGATATTGACATACTATGTGGCTATTGACATTTTGAAGGGTTCTGGCTTTACTTTTAGTCTTCAAAGACAGGGAGACTTTTATTTGTTCAAGCAAACTTATGAAACCACAGTTAGTGACTGGAAGTACATACACTATTGTAGGTGATTCATTGTTTAATTTTATTTATTTTGGCCTAACATGAGCATGTAAAGTTTGAATAGAAGAAGCCCTAGCATTGTCTTGCTGTAGGTTTGGGACTCCACATGTCATGTTATTTAGCTCGGATGCATAGTTGCCAATGGAGACAAAGCATTCCCTGTCTCTTCAAGATGAGATTTGAACCAAATTAGGACCGTCTAGAATAGATAGTAGTATTATATGGCCTACTGTGTCAATCGTAGCAATAAGATCTAGTAACGCTATTGAAATTTTGCCTGAATCAATGTTTAGATTAATGTATTTTTGTACGTCAAGAAGAGCAGTTTAAGTGCTGTCAAAAAAGTAATTGTTGATAAGTTGTTGTAAAAATCTCAGTGGCTTTACTTATGAAGGGTAGATTTGACACAGTTGTGTATTTGCTCATTAATTACAGAAGTGTCTGGCCACATTTTTATAATACTGTATTATATTTTTGAGTGGTGCTAGCCACTCCTATAGACGGCTATGTGTGTCCCTGTGTCTGTCCATTCCTAGTACGGAAATAGTGTTTGTTGACCACCACTGTTGTATCACTGTTGCACAGCCTCTCACTCACACACACGCACGCACGCACGCACACACACACATACACACACAGAGGCCAGGGAAGAGGGCTTGTACAGTAAGAGTACAGCACCACTCGGTTCAGACGGGTCTGATTTTAAATACAGTAACTGCAGTTTACAAAGCCTTTAGAAGATTGCCTGGAGTGAACTGTTAACCGTTAATGAGAAAAAGGGTTGTTTAGATTTTCTCTATTCTAAGTTGAAAATATGAAGTCTGTCTTTATAGGTGTCAAAGTGAGTTTGGAGTTGTATTTTTCATAATTTGCAGCACAGAGTTCAGGCAGGGATACTTAAGTCCCATTTATTTGTCTCTCCCCCATGCAGTCCACAAGAAACCCCTCCAGGAAGTGGAAATAGCTGCCATCGTCCATGGTGCATTGCAGGGTTTGGTGTATCTACACTCTCACAACATGATTCACAGGTAAGTCCTTCTCTACCTAGTACCTACTGCACCTTTATCCCCCTACACATACATGCACACACTTACCCCCCTTTTAAGTTGTTTGTTAATTATTTCTGTGAACATAACCATGTGATACCTTTCTTTGTATCTTAGTTATGTACTCAACCTATTGGTTTTATACCTGTATATATGTTGTGTGTATCTTAGTTATGTACTCAACCTATTGGTTTTATACCTGTGTATATATGTTGTTTGTATGTCTGGCCTTGTGGGGAAAGATGGTGGGTGGTTGGGGAGGATTGGGAAAGGAGTTGTGGGAGAAAATGTAAAAAACTAAGTTGTATTTTCTTTCTGTGAAACTTGCATATGATGTCATACTCTTTGAATAAAATGTATTAAAAAATAATTCATGCACACACTTTAGACTAGGGCTGCTACTATTGCATATTTTCTTAACTATTATCCTATCGGTGATTGCATGCTGTGCAGTAATCCACTTTTATTGCATCTCACCCTGCTCTCCTGCCTTTGTCTCCACTCTCCACCCACTTTACTGTTCACCCATCTCCATCTCTCTTTATTCATCTTCCTGTCTTCCTCCATCTTTTAATTTTCTACGTCCATCTAACTCTCTCACTCAACATTATTTTTTTTACACTTTCTCCCTCTCAGGGATGTGAAAGCTGGGAACATCTTGCTGACTGAGCCAGGCCAGGTGAAACTGGGGGACTTTGGCTCCGCTTCCATCGTTGCCCCTGCCAACTCCTTTGTGGGCACGCCATACTGGTGAGATCTTAGAAGTCACAGCGCAGCATATTCTTTGAATAATCAAAGACGTTTTAGCCAGAACAGTAGAATTTTCAAATTGGATTTTGGTCAGTCATGCACATCCCATTTTTTAATCTTTCAGGTAGAACACTGGGAGTTGGTTAAGCTCTGACAATAGAACTTACTAACTGGCACGACTATTAGACGATGGACATTCAGTTGACAGTAGCAGTGTCTAGTATTGACCATCATTGCTGGCCTTTTATAAACTTTAATTCATGGTTTTTGATTGACATCGAAACAGTCTATTCCTCATGTTTTGTGGAAAGAACATGTAGTGTGCCAACTCAACATTTCAATTGGTAAGTAATCGCTGTTCGGCGAAAAGCTTTTATGTCCACAACGGTTACTTTTGAGGAAATGGAAAAAATAACCTGTGTTCCAGTGGTTCCAATGCAGTTGTATTATTTTTTATTATGTCATCGGTTAAATATTTATAAAAACCCACAGACAGACTTTTAAAAAAAAATAGGCAATTTTGCATTGCTATGCAACACTATATGAGCCACGTATAAAATAGGCCTATGAAAAAACAAAAAGATTAAATATAGAGATCCAGTGGTTTCTGCCAGACAGCGACAAAATACAGGTTGGAGTGAGGTAGCAGAAGCTGTCTGTTCCTTTGATCCTCCCTGTGGGTCAAAATGTTACTGAATGTGTGTATGCTGTCACTCCATGCAGGATGGCTCCCGAAGTGATCCTGGCCATGGACGAGGGCCAGTACGACGGGAAGGTGGATGTTTGGTCACTTGGCATTACTGCAATCGAGCTGGGTAAGACTTTAGAACGGACCCTAAAGTAACATTTCTCAGCCTCTTACTGTGCTCGTGTGCTCTGTAAGGGCCGATTCATACTCCTATTTTACCGCTGTTTCGGCGCTGTAGTGCCGAAATGATTTCGGCTCGTCAGATTTTTTCAGT
This sequence comes from Protomyctophum parallelum, assembly GCF_964188405.1. NCBI lineage: Eukaryota > Metazoa > Chordata > Actinopteri > Myctophiformes > Myctophidae > Protomyctophum > Protomyctophum parallelum. The sequence goes on along the minus strand of NC_139719.1, from coordinate 26,450,271 downwards.
AGCACCGAAGAGCCGACTTTAGGACGGTACCCGCCCCCCCGAACCTCAAATGACGTCAAATTGTAGGCTTTACAGCGCCGAACCGACTTTTATTCGGCTCTAAAATAGGAGTATGAATCGGCCCTAAGGCTGTCCCAGAGTCTTCGAAGGTTCGGACCATCGCTCGTTACATTGGCACTCAAGTCTTAATTAATATTTGTGTGTCAAATATGCAACAAGCACGTGGCATTCTGCGTGGCACAACAAATCTGGCACAAAATGCTCATTTAACAAATGTAAATAAGGGCCGGAGGTGCCCAGTGCTAAAAGCATCTCCTTGGCTTGTGCTGCGTGCATATTAATAAATGCGCCTCAAATAAGTAAATGTAATAAGAGCAAATGATATAGGCTAATAATAATTTCAATTATCAAATTGACGCGTTGTGATGTGAAACTAAACTTAATCCTTTTTTACCGATAGACTATGCCCCCATGAGGATATATAATTAATTGCAGCTTGGTTAAAAGCACTCGGAAGAACCTTCGGTGCTCGAAGGTTATTCATTTTATTTAATTAAAACGATAGTTTGGACGTCCGCTCTAAAATCACTGCCTTAGATCCTCCCTTTTTTACCCCTCTTCTGTTTTTACTCACTCTCTCTCTTGCTCTATCTTTGACTCTGCCTTTCTGTAGCGGAGAGGAAACCACCTTTGTTCAACATGAATGCTATGAGTGCCTTATACCACATCGCCCAGAATGAAAGCCCTGTATTGCAGTCCAATCACTGGTCAGTAATCTGAATTAATTAATTTATGAACATAACTGTGGCCCACGGGTTAACATTTGCTCACGATACGTATTTCAAATAGTGGATTTGTTTTATTTTGCTATACAACACAGTCCTTTGTTGAGGGTTTTGTTGTAATCTAATCAAACATCTTTAAGGTGGGCAGAAAGTCCCTGCAAAAAGTGCAGATAAGAAAATGCTTTAAAATGTTGCCCATTGGTAGTTAGTAGTTACCAATGTTCACATACAATGATGTGTCAAATCAGTGTTCATTTTTAAGAACAACAGAATAGTCTAAAATGATTTTAAATAATGCATATATCTCATGTATTTCCTTCGTTTAATATACTATCTTGCGCTTTCCAGGTCCGATTATTTCCGTAATTTTGTGGACTCATGTCTGCAGAAGATTCACCAAGACAGACCTACCTCTGATGTGATGCTGAAGGTCTCTTGAATCATACATTTTCTACCACACAAGAAAGCACAAAGCAAATTCATTCACAATCTCTAATATTTTCTTCAGAAATTATATTTTAACATCTTACATGATAAATACTGAAACATGTGTCTCACGAGGACTAAAGCTTTAAAAGGCATATTTTCCATGAGCCATTGGTTCTTGTAGATTTTCATGTCAAACATCCATAACCTTAATACCTAATAACCTTAAAGCATAACTTATTTTTTAAGTTTTATGTTGTACACAATGCAACTTTTGTACAATTGGGGTGGCTCTTCTATTAACACATTTTGGATTATGTCCTGTATCACCTAGACGCAGGATATGACACGAAGTTTGACTTGATAGGCAGGCACTATTAGCTCAATGGTAAAAATGTCAGAACTTGTGCAGGAAACCGGGTTCAAATCCGGTGTAATAGAGGAAAGTTACATACTTTAGTGCAGTTTTAAAGTGGAAACAAAGATCTCCCTAAAACCTATCTGACCATCTCAACCACAACCCCACTTTCCACTATGCAGCACCATTTCCTATGCAGAGAGCGTCCCGTGACGGCGGTGATGGACCTGATCGCACGCACCAAGGATGCTGTCCGCGAGCTGGACAACCTGCAGTACCGCAAGATGAAGAAGATCCTCTTCCACGAGGCTCTCAACGGACCTGCGCCTGAGGGAGGGGAGGAAGAGGAGGTGAGAGAGGGGGGAGGCTATTAGAAGGTGTGGTGTAGGGAAGGGAGGAGGAAGTGGGAGAGGTGTCATAAGGGACTGCGACAAGAATAAAAAATAAAATGTGGCTATGTGACACATTGTGAGCTTGTAGATCGGCTATATTTGGTGTGCGGCACTCACACACAACTTGGTACAAATCTAGCTTAATCTCACAAAAATAGCCCATGTATACGCCAGTGTTGTTTTTGGCAGCAAATTTTGATTTTAGTTTTAGTCATAGTCTTGAATAGTTTTCATTTAGTTTTAGTCACATTTTAGTCACCTGGAATGTGTTGGTGTTAGTCTAGTTTTAGTCGACTAAATGTCATGAGATTTTAGTCTACTAAATCTACAGTTGATTTAGTCGACTAAAATGTATTTTGGTGGGCATTGATGCCGTCGTAAGGACTGTTTTTACACTTGCTGAAAATAGCCGATCTACAAGCTCACAACGCGTCGCAGCGCGATGCGTTGTGAGCTTGTAGATCTGCTATTTTCAGCATGCAACCAAGTGTAAAATGACTTATACTGGATCTCTTGTCCACTAGTCCCTTCCTAACATTTTAGTCTAGTTTTTATTTGTTGACGAAATTGTCAGTATATTTAGTCTTAGTTTTAGTCATCATAGCACAGTTTTCATTTAGTTTCCATTTAGTTTTCTTCAGTGGAAAAAGGTAGTTGACGAACATTTTTCGTCTTAGTTTTAGTCGACGAAAACAACACTGGTATACGCTCTCAACTCATCAATCCAATTTAGACCTTGAACACCTATACGTTGTTTATACCTTTCAAGCCGGCAACACCTCTGTTTGTAGTTGTTGCTATATGCAGTATATACAGTATAGCAACATAAAATTCTTAACCTTTTTTGAATAAGTTTTTAAAAAATCAGAAAACGTAGGTCAGGATTTAGAAAACCCTTTTAGAATCGGCCTCAGGTCTAAATGTATACTATCTGATATTCCTTTTTATTGTCCTCGCTTGCACACTGTCTTTGTAAAGTGGTTGGCTTAGCAAAAATTCTCAGCGCTCAGGGCCTCTGAGGATAGAATCAGACTCCAACCAAAATTTTAAGAAAATCCCTACTGGTCTTTTTTGCCTTTTAGAGAAAGTAGCATATATAGTTCATACAGTGAGGAACAGAGACAGTGCTTGCATCCATCCTGTCTTTGTATTGTGTCTCTTGGTACATCGTGTGAACTCTGGTCTCCTTCCTCTACGTACAAAAGGCTTTGTTCCAATCGGAATCAGAAATTGCTGTCGGCCACTGCCTCAAAAAAGGAAATGAAGGAATTCAGGGAATGCCAGGCTTTGAATGCCTTTAAAGGACAACTTCACCACTTTTCAACATCTCTTCATATAATTGGTCCTCACTAATGTTCATGATAAAATAGCACAATTTTTTCCTACTCGGTCTGTGTCTCATAGGAAGGCTGTGGGCAGTTCAGAAACTCGTACACCAGTGACATCGTCGTTAGGCAGATTTGTTTTTAAACAAGATTTGTTTTAAAATATATTTAGATTTTTTATTATTGTGAGAACCATGACTTCCATTTTTGCATTGCAACTTTTCAGGAATAGAACGCCTGCAGTTTCTATTAGCTTGGATTCCCCATTGATGATGTCACTGGTGGACGGGTTTCTGAACTGCCCACAGGCCTCCCATGAGATGTAGAAAGAAATTGTGGTATTTTATCATGAACATTAGTGAGGAAGTTGCAAAGTGGTGAAGTGGTCCTTTAATCATTAGTAGTAGAGAGTACATTCCTGGTTGAATGTTAGGATATTCATCATTACTCACTGACTTTTTGTAGAAAATGTATTTTATAACCGTCTAGGACGTGCGTATGTGAGCACATTTACATGCTTATCCAAAAACATCCTATGAAATACAAAGAGAAAACGGGCAGGGCACAAAAGTACAACATAACAAAACAAATGGACTCACTAAAACCTCCCCTGCTTTATTTTGCTTCCCTCCCCCTCACCCCCCCCCCCCCCCCCCCCCCCAAGGATGTGGAGCAATACATGCTGCGTACGGGCACTGTCAACAGTATGGAGAGCTCCCATTCGCTGCCTTCCATGTCGATCAGTGCAAGCTCACAGAGTAGCTCGGTCAACAGCCTGGCGGATGGCTCGGACGACAGCTGTGAGATGGCCATGATGCAAGAGGGCGAGCACACTGTCACTTCAAACAGCTCTGTCCTGCACAAGCCCCTGGTCAGTCCAAACAATTCAATTCAAAGGGCTTTATTGGCATGAGAAAACATACGTTTACATTGCCAAAGCAAAAGTGGAACAATCAAAACAAAATGTGAAAATTGAAAGTCTGAATGTCCAATAAATCCATTTCTATGTACCGATGCAGATACTGCAGGAATACACACAATGATTAGTAGTCTTTTGTGGTGGTTGCGTTCCATTAGATTCTTCTCCTATCACAGCAGTCAGTCAGTCAGTCAAGTTAAACTTTAACTCATGACTTTGCAAGAACCTGACACCGTCTCTGTCTGCATTCCATTCTTGGTTCTCCCGTCATCCACAGAGCCATGACAACATCTATGACGACCCCTACCAGCCAGAGGTGGAGGTGGAGCCCTCACGCGCAGGGATTGGTGATGGTGGAGGAGGAGGAGGAGGAGGAGGAGGTGGTGGTGGTGGTGGTGGTGGAGGAGAAAGGGAAAGGGAAAGAGGTGGGGGCAGGCGCCGGCGAGGCAGGGACCACTTTGCCACAATCAGGACGGCCTCTTTGGTCACCCGACAGATCCAGGAACACGAGCAGGGTTCGGCCCTGCGGGAGCAGATGTCCGGGTAAGAACCCATAACTTTTGAAAGGTTAGGGTTGTTTCTGCTTCTCCAAGACAGGTTACAAGCACGGGTCCACTAGGCAGGAATCTATCTCAGGACTTTGCTGTTATCCTGGTTGAGCCACTAGGGAGAGTGAGACCCCATCCCGGCTAACTAGTCAAACATGATACAAAAAGTATCCCTTTATGCAAAATTACTAACAGAAGCTATACCATACATGAAAATAGCAAAATTAAGGATGTTGGCTTAAAAGAAAGTACATGCCAGAGTGGCTTGTTAGTCTCTGTAATTTGCCAGCCAAAGAGGAAATCTACATGCCATTGGCCGTTGGCATTTAGTTTCCTGCCTAATATAAACATAATGTTCCTGGCGCTATTTCACCTAGGAAACGTTTCTATGAAATAGTAATGGGCACCTCTCAGCGTTTTCACACTTCTTTGACAGGAAACCTCTGACCATCCGTGTCCTCACAGGTATAAGCGCATGCGACGGCAGCACCAGAAGCAGCTGATGGGTCTGGAGAACAAACTGAAGTCTGAGATGGACGAGCACCAGCTCAGGCTCGACAAGGAGCTGGAGAACCAGAGGAACAACTTCTCAGGGGAGGGAGACAAACTGTCCAAGAAACACCAGGCCATCCTGGAGAAAGAGGTATGTGACGTGGGGTAGGGCTGCCTCGATAATGATTAATGAAATAAAATAAAAGATCAGCCCTAGTTGTCTGAAGTATGTGCATGTATGATCAGCTATGTTTGCTGTTTTTTGTATACCACCATTGTACAACGAAGTAGAACACAGGCTTAAGTTGTTAATCAGCCTAATCGATTGAAATACATTTATTTGAATGTTTTTGTGCAGATTCTAAGTAATTCGATTAATCTATATGAGTAAGATTAAGTCTGTTATTGGTTTTAAATATCGGTTTTGACATATTTTCGGTTAATTGCCCAGCGGTAACGTGAGGGTTAACAAGGGACCGGCAGGTCAGTGCGGTCCGAGCTGGAAAAGAGGTGAGCTAAGGGGCTTGACAGAGGGATGAACTAGGACTGAGCTCCACACACACACACACACACACACTCACACATAACTCCTGTTAACTGATGATAATTAATTGTTGATTTTGCTCTCATTGCCCCTTTTTCCCGCTGTTTACACTGTACTGATCCCAGATAAGCGTAAACTTTGCCTGTGTCCAGACAAAAGCAGCCTTGGCTGAGGAAAAGAAATTCCAGCAACACATCCTGGCCCAGCAGAAGAAAGAGTTGACCAGCTTGCTGGAGTCCCAGAAACGACAGTATCGTCAACGCAAGGAGCAGCTGAAAGAGGTGCAGGTCTACAGCCTGTCGAGTGTCTGTTTCTTCCCAAATTGAAATGTGGTTCCAGCAGGGCATAAAACATTGTGTATTCATAAAGGAACAAAACATACAGTAATGTCCCTTGGCTCAATTATTAACCGGACTCAGCTGCGAGAAGAACTATATCCTTTATGCTATGCATTCTCACTCAGTGAACCACCCTGCCCCCATTTCTTGCAGTTGGACTAGCTCTAAGCTAGGGGCGAAAGGCTTAATTGAATAAATAAGTTTAATAATTTGAACATTTATAATGTGCTATTAACATCTTGCCCAGAAGGTGAATGACTGTCTTAGTTAGTTTATGTCATAAAATTAAAAGCTTTGTCTTTCACTACTGGAGAAACGTATTATTTCGAACCTGTATTATTTCATGGTCTAAAATAAATACATTATAACAAAGGGACTATAATGTCATTCTATTGGCACGTTTTTTTTTTTTTCTTTTTACTGTTTTCAAATAAAATAATTCAATCGATACATTTTGATTAAAAAACGAATGAAAACATTATTTCATCAGACAAATCTATGTATGCCACCCTACTCCTCTGCCAGTCAACCAGCGTGACGCTCCAACCGTGTTCTCTTGAAACTTGTCCTCCCATGCAGGAGCTGAATGAGAACCAGTCGACGCCCAAGCGGGAGAAGCAGGAGTGGCTGGTACACCAGAAGGAGTGTCTCCAGCAGCTGCAGGCATGGATTGAAGTTCTCAGTCGCCACGACTGATTTCAGTCATTTGGATTCCGTAGCATGCCACACCAAAAATAGCAGAATCTACAAGCTCACACAACACATCGTGCTGTGACGTGTTTCGAGCTTGTAGATTCTGCTATTTTCGGTCTTTGGTTATATTAAGATTAAAAGAGTATTTGAAGTGGTCAAACTAATAATAGATTGCAAGTTTAGAAGCATCTTCCGTAAACATGGATAGTCATGAATGGCAAAGTTTTAAGCCTCAACCTGTGATTTCGATGTAGAACAGCATTAACGTAAGGTTTAGAAACATAAACGTCATAATTAGAATTTCAGTCATGAGATTTTATGTTGCTTTATTCCGTGTGCAGGCGGAGGAGGAGGCCGGCCTCCTGCGGAGGCAGCGCCAGTACTATGAGCTGCAGTGTCGCCAGTACAAGAGGAAGATGCTGCTCGCCCGCCACAACCTGGAACAGGACCTGCTCCGAGAGGTACACTTACAGACCTTTGGTGGAAATAGTGCTACAAGGTTTTACTTTGAAGTAAAAGCATCAATGCTGCAATGAAGTCTGGTAATCAAAATTTACATAAGTAAAAGTACAGGCATCAAAATATACTTAGAAGTACCAAATAGCAGACAGGCACACATCACAACGTGTTTAGTTGTGAGTTTTTGAGTTGTGCAACCACTCCAAGGAACGGCAATGTCCGTGTCCGCCTATCTATGTGACGTTAACCCACCTATGTGACGTTAATGAGCACCAGTATGACTATTAGTACCAGTAGGGGCACTGTTGTGCCAGAAACAGAGAGAGAAATAGTGCTGAACTGTTGCCTGCTAATTAGAGAGAGAGAGGCTATTTTCAAAGCCAAAGTTTAAATGGGGCTGAAGTGGTTAATGTATGTTTTGTAACTAGAATTTTGCGGGCCTACGGCCCGCTCATCCTAGCGCGATGCGTCGCAAATGGGTGCACTGTATGCGCAGACGGTGACGTAACGCTGCGTGTGTGTGTGGGACTGAGTGTGTGTGTGTGGGTTGTGCTTAAATAGCCAATGTGAACTGTCTAATCATAATACTTAGGCACAAAGCAACTGTTGTCGAAGAACAATGTTGATGTAACTAAGAGATTCGCTGAGTGAGCTATATTTTATATACAGAGATTTAGAAGGAATAAGCAAAATCGTGAGGCGACAATTCCTCTCCTTCCGTGTTTCTCTTCTCCTGCGGACTTGCCTGGAGAGGGAGATCAGATTTCAGATGACAGTAGCCAGAGGGGGAGTGGCTGAGAGCTAGCCAATTAGAACACGGGGCAGTGTTGCCATGTTCGCGAATTGTAAGCGAGTCGTAGTGTGTTGAATGGCATTTGTGGGCTTGTGAATTTTGCTCACATGTTGTCATAGACCTGGTGAATTGTTCTCACATTAGAAGACGGGGGGGCTTGTGTGTTTTCATTGGCTGTTGTAGTGTGTGTAAGTAGCGTGGTGAAAGGCCTTGTTTCTGGGCCTGTTGGGGCAACGAGCGGGGGTGTGGGTGCTTGGGGCGATAGTGTTTGTAGTAAACAAATGCATTGCTGGCGTGAGTGTGGAAGGGAGGCATCTTTGGTGGCAGTGCAATGACCATTGTTTGGCGGGTGGTGTTGAGTTTTGACGATCGGCGCGATAGGAGGAGATAGCGTTGCAACACTGCGAAGGGTAAGTGTGTGACGTCACTGCCGTGTGAGTGTGTGTGAGTGTAGTGTGTAAGATGGTGTTGTGGGTGTTGCAGTAGTGACGTAGCTGTTGTGGCTTTGGGTCCCTTTCCGTGTGTTGGGTACAACTTCTCTCTTGTTATAATAAATAATAGTACACTATTTGTTTCTGAGATGTATCACGACGTGTTGTGAGCTTGTAGATTGGTTGTTTGGTAGTCAAAGGATATAGAAGTTGTTAAGCTTTTTTTTCTTTTTTCTTTTTTTCTTTTTTTGCGGCTTACGCCTTTTTATTGATTTTTTAAGGGACAGACAGTAGGCTGACAGGAAACGGGAGAGAGATGGGGGGATGACATGCAGTAAAGGCCGTGTCGGGTCCGGGAGTCGAACCCGCGGCACACTGCGACTGGATTACCAGTCCGGTGCCCAGACCGTTACGCTACGGCCTGGGCCAAGTTGTTAAGCTTTGATCCTATAACTTTTGTTATAGGATCCCGTTCGTCAGGGCATAGTCTCAGAAACCACAGCGCACATGGGGAATTGCCACTGACATAACATGTACAGTACCCAGGTGCTGTGACAATACAAAATTATTGTCGGTACGTTTTTGTTCTTCACAACTCAACAGAATATTCTTTCTCTCTCCCTCCCTCTGCTGCCTTCATTCTCTTATCTTCTCTTCTCCTCCCACCCTCTTCCCTTCAACCAGGACCTGAACAAGAAGCAGACCCTGAAGGACCTGGAGTGTGCCATGCTGCTGCGGCACCACGAGTCCACCCAGGAGCTTGAGTTCCGGCAGCTAGGCCTGGTGCAGCGCACGCGGGCCGACCTGATCCGCACGCAGCACCAGACGGAGCTCACCAACCAGATGGAGTACAACAAGCGGCGCGAGCAGGAGCTGCGGCAGAAGCACGCCGTGGAGGTCCGCCAGCAGCCCAAGAGCCTCAAAGTGAGTGAGAGCGACGCCTCCTCCACCCAGCAGAGCCAGGGGGAGGACGCCGACGTGGTGCTGGGAGGTAGTACCCAGGCTGGGGTCGAGGGGTCAGGAGAGGTAGAGGAGGGTGAGAAGCAAGGGGACGAGACGGGAAAATCCAAAGAGGAGAGTGTGATGGCGGTCAGGGAGGTGAGACGAGATGTAGTTGAGGGTGAACTGGAAGAAGGAGCTGTGGAGGGAGGTGCAGAGGAAAGCAGAGATGAGGGAGGTGACGTGGTAGGAATAGAGGAGGTGATGGGCGTAAGGGTGAAGGACGAGTCGGACGAGGTTGAAGGTGAAAGAAAGCCAGAAGGGGACAGAGAAGATGAGGAGCCGAACACAGCAGAGGGAGAGGTTAGGGAGGTGGAGGGAGTGCAGTGGGAGGATGATGATGAGGATGATGATTACTATGAAGGTAGTAAAGCTGAAATAGACACCACTGATGATGATGATGATGATGATGATGATGAGGAAGAGGGCAGGGGCGTGGCCGACGGCTGCCCGTCCGATTATATCTCCTCCCTGGAGAGGAGGCGGAGGCATCTCTGTGGGCTCGATGAGCTCTCAGAGTTCTACTTCCCCGAGGTGCATGAGGAGCTGGAGCCCTCCCCTGTGTCCCCTTCCCGCACCCCTGCTCCTGACCCTATGCAGAGCTCCCCCCTCCCCTCTCTGTTCTCTCACACCCTCTGCCTCCTGCTCGCCATGTCGGCGGCAGCACAGCCCTCCAACCTCACCTTTCTTGCCCTCTCTGTCTTCCTTCTCTCCCTCCGCCGCAACCCCCCGCTCCCCTCTCTGTCCTCCCTGCTCCTCTCCGCCGAGCTGGTGCTCATGGCCCTCTTCTTCTCGTACCTCTTCCTCCGCTCCTGCATCTCTCTCTCGCTGGCCACTTTCCTGTCCCTCAGTGTTTGGGCGTGTGGCTTCTTCAGCCTGGGCCTGTCCCTGAGCCTGGGGCTCTATTACGTCCCTGTTGTCCTGGTCTCGGTCTCCTTTCTCAGCTCACCTTCCCTTTTCCTCTCCCTCTACCTGCTGGTGGTGCTTGTGGTGCGGCCGGCCCGCGACTTCTTCCAAAACGCCCCACGCAAGGTCAACCGCCTGTGCATGCGTTTCCTTTTCCGTCTTCCCCGGCCCCTGTTTGCCGTCTGCCAGTCGGTCCTTGGTGGCGTAGCTGAGCGCAACCTCTACGAGATGTTCCCCAAAGCGGGCCGCAACTGGGGCGTGCGTCGGTCCCAAATCCCTGTGCCCATCCGGAGCCTGCCCCTGGAGTACCAGGCCCAGCAGAGCTGTGGCTCTCCTCTAGCCAAGGGCTTGCTCTGGCTGAAGCGTTTTGTCAGGCGCCCCATAGGGGTCCTAGCTGACCTGGCTAATTCCGTGGTGCTGAAGCTAGCCGGCCGCGTGTTGAGAGAGCTGCCACCCGGCTGGCTGGTCAGACTGCGCACACTGGGCCTGTTGAGGGAGGAAAAACCGAGCAGGCTGCCACGCCTACTGCCCAGGGAGGTCAGGGAGCACAGGCTCCGGGAGAGGAGGAGGAGAGAGAGGCAGAGACAGAAGAGGGAAGAGCGGGAAAGTATGATGGAGGGCAGGTGGGAGTGTGGGCTGAGGCGAACCTCGTCTGGGAGATTTGTGAGGGGGAAAGTTCGGCCGTGGAGATAGCGACAATGTGGTTACATTGAAAGAAAGTGAAAGTACTAGGGACTCTTTGCTGGTGGTATGTGTGTTCATGCAAAAGAGTGTTAATGGGTCCATTTGACACACTGACTCAAGTTAAATTAACACGTAAGATTTTATAGTGTGAATGTGTTCCATCTTCCATTATATCATCATTGTCTTTCCTTTTTTCTTTTTATTCAGGTCCATGTGTTATTATAATTTCTTTTGTTATTCCGACATGGTTTTTGGTCCACATCAGTCTTCATCGTTAAAGATTAGTGAACTAAGTAACATTGGATGCACACAATCGGTATTTAGGTGAATGTGTGTGCATCGGCTGAATGTGATTGGCTTTAGTTTTGAGTTCAGCCAGTTATATCATGCACAGTTGCACACAAGTCATGCGTGGGCTTTTTATGGCTGCTGAATCACTGCAAACAGCCAGCAAATCACTGTCTTATACCCAGTGAAGTTTAGTATCTTACACTATTGTGCTTTTTGTAAAAGTTTTGTTTTATATTCTCTGTTTTATGATTTTGATCTTAATTTGTAAGACAAATAGTTTTTTTATGGTTATTGTGAAGGCCATGTGTGTGCAATCTGTGTTGTGTGTGTTAAGTGTTTTTTGGAGTCTTATGATTTCACAAAGTCTTGTTTTTTGCACTGTTTTGTCGGTGCCTTTAATCAATGGCCTCTTAAAACAACGTTTACATGTTGTCCACATTGCTGAACGCACAGCTGAAATTTCACTCCCAAAAAGCTGTATACTGTGAAAATAGGATACTTTACATAATACTAAAATCCTCCCTGAACACTAGCACAACAGTGTCTGCAAAAGTGCAATAAGAGATTGACCATGAGTAGAGATTTGAACGTCAATCGATATTTAGAGCTAACAACTGGAAGCGGTGTAGCTGAAGTCTTCTATACAGGACATGAACAATGAGACGGGGGCCTTTTTAGTTATAGCCAAAGCATTCAAAGAAGTGTCCTTAGTGTAAGGTAGCCTACACCAAATATAGTGCTCATTGTTTGATGTTAACATCACAGAAAACAATGATGGCTGTCGAGATTGTTAGTGTTATCTTACAGCCTATAGTTAAAAAATATATTATTGCGATTTAAGCGATAATATTATAATGATTTACCATGTAAACATCTGTTATTTTGTTTTGTTTTATTGTTATATGCAAGTCTACTGCAGGTGTCTGCTTTGTTAGCTGGTTGCATGAGTGTTAATGCTCTGTTGTGAAGTGAAATATGTTCATCTCTGTATTCTTGAAAGTTGACATACATTAATCTAGTTTAGACTTGACTATAAAACGTATTTAATATTTGAATATTTCATGATAGCTACGGTAATATATCTGAAGCCATGCAGACAATCTTTTAGGACATGCCATACTAAATTAAGTCCCAAAGATTGGCAAAACTACTGAATGTGAACGTTTAGAGCAAGCAATTGATTATCCTATGAAGAAATTATAGAATAACCAGGCATCTAATTGTTTTTTGCACTGTCTCAGTAAAATGTTCAAGATTTAAGCCATCAGCATATTTCAAAGGCTTGGACCAAATATAATTTGAAGAAGCTAATAGTGGCTAGTAATTTTCATGGTATTATCTGATGAGAGAAGCATGTACCAAAATTGCATTATTGTGCACATGTAATTGAAGTGACCATGGGATAAAAAGAAAATAGCAGCTTTAACCACATAGTGCTCTTTGGAATGATCATAAATACTGCACACTTGACAGGGACCTAAGTACCAGAAGTCATAGATATCTGTCAGTGTGGTAGTGCTGCTGCTAAATATGTACTAGTTGCCCAGAAAATGGTGCCCTGGTTTATGCCACAGTCAGAGTGTCTACATTTGTCATAGGAGTGGACTTGAGCCATTGAAATGATTAATTACCGAATGGAGGAACTAAAGAGGAACTCTCTCTCAGCTGTATTTTGACCCAAAGAGAAAATGGGGCATTGCTTTCTGGGTGACCTGTATTAAAGAGTTGCCAAATACATAACCTCCTTAAAGAAATGGAGATACTGTTCCACTCTGTGATTTTTAGGAGAAATATTTCTGAATCACACAAAGGTTTCACCCTTATGTTTGAATGTAACTTTTGATTTGGAATTGTTCTTCCATTGTCTTCCTATGAGTTATTTCCTGTTTGTCTACGTTTTGTATGTTTTTATGTTTGTAAGTGTCCTTTGTGCATGTGAGATTTCCACAGAGTTTTAGCACCTCGTTTTATATGATTATTTTATTTATGCAGTAAGGATAGGATCTTGTATGGCAGCCTTTTTCCAATTTCATCCTCATGAAATTGGAGAGTGCACGAGTGTTTTACTGTATGGCTCCGTGCTCCAAAGTATAGAGAGATATTTTGTCATATTTTAAGATTTTTCTCCACACAGAAAAATAAATTATTTTGTGTTGAAATCATTGTCTTGTTTGTTTTTATGATTTTATTTAGCTACCTTGTCCTCATTTGTCACCATTTCCCTTTCCTAATTTGTTATTTTTGTCCCAGATTTCATTCTTAATTTCTTCATTGCTTCCCCTGTCTCATAACTCATGCCTCATTACTTCCCTGTGTCCACTCTTAACATCACTAACTCCTGATGCCAGCAGCTTGTTACTTTGCGTTAGTAGTTTAATCATTCTGATTTCAGGTGCAAATTTAAGAAACCATGTTAGTGGCTTAGTCAGCTTACATTCAGAATGCATTAAAACAAGGACAATATGAGAAAAGGAATTATGTCATTACAGAATCGGTAGAATAACATACATTTTAACCAACATTTTTAAATAACACATTGATAAATTCTGCTTTAACAATTGCATTTTAAAATGTAATAGTCAAAGATTCACAAGACTACACAAAATATACCATATCCTCATTTCACTCACTGCCTGAACTATTTGAAATGTTAAAGCTTAATCTATACTTAATCATATCATTGTGTCACTTGTCAATCTGTTTCTTGTGAGCAATGATTTATTAGTTCTTCCAACAGTCTTGGATGTACAATTGCACACAATTTTAAATACATACAATTTCTAGTATTTTTCTATTGACAACTGTATCTATCCTGTTCTGCATTCCTCTGTTCTCCATTCATTCCATTCTTACACGATTCATGTTTTTCAGTTCAGTTCATCAGTCATTCTCTGTGTGCGACATGAAGAAGTATAATTAGCATTGCCATGTTTTTAAGAATGTGAGGAATCTAATATCCCATCTCGTAAGTTTAAACCACACACCCCCATACTACACAACATTATTTGCAAAGGAGAAATGGATGATGAGAAATTACATCCCAAGGGGATTTAACATCCCTCTCGAAGGCGAAGCCATTATCTGTTACAATAACTATTGCCATTATCAGTATATACTATTTTCCAAATCTTCCATTTGAAAGTACTGACTGACTGAGCCTCTACACTAACTAAAATTATATAAACTTATACTAAACCATCCCTGACAAATATTTGTTGAATTCATATGAACACATTGAGTTATTATTCCAGTTCTGAACACTTTTTTTCCAGTTAATGGCCAGGAAATCATGGTTTTACAAATCTTTTGAGCCTCAAAGACAAACATTGAGCTTGTGCTAGTTCAGCTCATGCTAGACAAACTGATGCGCTTCAGCAAAGTTGGGTCCGTTTCTCTTTTCTCTCCCCTAGTCCAAAGAACTGCAGATCAAGCGCCAGTTCCAGGACACCTGCAAAATCCAAACACGCCAGTACAAGGCCCTGCGTAACCACCTACTGGAGAACACACCCAAGTCAGACCATAAGGCCGTGCTGAAAAGGCTGAAGGACGAGCAGACTCGTAAGCTGGCCATACTGGCCGAGCAGTATGACCACTCCATCAATGACATGCTGTCCACACAGGCTGTGAGTAAGGCAAGGAGACGTCTTTCACTAAACACTCGCACCACACCACCCTGGGGATTGTCCCTGACCTGCCCCGGGAGTTGTACCTGCAGTATCGTGACCCTAGGGGTTGCACCTACCTAACCCATCCCAAGTGCCCCATGAGATGTACCATAACCCTGCCCTGGGGATTGTACGTACCCTACCTGCCAACCGGTCTGCTCCTATTGCAATAGTCTTTGTCACACGATGGTGTTCCTTGCTGGAAATAACTTATTTTCAAGCCACAAAACTTGTTTTATGTTTTGCTTTAGAATCTGATGTTTTTAGCAAGTGACACTATCATGCAATGAATTACAGTGTACAGTAAATTAAGCTTTAGTCCTGTTCTTTAGTGAAATCTCTTTTTCACCTAAATGACTACACTGTTAGCTGTTGAATTTCTCAGAGAAGTTGTTGGTTTACAGTAGCATCACTCCATGCATGACAACTAAGCAGTGGAATGCAAGCGTTGATGAAACGTGCCATCTAAGATCAATGGTTCATCTGTTGAACAATATAAAGGAAATCAGGTATGTTTTCAGTTTACAAATCTTTTCAAAGAAAATATTCACACATCCAATTAATCTGGTGCAGGTGCATTGGACAGTATCAATTTATCCGTTCAGGAAGAAAGATCCCACATACTACTGAGACTTTATTGAGTGTCTTGACTCTTGAGGGCACTCTTGACATGTGTTTAGCATTAAAACCGGAAAGCATCTGTAATTTTTATTTTTGCGTTGGCTATATAAAAATAGCAGATCTACGAGCTACTTTAACAGTGCTTGAACATCGGCAATCTTTTTTTTTTTTTATCTTGAAAGTGTGAGAACTACTGATTTAATAGGCATTTGTAGAATCCGCCTCAGATCTTAATGGGTTAATAAAGTTGATGCTGATGAGCAAGAGCGTGTGTGTAATCTTTCTTCCTGAATGTTTTGTTTACAAATCTTGACTTACTAGTCACATTACTTTAAACCATTACTAGTAGTCACATTACTTTAAAGGGAAAATACCGTTTTGCTTGCAATGGGACATTTAGGCTTCATTAAAATGACTAAATGTCCTCATAAGGCACTCCTTGTTTGTCACAATGTCTGCTGGTACTGAAGTTAATGTGTCATTGGGTTGATTTCCCAGACACTGATTGAGTCAAACAATGTCCTTTGAGAGCAGACATAATGTTGGCTTGGGATCAGTGTCCTACACACTGCTGGTGTACACCTGTACGTTTAGTTTAATTAACTTAAATCTTAGTGGTCGCTTTTGACCTTCAGGTAGGTTATCACTTGGGCACCAAACAAACCACCATTTTGATCAAAGATTATCTCTTCAAGTCAATCTACTTACAGTACTATATAATGGCCTATGCAATTCGACCAAGCTCTCATAATGGATTTTGTACACAATGAAAATTGTGTACATAATTATAACACGTTATAGTTTCCCAGCTTATATGCTTGAAGGTTGTTAATAAAGTAGTTTATCTTCCTTAAAAGTTGTTTCACTACACTGTACACTTGTCGTTCATTATATCATGCATCATTGCAAGATTATTTCAGGTTGCACAACAGTTGCATCTATTACATTCAATATCCTCAAATGTGTACTTTAATTTAACTTTATTCTCAATTTCTTAAGTGTGGTCAAAAATGTAATCAACTCCAGCACATTGAGCAAACTTGTGGAATCATGCCAACCCACTTAATGCACACAACCAACCTATGGCTGAACGATCGGCATCCCACTGCACACACTCAACACACCTGAATGATCTTCACCCCACTGCCTTTCCATCTCACTGGGGCAGCTTTGCTCTTCCACAACCGTTAACCTCTCTCTAAACCTCTTTCCTAACCCTGCAAATGAACAATGAGCCGGTCCCTCACACAAACCCTGCTGTGTCATCCAGTATTTTTTACTTTCCCTATTTGCGTCTCGTTTTCAGCTGCGACTGGACGAGACCCAGGAAGCCGAGTACCAGGTCCTGCGGATGCAGCTCCAACAGGAGCTGGAGCTGCTCAACGCCTACCAGAGCAAGATCAAGATCCACACGGACACACAGCATGACAGAGAGGCCAAGGACCTGGAGCAGAGGGTGTCCATCCGCCGAGCCCTGCTGGAGCAGAGGGTGAGAGTATTAACCCGAGGCCCATTCTAAAAATGTCTTCTGAAACAGTTTTCTGTTTTAGAAGACAAACGTTTTAAAACTTTATTCGTGTCAAGGAACCTCAAAATTATATGTAGCCTAGTTGGTTTGCGGACCCCCATCTCAAAATATTTTGATCCAGGTACCCCCAGAAGCAAAGATTTGAGTAAAGAATGTTCACTTTAAAAAGATATATATCCTGTGCAGCCAAACATCCGTGCTGTGTACTGGACACTGGTAAGAATGTACAGTCCATTTAGATATGCAAACATGATCAGCACATTTCAGCTGGTTATTGAAAATGTACTTGGCGGCCTGGACCGCTGGCGCAGCTGTCATGTAGTCTGACACATGTCGCTGATTCGAGTCTCGATCCTAATGGTCTTTGCACGCATTTCACTGCCCATTTCCTATCAATAAAAATAAAAAAAGGAAAATTAACATTGCTATTGATCAGGGGTTCTCTACGTTTTTGGCTGAAAATCCTTTGGCCATGTCTTGTGACCCCCGCCCTGCCACTCTCCCCACCCCCAATACAAATTGACCGCTACAATAAGACTAAAACTAGGATTCTAGACTAGAGCATTGTGACAATGGCATTCTCTGAGAACCTTTCAGTCGACAAGTAAAACTGTACATAGGATTTCTCAACCACACCACCTAAGGTTTTTAAATAATATATCTCCATACAGTCATTATAGGCATTAGGCAACCTGAAGCTTATATTTTAAACTTACTCCAGAAGGGGGTAGTAGAGAGGAGTATAGGCAATGTGCTCTAAACTTCTAAAAAGAGATGCAATTTTAGCCTGAGCATAGCATAATAACACATGGTGTAGCCAGACTAGCCACATGTTGTCATTATCTTCATCATCAGACATTTAATTTGTATTCAGTGCTGGATATTTTAGCACTCGCTTTGACAGATTGTAAAAGACCATGACAACACTCTTTTTTAGCATTATAGCGTATCATGTTTGACATTATCAGAGCTTGTAATTGCTGTTGAAATGCAGCACTGGTAGGTGAAAAAAAAGTCGATTCATCGATTTCTTTTCATTCAATGATTGATTATTATTATTTTATAATTTTTCTTTTTTAAAATAATCGATTAAATGAATTAGTTGTAGCACCACTACACCAAAGGTAGCAGAAACTATTCCCACATTTGATTGGCATACTCTGGATTGTAATGTAATGTTAAAGGATTGCCCCCACCCCCTCCACACCCACACCCAGATCGAGGAGGAGATGGTGTCATTGCAGAACGAGCGCTCGGAGCGCATCCGCACCCTGCTGGAGAGGCAGGCCAGCGAGATCGAGTCGTTCGACTCGGAGAGCCTGCGCCTGGGCTTCAGCAACATGGCTCTGACGGGCATTCCCAGTGAGGCCTACCCAAAGCAGGGCTACCCCAACGTCCCACCACCGCCTGGCTCGCGCTCCTCCAGCCACTGGAGCCACGGCATGCACCCTCAGAACCCGACCCCTCAGCCCCACTCGCGCCGCAGCCACAACAGCAGTGGTGGAGGGGGAGGAGGGGAGCGCAGGAGCGAGTCCTCTTCTTCCCATGCTCTGAGCATGGCCCTGGGACTGGGGCGCGACGGCAGGGAGGCACACCACTCCTCCCGCTCCTCCGCCTCCTCCTCTTCCTCGTCATCATCGTCCTCGTCCCACCACCAGCGGCATCACCTGCCGCAGCACTACCACCACCAGAGCACGCCGCAGCTGTACCGCGAGCGGGAGAGGGATCGAGACAGGGAGCGTGAGAAGGAGAGGGAGAGGGAATGGAGTGCAGGGGTGCGGGGATCAGGGGGAGACCTGGCCCACCCGCACCCCCACCCCTTCGCCCATCACCTGCCGTCGCGCTCGTCCTCGCAGTCCTTGGCCATGCTGCCCCCGCCTCCGCCCGCCCCTCCCTCGGTCTCTGGCCCGTCCTCCTCTTCCTCCTCCTCGTCTTCCTCACAGGGAGGGATATATGTCAGTGGTGGTGGCGGGCTGGCTGTGCGTGGTGGCCCCAGCCTTATGGCGCTGAGGAACAGCCCACAGCCCCTGAGGAGGACGGCGTCTGGAGGGGGCCCCGGGGGGGCTGGAGGGAGCGACGGTGTCCTGAGCCGGAGCACCTCGGTCACCTCTCACATCTCCAATGGCTCACACATCTCCTACTCTTAAAGTAGGGAAGAGGATGAGTAGGTAGAGGTTAGGGGCTGGCATGGCAATGCACTCTTAGATTTAGAGAAAAGGGAGGGAGGCATTTAGGAAAGTAGCTACTGTATTAAAGGCTGTATCTCAATACTCTCAGGTGGCCTCCTTGTCATGTGTCAACTCATTTACTTGCATTTACACGTTAGAATCCTCAGTGTTCAATGCTTGTAGATGGACCTTTGAGGTGGTCTGAGGGCCCTATGAATTGAACACTGAGGATTTTACTGTGTAGGCTGATGTCAAATCGTGGGACGGGTGAAATCACGCACGTTGACATACGTGACACATATGAGGCGGGAAAGGCCAACTGTCAGACTACTGAGGCACAGTCTTTCTCTCTAGACTCAGGGTGGGCAGAGGCTAGAGGTTTCTTCCCATTCTCAGAGGAACAAAAGGAAGGAGTGACGGAGGAATGTAAATCGCCCGTCGTACCGTTGGGGGGAGGTATGGGAGGAGGTATGGGAGGTTACACGTTTTTTTTATTTTATCCTCACTACTACTTGTAAAAAAGTGAGTTAGGAGGCACAAGAGGAGGGACATTTTACCTTTTTTTCTTTAGTTTTCTTCCTACAGTTGCAAAGCGACAGGGTAGTCATATAGCCATGTCTTCTTCTATGATATTCTGTGATGGAATGGAGAAAGAGAGAGGACAGTTTAAAGTATAGATGAGTCCTTTGCATTGTGTACGTACTGTATGTATTGTGTGGTGTCCAGATATATCTAGCAAGCACTCGTAACAGGGAAGAATACAAATAAGAAAAACATGGGACACGTTAGTCTCTGTTCAGAGAGATGGCTGTGGATTCAATTTTATTTATTTATTATTATTGATTTACAACTGTTATTTGATGTTTTGTTGATTTTTGTATTAAGTGTAAAAAGTAAAAAACTAACTAAAAAAAAAGTTGCTTGGAACATCACCAATGCCTTTAAGGGGTACTTAAGGGATGTCGTGCCATTAAGATTTTGATTTGATGACCGCAAGATAATTATTATGGTATAAACATAAATATGAGTACACCGAATGTTTGTAAAGGCAAAAGACACTGCTCTATAAAAAAGCACCCTGAAATGACAAGAAACATTTGTGTGGACATAAAAAGACATGAAAAAAAGTTAAGAAAAAAGCTTTATGGCATTCCCTAACATATTGCATATCTAAACAACATAGTGTCTATGGAAGTCACTGCAATGCATGATATAAATGTACAAAACATTTGTAAACATGACCAAACGCATCTGAAATGTACGGTAATAGTTACCTGTCCAATTTTCACTGGCATCTAAAAATCACCTGTCCCACATTTTTGTCATTTTATTGTAAATATTTATGGGAATATGAAAAGTCCAAATGAAAGTAATTGGTTTTATATAGTAACAAAGAGGATGATAGTAATTTTGATATATTCAAATGAGTATTGAATTCCAGATTTAGAGCAACAAAGCCAACTGCATTTTCTATAGGTGTCAATATTACCATGACCAATCCTGATGTAATTGTTGTTGTAATCATGTTCACATTTTTCAGACAAGGCCCACTTTTGATCATGGGGTTGGAAAGTTGTAAAAACAAAAAAGAAATCAATTAATAGTTGATTAAAAAATATTGCATTGTCAGGTACGGGGTGGGTTCCAGGAATTAATAATTATTAATAATGGATTATTAATAATTGTTAAGGATTTATGTATGTGCGTGTTGAGCAGTATACAGTCTAGTTATATTGCCACTTTTGTAGACAACAAAACGTAATTTTATTGACACTTGTGACACTTCTACAATGGTAGGACACCTCACTGAAAAGCAACATGAAATATTCAATAGGCAACATCGGTTCAGGTGAACTTTACTCCTCTGTACAATCCTTTTTTTATTATTGTTTTTGTTTTGTTAAAATGCTGCCTATACTAGAATGAAAGTGACGGGTTTCCTTTTCTTTTCAACTGAGAAATAAGTTAGTTGTTCTACTACTTGAGCTCACGCTGAACCTCTCAAAGAAGCATGAAGAGCAAGGAACATAGAGGAGGCCAGCAGTGCAACCAACTGATCTGGGAGTGTGTTTTTGGACTGGGGAAAGGGACTTGGCCCCCAATGAGCTGCTGTGAACGTGCGCCCTCTTGTGGCAGTGACCGGAGCAGCCTGTCTATTTTTTAATGGAGGTCAATCAATGATTCATGAGCATGATGATGCCCATGATTCTGAGGTCTGAAGGTTCTCTCCCCCTCACTCCTTCCTGCAAGGCTGCCGTTTACTTGAAATGGGGCTCTGAAAGTATGTACCTTTTTGAAATGAAAACACCAGCTCAAGACAATTCCCTGTTTACAACCTAATACTTTATGCTTGGTTGGAATCTCAGTGCATGCATAAACTCATATAAACTATTAGGGGTGGCTATTTGATGGTGTGAAGACTAAGAGGTAGGTTTCACAATGGCAACATTCTTGCTCATCTCTCCTGTGAGGATTGGACTGTTCTCGGATTCAAAAGGGGGACTGTGGTTAGAGCAGGGAAATCCCAGTTGTTCCATGTTGAAATGGATGAAGGATAAGTAATGACGCTGACTCATCTGTGTGGACAAAATGTTTGTGTTTTGCAGAGGGGACATTTTGGGTTAAAAAACAACTCTTTAATCGTATTACATATTCAAATCAAGCAATTCCGAGCTTGAGGAGGAGTGGAAATGATAGTCTTTAAAGACGTATTGAGGAATAAAAGAAGGGTAATTTAAAGTAATTAAAAATGATAATAAATTGATATTAACACACGTGACTGTGTCTTTATAATTTGAATGCATGTAGTAATACATATTTAACCATGTGTATAAATTGGTTATTGTTAATAGCCTATAACTTAGCCCTAGAAGTAGATTATCATTATCCAGTGTATGTTGTCATCTATTGCAAAAAATATCATATAGAACAATATGGGGCTTTCTTTATATTAACAGTGTCTTTCTTGTGCTCTCACTGACTGCGCTTATTATCTGTCTCTGACGTCATCATTATTAATAAGGCTCTTTGCCTGCCTGTGCGCACGCACTACCCTTTAAGATGCGTCGCTAATGGAATGTCATTATGTTAGGTATGGTATGTCGTCGTTTCCCATGCCGACCATGTTCCCTACACGGTGACGGTGGCAGCATAGGAATGCTGCTGCGTGGCGTGCTGCTCTATGCTCTAGTAGTAGTCACTCTAGCCTACTGATCTATTTCAGTGGTTCTTCTCAAGTTCTCATTCTCAAAAATGTTCTTGAAGCATTTCGCATGCATCCCCTTATTGGCGTATATCTATTCGCCACTTATTGTTTTGGCTACACGCCATAGGCTAAATTTATTTTGTTTCTGAGTGACCACTCAGAAGAGATTTTTCTCAACTTGTGGGGCCGGGGGGAGAGAAATAAAAGCTCAAAGCACATAGATTTATTTGAATAGCCCACTAAAGTATAAAATAAGGATAAAAGCAAGCCAAGGGGTTAAACTCAACTGAGTGTAATGTTGTAGCTAATGTAGTCCCCCTCCTCCCTGCTCCAAGGACCCCTGGGGGTCTCTGGACGGACCCCTCTTTGAGTCGCCAGTGTTATGTTCTATTTATCTCTACCAACGCTGCCTGCTGGCTGGCGCTGCTGCATTTTCCGTCGGCCAAAACAATCCCAGGGAAGGAAGAGGCTCGGATCCGCTCCATTGAGGGAGACGGAAATGAGAGAGGGGGGGGTTGTCCCAGAAACCCTATCCCTTTAAGAGCAAGTGGGACATAGCGGTGCGAGGAGAAAAAAGGAGAGGAGGGGGAGAGAAGAAAGAGGAATTAAAAAAGAAAAGGAAGAAACAGACAGGGAGGGAGGAGGGAGAGCGAGCGATAAAAAAAGAAAGATGACATCCTCGCAATCCAACCGCCGAGGTGGAGCGAAAGGCTGCGGCCCGGCGAGAGCGCTCTTTGCCCGGGTCACGGCTTGAATCCAACAGCGAGGCTTCGACAAACACCCGATTGGCCTATTGGGGGGGAATCGGGAGAAAATAGATTCATACATTAAAACAAGCATGAGCTGCTTATTCTTATCAGATGCGTGTTATTTAAGCTCTTGTGATACTTATACTTGTGCGTAAAATGCATTTTATTTCACGTAGAATGTATTACGTTTACAGCTAAACAATAATACTGATAATGTGCTATTTGTTGATTTGAAATATATTTTTGTTGTTGCTATAGATATATGCATTAATGTATAATTAATCTTTGATCAATTAAACTTCAAAGAGAAATATAGTTCATTATTGTTACCCGGGCCAGCACCACTACTGTCTCGTCAACTGCAGCGCAGTCAAACAGCTGCGTGCATTTTAATTGATAGAATAGACTACCTCAATGAGAACATATTTTTGCAAACAGATTCACTCAAGTTATTTTTTCAAGAAACCCCCAGAAGCCCGTCGTTTTTTGCTGCAGTATAGGCGACTAATCGTCGGTGGGGTGATCAAAAGAATGCGAACGGCTCGCTCGCTTATCTCAATCAGGACTAGCTGACTTTTATAATCTCCATCGCTTTGGCGCAAAATGGATGCTGCTTGGAGCAATTTTCTCTTCCAGGTAGGCCTAAGAAACAATTGCAGTAGTAGATCTGTTTATGGTCGCATTTCTGTGGCGGGGCCTATATCGCCTCTGTCCAGCAATCCTTATACCTTCAGCATCGTCTTGTGTTTAACTAAAAGTGCCACCACCTCAAGACAATGGCAGTCACTTCTATTTACATTTGGGTGATGGCCTTGTGTTTACTTCTCCAGAATACTCCCACCCAAAACCAAGTGGAGGGGAGCCTCCAATCAGAGCTCATGCCAGTGCATACGAGTTCTCCCCAGACCCCACCCACAGAACACATAGCACAGCCTCCCTCAACGGTGGACACTGCTGCTCTCAATGAAGATCCTACACCTGGTGAGGAATTGCCACACAACAATGTGGATTTGGGTGTAAAATAATAATTCCTTTTGTGAACATGTCTTGTTGTCTAGCTACTGTAGTAGAGTGGTTCTCAAACCTTTACATTTTCAACAACCCTCCCCATAACTCTTTTGAGTGTGTACAAAATTGTCTTGCGGGTCCATTTGTTACACACTCCACTTGGAACCCCCCTCAAAGAACCCAGAGGGTCCATGGACCCCACTTTGAGAACCACTGGTCTAGTATGTCAGATTTGACACGGTTGTAAAATTACCTCTAAGACTCAAATTTACAATTATTTTTGTTCCCATCTCTCTCTCTGTTTCTCCCTCTCTCACTCTCTCACTTATTTCCGTTCTTCCCCTCCTGTGCAGTGAAGCCAGTGTCTCGGCCGGCACGTGTCCCCCACATCTGTGCCATCTGCAACAAGCAGTTCAAGAACAACTACAACCTGCGTCGCCACCAGTCGGTTCACACAGGGGTACGAATGAAGGACAGGGCCAGAGAGCAGGCGGAGGGGGCAAAGGAGGGAGCAGATGGACAGGTGGTGGTGGCGGCGGCGGCAGCCCCATCGGTGATGACGGTTGGGGCAGGAGGGAGGATGGAGAGGCACACGATTCCCCTCTCTCTTCTCCACCTCTCCTTACCTCCCCCTCTAGCCCCTCCCGGCGTGCTGGCGGGGGTCCAGCAGCCTCCTCCCATGGGTAGTCAGGATGGCCAAGGGGTTGCCATGGCGGGCATAGTGGCTAGTGTTAACCCCCTTGTTCCGCCTCCTGCTGCTGTCGTCATGGCCACTACTGGGGCGACAGTACAGGTGGGTCAGGGCCTTGTGGAGATGGCTGTCGTCCGGCCCCAACGTAAGAGCAAACCTCTAGCACACTGTGTCACAAACCGCTTGGACTCTCGGGGAACCAGATTGTTTTTTTGTTTAGTTTTTTTGGCCCCGGAACTTGATCACTTTAATTGAAACTAACCATTTTTATGTACAAATAAGTTTACTCAGTTCAAGGGCCTGTCATTACGGTCTATCATCAGTCCCCAGGTCCTGAGTTTGAGAAGCACTGTGCTAGAAGCCCATCAAACTCCCCTGCATGCTCTCAAGAGAAAAGACTTGCATCTATTGGAAAGTGTTTCCCATGACATGAAAAAGAAACAATTGTTGGAAATATCTTACACTAGAGCACCATATTTCAGGAAACAATTACACTTAAACATCAGGAAAATTATCATTGTGGATTTGCATGGTTTCAATAGGAGATAAGAAATATAAGAATGAATGTACTCTACGAGAGCAGTGGTTTTCAAACTGTTGGTGACCAAGGCACACCACAAGGCAAGTTAAAATCTCAAGGCATACCTTACATCCATGTGAAATAGCCTGGGCTTCCCTCATGGCACGCCGTTTGGGAACCACTGTACTAGATTATAGTCCCTACCTATCAAAAACATGTAGCGTGAGTCTCCCTTTTCCTGTTTTTGTCTGCCTCAGCGACCATCAAATCCCAATCCTAACCCAGTGAGGAAGAACCATGCCTGTGAGACGTGCGGGAAGGCCTTCCGTGATGTTTACCACCTCAACCGCCACCGTCTGTCACATTCGGATGAGAAGCCCTTCTCCTGTCCGATCTGCCAGCAGCGTTTCAAGAGGAAGGACCGTATGAGTCACCATGTACGCTCCCACCAGGGAGGGGTGGAAAAACCCTATGTCTGCCCCCACTGTGCCAAGGCGTTCTCCAGGTGATGCTATGAAACAGACTGGGAATGTTTCTCTCGTTCATTACAAT
This sequence comes from Protomyctophum parallelum, assembly GCF_964188405.1. Taxonomy (NCBI): domain Eukaryota; kingdom Metazoa; phylum Chordata; class Actinopteri; order Myctophiformes; family Myctophidae; genus Protomyctophum; species Protomyctophum parallelum. The sequence continues at coordinate 26,424,181 of NC_139719.1, read as the reverse complement.
TTCTGCAGGGCCTGAGTCGGTATTTAAGGCTTCATATTCATACTGGCAGCCCAAATTTGATTTATGCCTATCCAGATTACAATTAGGTTGGCTTTATGAACAGCAGAAAAACAAATGGAAACAGATTTTTGTTCAACAAGTCACAGTCACAGATTTGAACCACTTCCCTTTCCTAGGTGGTTTGAAATGTGACTCAAATCTGATTTCTAAAGATGTGTCTCAGTCGGGAGTCTCTTGACACTGAAGCCTGACTGACAATGCATTGCATGTAGATTGGCTATTTGCTGTGAGTGTCAATAAAGCATTATTCATGCCTATGCTGTTACATTGTTACAGCAGCGACCAATGCAGATATGTTGATAATGTCTAAAAAGAGAATCTGTCTGATCACTTGCAAATAACAGCGTGGTCAGTCCTGAAGATCATGTTTGAGAAACAATCCGGCTTTGACTGCAGTCTGAACAAAGCCTTATTGCGTGACATAGAATGGCTTTAGCATTATTGGCCCGTTTCAAAATAGCCTGCCCTTGTTTATCCATTGCAGATGAAAGCTCTTTGACTTTTGCAACTTTTATCTAACAGATTGTGTGTCCTCTTTCCCTCAGGCCTGATCATCTCAACAGTCATGTAAGACAGGTGCACTCTTCTGAGCGTCCCTTCAAGTGTCCGGTACTTTACTTAGTTACCTGATAATGATAACAGTAATAATACTCATTTAGCAAATTTGTTATTTGCCCCAATAAGATTAGCAACGCCTGTACTAACATGTACACAGTATCCCTGATATAAGTTGATATTGTGGCTATGGCTAATGTATTTAGGTTCATTCCCTTTATATATCAACAAATTAATCTTCAGAATATGAATATTAACATTCATTATGCCTTTTAGCTTTTTCATAATCAGGATAACCGTTTATTCAGGTTATTATTTTAATTTGTCGTAACTTTTGCCTGCCTCAAAATGAATAGGCCTACTGAATACTAAAGCAACATAAAAATATGCAGGGTGTTTCTGAGGATAAAATTACATTTGATAATCCAAGTTTCCAAGCTCTCAATGGGTCTTGTAGGGATGGATAGAATTAAAACTTACTGTTATTACTTGTTTGCAATTGTTGCAATTAGCCTTTAGGCATATTTTATTTGAAGCATTTCAACAAAAATATATAGTTAAATGCAGAATATGACTTTATGCCAAACAAGCATTTTTCCTTTGTTACTTTATTGAATCAAATACATATTTCAAGGTCTAACTGTTCTGCATTTAATAATAATCTGCCATTTATCATGTTCTCATTTAGACCTGTGACTCTAGCTTTGCTACAAAGGACCGCCTGCGTGCCCACATGATTCGCCACGAGGAGAAGGTCCCCTGTCACATCTGTGGCAAGCTCCTCTCTGCTGCTTACATCACAGATCATATGAGGGTACACAACCAGTCCCAGCACCATGCCTGTCATCTCTGTAACCGCAGTAAGTACAAATGATATTTATTGTCATCATGGGGAGTCTCTATAAAAAAGTGATGCATATTTAATTCATCCTTAAATACAATAAATGGTAAATGGTGCACTTTATATAGAACCTTTAATAACCAAGGCGCTTTACATAGATTGTGCATTACATTCATCCATTCACACACCGATGGCGGAGCAAACCATACAAGGCACCACCCTGCACATCGGGAGAAATTAGGGGTTTAGCGTCTTGCTCAAGGACACTTCGACACTAACTCTGTTATATTCACAACAATGTGAAGGGTTGTAGGCACAAGCTAGCTGGATTTGTCCTTGGTCTGAGTTTATTGTGGATGATAATGATAAAAGTACCCACAGCAGGGACCCTGAAAATATCAATTTTTTTAGCAGTGCCATCAGCAATCATGGTGCCTTTGTGGGGGGTAGGTTGTGGTGTTTTTTTGTGGAGTTACAGAGGAGGGGGAAAGTCATTGGCCGTTTTAAGGATAATGGGGCTTCTGGGCTGTGTTGGACAGGGGACGAGGGAGTTTCTCGGGGAATAGGTTTAATGCAAGTCTTTTCTAGTTCCCTCCTATCAGTGAACTCCAAATGAGGGTTGGGGAGAGGGAGGGAAAACAAGAATAATGGCGAGTCTAGGACCGAGAGGGTGTGTCTGTAGTAGAAGGTCATTCCATTCACCTCTGCCACGTGGCATCATGGTTGATTCTTCTTTTTAAACAAGACATACTGAAACAAAATTAAATTAAAAAATACAAGCCACACAAGAAAAATACAGGACCCCCCCCCCCCCCCCCAAACTTCCTACCCCTATCCAAGAAAGGTAAACAACACAGCTACTCAATATTGTCAAACACCCTTTGACAACAGCAACTTATGTAGATAGTGAAATCAACCAAGAGGGGATATTGAAGGTAGAACCTCAAAGAGCCTACCCCAAATCTTTTCATAAGTAGCAGGTTTTATCATGGTTGATTCTGGGTCCTTGTGCTATTATGTCCTTGTGGGGTAAAGATTGCCATTTCACAGATTGGACTGGGACTGTGGTGTGTTACAGTGGGGACTGGGGAGTATCAGAGGTGATAGAGGACAAATAAAATATTTCCCATTTGTAGCTTTACTCTGAACTTGGATGGTGGCCATCCGCTTTGAAGAGGTGTCTCCAGAACAGATTGAAACGGTCAATGTAGTCCAGCTAGTTGCAGGTTCTATGTAGATAGACAGAGAAGCCTGCTAAACGTATGTCTCTGTTGGTTGCTGTTGGTACTCCCTGATGAATGTAGATGCATCTACTTTGTTAAGTATATTAAGTATATTAAACAGTTCAATTAACTCATTGTAGCTGTGAATGTTATTATTTGTTCATTTGTTTAGGTGCTTAGACAGTATGATGTTTTCACTTTTGTCACTGACCACTGTATCATTTAGGCAGCAGATGTCTATGTCGATCTCCATGTACATTACCTAGGGTAGTCACCAAAGTGACTTTTAACAAATGGTCTTTGTTTCTCATTAGCAATCAATAATTCTAATATGAACACTTTGCCCTAACTAAACACATCTCAATAACATTATCTTTTACTTTATTTGGAATAAGAAACGTCCTCGTATTCTTCAGGAATTTTTACAAAGTCTGAGATCAGTTGGTGCTATGGCTTTATCAAATTTCCATTTATACTATTGGGCAGGTAACTTGATGGCTTTGGCATACTCGCTTCCAACGTATGACAACGATTTGGCCCCTGTCTGGGTCCAGCTTTGTGTATTCAACATTGTCTATCGCACCACACCACACTTCCACCGCACCTCATAGCCCATCAGTGTATGTACTGTGTATGGGCTCAGGTGTGATAACACTCGTTGGACGGCTGGCTCACTCTGTGCTCCAAAATCAGTTTGCCCCTTCGCTTTAGTGACTCCTTGGTCTGGTGTGAGAAGGCTATAGTCACATTTAAGCAGATTTCTTTTGTCCATTTGACCAGCTCAGAGCTAAAGTTTGTATATTGATAGGCTAGCTGTTAGCACATTTGTGCTGGTTTGTTTAATTATTTACAGTGTATGTATTTATTTAGGGGGTTCTTTTTCTGGTACAGTGAAGAGATAGTTGTACAGCAGGGGTCCTCAACTAGAAATGATGAAGGTCCACAAATATTTTTTTGAATAAGACCGAGGTCCGGTCCCATGCGCGGCGTCCATCGGAGAGCGGGGCTCTATGCCCGTTTAGTATGGTCAAGCCAAGCTTATACAAATCAGATCCCCTTCCACCCAACCAATAATGGGGTGCAGAGTGCAGGCCCGGAGTGGAACTCCAAATCAGGCCGGGAGTTATACGCCCTGGCAGGCCACACTGCGCGCGCATAGCGCGTGCCAGAATTTTGGGGGCCCTTGGGGGACATTTTGGGGGCCTTAGCAGCAATTTCACATGAGAAATGTACCATCTGATGTTATTTATATCATTAACTTCTTCCCTCCATTAACATAAGACACACAATGTAGTTGTGCTGCAGCAACACTGCCTGAATTGAATTGAAATTGACTGTGGCTGGCCTGGCCTGAGCTTAGGAGAGATTTGTTTTGCTGGCCTGACCTGACCTATAATTTGCCTAGGGTCCGCAGAGAGGTGGTCCACGGTCCGGTCGTGGACCGCTGTCCGCCAGTTGAGTACCCCTGAGTGGTGTTGTTTGTTTTCAACATTTGCTATAGAAGGGGAGGAGCAGTATGAACCTTATTGCAAAGCGAGTGTACCTTCTCTATGTTCTCAATTCCACACTCAACACCACCTCTCCTCCACCAGGCTTCACCACCCTGACGTACCTTCGTGTCCACGCCCAGAAGCACCATGGCCAAGAGTGGAAGGATAGTGTGGGTGGCTTCGGCGGCACAGCCTCTGGCGGCGTCCTCGTGTGCCACCTGTGTGGTGTTCACTGCAAGACACCCACCCAGCTCCAGGGCCACATGGGCACCCACAGCACCAGCTCCATCACCTCCAGCACAGGGCCCAGCAGCTCCATCTCGCTGAGCAGCATGGTGACAGCGCCCACCGTCTATGTCACTGGTAATACAGTGGTGGACCTGCTAGTCACAGACTGCTCTAGCATTGCTGCTCCACAGACCCAGAGTTAGCAGTAGAAAGCTCAGCAATAATAAACCTCAGTCCCAGAAACAGGGAGGGGTGGGAGGGGGTGGGCACAGTTAAGGGTTTAAGTTTGGTTTTAGATGCTGGTCTGGGTTCAGTTTTGTTATTTCCCTGCAAAATGGGGACGGTTAGGAATAGGATTTTGGTTGAGTGAGATAATCACTACTCAACACTCAAGGGCAGTGTTACCCCAAGAGAAGCAATGACTAGCAGGTGTCAGTACAATGGAGGAGTAAAGGGGTAGAGTTATGTTTATTTGAGCAGTGAAGACACTGTGTTTTAATGTGACATTCAAGTAAAGACAAGGAAATATGATGACCACGACAGGTTCATAGACAGTAACAGCGACAAGTAAGGTTTGTCATCCAAATATTCCTGAGTGCTCTGATGTTTTCGGGACTGTGGTATTGTGAGCATCTACTGTATTTCTCCCCCCACTCTTTGTTCTTTATCTCCTTACTCTTTCTTGTCAATCCTGGCACTGGCTACTCTCTGCAAATGCACCAAGTACTGTATATTTCACACCAGCTCTCATCTTACCCCCATTTTTACAGCATACTTATTGAAAATCCATATGGCTTGTGTTTTAAAAAACAAAACAAAACATAACAAAAAAAACAAAGTGTGGAAAATATAATTAATAAGACAAACCAGAGGACAGGAAAATATAGATTGATGTGTGCGCACCACATATGCAGTCAGGTCTGTTCTAGCATGTTAGCCTGCTAGTTTTTATTTGTTGACAAAAGTAATCACATTTGAACTGTAATACTACATTGTGATGAGTCTCTGGAGGGCTGTTTCTAAATTGGCAAAATACCATATTCAACATTGTGGTTTGTAGAAACAATTGTGGGACTTACATGTGGATTTGTTTCTTAAAGGTGCGAGACACAAAAAAGGAAATAGAGAAATACTAAGGAGTATGAGGCAACTTAACATATATTTGATTCAGTGAAGGTCAAAAAGATTTGGAGTTCAAGATGGAAGTCAAAATTGATTTGAGGGTTCTTAGATTGTCTTACAGCTCGTCTTCCTCCCGGAGTCCAGCCATGGTTAACACAAACGACAACAAATCATTATGCTATACAACAGCTCGGCTTCTGATCCAGCAAATTCTTCTTGCGCCTGAAAACTACCTTTTTGCATGAAAGTAAGATAAGTAAGTCATACTTATAATTAGGGAGCTGTCATGACAAAAGAAAGTTTTAGCAGTCCCATTAAGTTAGTTGGTCGTAAACAAAAATATTCAAGAGAGTCAAGTATTGATTTATACAAAAAGAAATGTATCATTGTTGGCCATTCATTTAACTATCTGTCATTGCCATAGTCATTTGTTTTCTTCTATGTACAAGTACCATGTGTGATGCTCATAAGTTAGATTTAGTCATGTTATTGTTAACGATACACTGTTAAATCGTGAGTGTGTTATTTTAACTCTGAGTGTGTATAACTGTAACCAACAGTTGTACATATTAAGAGTTAAAGGAACACTCAGGATTTTCCAGCGCATACTGTACTATGTATAGCGTTTTAAACGCAGGTCATGTCGCTCCCCATGAATCATGAGAGGAACGATCACTTGTCCTTGGTATCTTTGATTGTTGTTTTTTTCTTTTTCTTTTTTTTTCTATTATATTGTAATTGATGTGTGATGTCAGAAAAGGGCTTATAAAGTCATAGGTCAGGTTGAGAATGATATCCAGGAGGTTCCAATGTCTGACATCGCCTGAAATGCTCTAAACAAATCCTGGTTCTGTACTGGAGTGCTTAATTTTTCAAATTATATATTTTCTTTTTTTCTTTTCTTTCTTTTTTCTTTTGTTAAGTGTTGGTACAGTATGTTATCTTAAAAATTGTAGAACTTTTTCCTTTTGTTTCTTTTTTTTTTTTAGACCTACCTGTTGAGAAAAGTAGTGAATAAGTATTTTTAGGTTTTCTGCATTACACTAAAAGAAAGTAATACCTCTACTCTAGGATCCTGTACAGCTCTTGCGATACATCTTAATGCCTTATTGTACTCAACTGCATTTTAATTATTTTATTCTAAAATATTTTAAATCTTAGTCATGGATTCATTAAGAATATTAATGGGATGTATTTATATTTATATTTTTATATTTCTCAACAGTATGCATGTCTATAAACAATTGTTAGAGCAAAAAAAGTCAATTATGCTTACTACATTGTTATTATTTTGTAGATGAAGTAGAGATCATGTTATTATTTTGTAATTTTGACAATTAAAAGTAAAATGAGGAAACGGGCAGGGTGTTGCGTGTTCAGTTGTTCACCAGAGTACCTCCAGGGGTCCTTGAGGAGGTTTCTGAGGTAATATAACATTCAAATCAGTTTAACCACACCACTTTCACCCTATCTAAAGGCTTACAACACGTAGTGATGTGTTGTGAGGTTGTAGATCTGCTGTTTTCTGAAAAGCTTTGAATAATTCTTAAATTAAGTTATTAGTTAATGCAACAGCATACCCTACCTTATTCTTGGGGCACAATATTCACAGGTAGTGGCAGTAAATGTGCAAATATTTCATAATTACATTGTTGGGTTTTCCTTGGTGTGATGTTAACCATTTGCCCTGCACTTGGTCTGATCTTGTTTCCTTCTACAGAATCTATTCTACACCATGTATTTTCACAAGAAATTATCTACAAGCTCACCCAGCAATCAAGTGTCAGTGCCACGTAACACAGGATAATAATAGGTACACACTTCCTTATTGCTGTGATTCCAGTGTTTAGCATTGTGTTAAAGTTGCAAAGAAGACAATAGCTCTGAAAGAATAGGTGCTGTCAATGTAGGCTACTGAAGGTGTAGGGTTGCTGCCCATGGTTATTGAAGGTGTCCCACAGACCAATAATGCAACATTGGGCTCAAAGTTAATAAGAATTTCATTATGGGCTATATTTGAGATGTTATGTTACAACAGATCTGTCCAAAGATAATATATAATGTCAATAAAGGAAAATCCGATCATAAAACCATTGTATAAACCAAGGGGATGCCCATGGGCCTTCTGTAAAAAGGCATATATGTGTGTACTTGCTCACTATAGCCTACTCCTAAAAGAAAACGTCTTCAAAATCCATCACTACAAGAAATAGCCTAGTCTGGCCTGTATGAATTGAAGACCCTGATCTGTCAAATCAAGGTCACCAAATTACACGGATATTCACCTGACTCGATCATGATGGTAAACCAAAAGGGAAATAGAAGTAGCATAATAATATTATTAATAATAATAATAATAATAATAATAATAAATGCAAATCTGACAAAAAGGGACAATTCATTTAATGTTAGATTAATTTAATGTTGTTTTAAACGTATGGGGTGTTTTCAAACGAAATTAGCACAAAGGAAGACTAGGAGCAGGTTTCTGATTGGCAGGACAGCATGCACGCCCGCGGGGAATATGATCTGTAATGTGAATGTTTCATACTTCATCTGTTACTGACCCATATAAAGGTCAAATTGGCAACCTGATACGAACGTTTCTATGTTCTTCTTGGCTCCATATTCCAACAATATCACGTGCGCACGCTATAGTTACTCAATATTGACAACAAGTGGCTGGTCGAGTTTAATGCCTATAATGCAAGCAATAAATTACTATCATTATTCATTGAATGTAAAAAATATTTTTGGGTGAACAATCCAGCCCAATCCTTTTAACTCAATGCATTTTCGATCATGCCTAAATTAAAATTGCAGGTGCCGTTCCTTTATGTTACTTTGCACGCAGTAGGCTAAACTATGTGCATTGCCTGTATTTTGTTGCATAACAAAAACATACACATGCACTTTACAATACATAAACATGGGGCCATGGTACTACTAATACTATAGTAGTACAATAGCCAGTCCAGTGTGTGTTCATCAGCCCTGGCCTGTGTGGTCAGTACAATAACGTTACACGTATTAATGGCCCAGTCAGTTGTCATATTCATGTGTAGGACCTAGTAGGCAGCAGCAGCCCCCTATGTGTCACTGGTCACTCACTACAACGTCGTTGCATCCTCCCTGGCAGAGGGAGGCTGAGGCTGTCATGTCCTGACATGTTATGATATAACGAGTGTAACATCTGTATGGAAACTATAGTCTAGTGGTTTTGTTAGCGTTTCGGATGGTGTGAGAGACTGTCAGTGTCACTGGCGCCAGTTACATTGGTATAGCTGACCCGCAGGCTAAATGCCGAAACAGTGGAGGTAAAATCATAAACGGATAGCGGCGGAGGTGTCCTCCTTGATCGGTGCACTCTCGCTACACACTTCGATCCAAGTTGTTGCAAACAAGCTAGTTTAGCTTGGCGTTAGCTTAGCTTGCTGTTACTGCTGGAGGTTTGTGTGGTGGCAGCCACACAAACATGCCGATCATCGAGGCGAAGACGAAGACCCCCGGGACGTCTTTAACGCTGCTGATCGCTCTCTGCAGGACACGGGCTTCAACGGGCCGCTGACTGGACTGGACACTGCAGCACCAATATGTAAATGTTGCCGGATACGTTTCATTCACTTTAACCTTTTGCTGTGTGTGTGTGTGTGTGTGTGTGTGCGCGCTACCAGTTAGCCTAGCCAGCTAGGAAGCTAACTATAGCGTCAACCGGCTAGTTAGCTTAGCGGCTAACGGTCGCACACATAATAATACGTACGGTGTGTGGGGAAGAGAAACGAAAACAAACCTAATGGTCACGCAACACCGGACTAGATCAGCTAGCAAACTTCTCTCTCGCCACAATTTGACAAACTCTCTCTAGCTGCTGGGCTACTTTAGCCCGTTAATGGGTTAACTATACTTAACACATGGATTGTGTTCTGTCCATTTACAGACAATGGATCATTACAACAACAAAAAGCAGTACAGTTGAACATATATGTTGTTGTCTTTCCCTTGGTTGGGATTTCTCTCTTTCTGTGTGTGTGTTCTGTCCAGAGAAAATGTTAAAACTTTTCTCCGTCTTGCCCCTTATGGCCCTAATTGAAGTTATTGGTGGCGTTATATGGAACTTCTTAATCCATAATAGGAATACATATGGATGTCATTATGACCTATCACTGCAGGGTGACAGTCTTATCCAGTAAAGGTTGAGGAAAGCTGCTAAAATGTCATTTAATAACCGGGATCGCAGGCACACTTCGCCTGACCACCACTATTGGCATTGAAAGCCTAACAAATGCCCTCTTTTTAATGGTAAATGGTGTATTTACATAGCACAAGGCCCTTTACAATGATTGTGCATTACATGATTGTGCACTACATTTACCCATTCACATATTCATACACCGATGGAAGAAGAAACCATGCAAGGCACCAACTAGCCCTGGTCCAGTGCTTACAGCAAGTCAGACTCGCTGTAAGCACTGGACCAGACAAGGCACCAACCTGCTCATCGGGAGCAATAGGGTGTCCTGACTCCTGACTTACTTCATATTGTGTCGAGATGGCTCTGGAATTTACTTAAGGGAAAATTGCAATTCATTTACTATGTAGATTGGAATGAATGCAGGTCAGATTCACAAATGATTGAGCTGAAGTTGTGTGAAGTGTGATCTCACTTGTGGATGCTTTGTATTTTTCAGAGGGCGGAAAGAGCACCAGACCTTAAGGACCAGATTGTCTCCTGAACGTACCTCCCAGACAGATAGCTAGGGACCATGTTGACCATCCTAGCTGCTGGGTCTGTGTTCTTTCCAGGCCTTTTCCTGCTGTCGAAACAATGTCTGAAATACATCCCTGCGCTGAGGTGGAGCGAGGGCGATGCGGTCATTGTATCTGCCAGGTGAGACATTCTCTGTCACAACATAGGCTAATATCTCATCACTTAAATGCATCATCATGTACTGAGAAAAACACTGTTGTGATTTAACTTGTCTTTTCTTAGGTTGGTGTCTTCAGTTCAGGCAGTCATGGCTTCTTCGGCCGGTTACGTCATTGCTTCTTCCTGCGATGACATCATTGAGGACCAGTAAGTCCAAAAATGCATATAATAATAATACATTTTATTTATAAGGCGCCTTTCAGGGCACTCAAGGTCGCCGTACAGATTAAAAGCAATACAAGAACACAGTTAAAAGCAGAAAATAATAATAATAATAATTAAACTAGGGCACAGCTTGCAGCAGAATGTCACACAGAGTCATAGGCCTGCCTAAACAGGTGGGTTTTGAGGTGAGTTTGAAATATGGTGATAGAGTCCATGTTTCTGATGTCAGGGGGGAGGGAGTTCCAGAGGTGAGGGGCAGAGCGGCTGAAGGCTCTTGAGCCCATGGTGGAGAGACGGGCTGGGAGGACTTTCAGGGTGAGGGAGGAGGCAGACCTGAGAGACCGGGTGGGGATATTGACGTGGACAAGGTCAGACAGGTATGGAGGGGGCGAGGTTATGGATGGCCTTGAATGTGTGGAGGAGGATCTTGAAGTCGATACGGTATTTGATGGGGAGCCAGTGGAGTTGGTGTAAAACAGGGGTGATGTGACTGATGACAGGGGTTCTGGTGACAATACGGGCAGCAGCGTTCTGGACTAGTTGGAGTTTATGGAGGAGTTTGTGGGGGAGACCAAAGAGAAGGGAATTACAGTAGTCCAGGCGGGAAGTGACAAGAGAGTGAACCAGGATAGCGGCACTGTGGGGAGTTAGGGAGGGGTGGAGGCGGTTGATGTTTCTGAGGTGGAAGTAGGCGGATCGGATGGTGGTGTTGATGTGGGTGTGGAATGATAGGTTACTGTCGAGGACGACACCCAGACTCTTCACCTGAGGGGAGGGGGAAACCGAGGAGGGTACCTGCAAACAGGTACAGAGGGAGGAGGGTGGGAAGGTGGAAGAGGGTTTGGAGGAGACATAGAGCTGGGTGTCGTCCGCGTAACAGTGGAAAAGGATGTTGTATTTGCGGAAAATCTGTCCAAGGGGGAGGAGATAAATGAAAAATAGGATAGGGCCAAGTACAGAGCCCTGGGGGACACCGGAGGAGATGGGGGAGGGATGGGAAGTGAATGATTTGAGCTGAATGAACTGAGTACGGCCAGAGAGGTATGAGTGAAACCAGTCTAGGGGTGTGTCGGATATACCAATTGATGCTAGTCGCTCGAGGAGGGTGGAGTGTGAAATGGTGTCAAAAGCTGCGCTCAGATCCAGGAGGATGAGGATTGATATTAGTCCAGAGTCAGCAGCAATCAGGAGGTCATTGGTGATTTTGAGGAGGGCTGTTTCTGTGCTGTGACGGGGGCGAAAGCCGTACTGGAACTGTTCATAGAGGTTATTGTTGGTGAGGTGAGCTTGGATCTGTGAAGCAACTGTTTTTTCCAGAATTTTTGCAAGGAATGGCAGGTTGGAGATGGGGCGTAGGTTATTGAAGATGTTGGGGTCTAGACCAGGTTTCTTTAATAAAGGTGTGACTGCAGCAGTTTTGAGAGATGGAGGGACAGAACCAGAGGTGAGGGAGGAGTGAATGATGGCAGTTATCAGGGGCAGCAGAGAGGGGAGGGAGGCTATAACCAGGGAGGATGGCAGGGGGTCAAGTTGGCAGGTGGATGGCTTGGATGTCTGGATGAGTTTAGCTATATCAGTGGCTGAGGGGAGTTCGAAGCAGGAGAGAGGTAAAGAGACGGTGGGGTGGGGAACAAAAGGAGGTGGACAACTGGACATGTGAGGGGTCAGTTGCTGATGAATAGTGGCTATTTTTGTATTAAAAAATGACATCAGGGAGTTGCAGTGGTCATATGCATTGTTATTGATTCAGTTTGAATACTCAGGCACCTACTTAATTTATAGTCCATCGTACAGTGATGTCACAAGCTCAACTTGTTGATCTACAAGCTTGCAACATCCACTGTATACAGTAAAGTATAAATCAGGCATTGTACTGTTTTTCTCGCTACCCAGGCATTGGTTGACCAGCGCCTACATCCTGTTTGCTGTTCCCTACTTCGTATATGACACCTATGCCATGTTCATGTGCTACTGGTACAAGCTGCGGGTCAAGGGACACGAAGAAGCTACAGCAGCCCCCCAGCACATGAGCTCTGCACTTACCAGCTACTTGCGCCGTGAATTCCTTATGGTGCTGCACCACGTTGTCATGGTTGCCGTATGCTTCCCCGTCTCCGTGGTAACTATCACCAATAGCTAGCCCAGCAGTGAGCACTCATGGGTAGAGATTTGATTTGGTATGAATTATTTTATAATATTGCTTATTATTGCATATAATATTGGACTTATCTAATGGACTAGAATTATACGGGTCCATTTGGTTACATTTGCACTCGGATCTAAATTTACACTGGGGATTTTGCTATGTAATGTATTAGATGGATGCGAACAGGACTAGTACAATGACAGTCTTTCCCTTTGTCTTTCCCTAGTTCTGGCGGCAGGGAAAAGGTGACTATTTCCAAGGCGTTTTGTTTATGGCTGAACTCAGCACTCCGTCTGTCTGCTTGGGAAAAATACTTATACAGGTAACTGTCTTTGTTGTGCCTCAAAGGAAATGTTGTTGTGTGTGTGTGTCTTTGTCATATTAAATCTCTCTTGCATTCTTTACTCCTTTTCCATTTTGTTTAACTGAATACATTTATGGCCATTCCTCGCATGCAGCTTGTCACTTGCACTGGCTCATGCTGACTGCGTGTCGTGTATCCCTCACATGAACAAAACGGCGTGATGCATTTCCTCGTCTACGGTACAACGCAGTTTGCTTGAATACACGTATGAGCTGCTGTACTCCATATGTGTTTAAAAGCAGAGTTGATATGCTTTGAGTGCTTTCTATGCCCCCAATCTGAGGCTCTCACACCTGTTGGCCTCTGAATATAGCCACCAGTATTTACACTGGCTTTAACAGGGATACAATAACGGCCTATATCCTCTCCCCTCCTCCCTCAGCCTGTATCCCCGCTCCTCTTCTCTTCCCCTCCCTCACTTCTGTGCATGTGGCCATTTGATAATCAGCACTTGTCTTGAAGCTGTGACCTCAAAGAGTAAAACAAGGGGGTTATTTGTTGGTGGGGTACATTGTGGGTGAATGGGTGAGCGGAAAACCTCTGTGTGAACTGTGAACCTATGCAAGCATCCACTCAGTGTTATCTCATTGAGGCAAGCTGGCTGTCCCAGATAACAGTGTAGTGTGTGAGCTGGTTTAAACAAATTAGAAGAATGCCTAAAGAAATTGGTCCATTGTCGCCCTCTCTGCAGCCTTGCGTAGATTTCAATGCATGTATTGTTCATGCAACTTCGGTGCTGGATTAACACTTTTAGCTTTCGCCAACCTGTTACCGCTTGCTTTTTTTTGTTTTTCTTCTCTTCATCTATCTCGACCTCTCCTCTTTTTCCCTTCCTCTCAGTATAAACAGCAACACACTCTCCTGCACAAAGTGAATGGGGCTCTTATGCTGATCACTTTTTTCATCTGTCGAGTACTTCTCTTCCCTTACCTCTACTACGCCTATGGCAGGTATGTCTTTCTGTCTATCTCTGTTTCTCCCACACTCCGTTTTCTTGCTGAGCTTGGGTGAGATACACAATGATTCAGGCTACTGAAATTCAGAAGATATGTTTTAATATTTTAAGTGTAATCCCTCATGACTATTTAGCAGTTACATTTTTACCTAATTAGATCACAAGTCTGTTGTACATGTTTTTTTCCGTACAGGTACGCCTCAATTCCGTTTCACATGGTTCCACTGTCCGTGCCCTGGCCGGTTAACCTCGGCGCTGCTCTGCTTATGGCCCCCCAGGTCTATTGGTTCTCCCTCATCTTCAGGGGCGCCGTGAGGCTCTTTAGGGGCACCTCTCGCTCACGGCGACCGCCAGTAACATCGGCAGCTGCAAAAGAGGACCAGACAGGCGGCCATGCACTGCCACAGCCTGTTAACGGCTACAGCAGTCGTTCCACAGAGCCTGAGTCGGCCACTCACTGAGGTGTGTGAAAGGGAGAGGAGGGTCGCTTGTGGAACGGAACAAGAGAGTGAGAAAGGAAGAGGGAGGGAGAATGTACCCATGAGCTTGTAAAGGAATGGAAGGTACAAAAGAATGGTGAGACTGGACACAATAAGCAGTACAAAGATATGAGAATATGCCTCAAATTGTGTTGGAAGTCACTGTGGCCATAAGCCAAACCCCAACAGCCAAAGGATTTGGGGAATGGCATTATCTGGCTTCAGCTTTTGCTGTGTCTTGGAAACAAATGGAACATTTAGCACATTCAAGCACACATGGATGTCATCGGGCACTGTGATAGATAGAAAACATGCACTGAATTGAGAGCAATTTGCCTGGGAGTATAGCAAGTGAAAGGCATCAATTTTCCTTATATAGATCAAATTCAATCCGGTCTGCCTCAACACTAGGGCAGCACAGGAAATAGGAATGTATTATATTGTGTGTTAGTACATTTGCTGTAGATAGATGGCCTAATTCAGCTTAGTAACAAGAAGAAAGCAACAACATCCCAGCTAAACAGTATTTTGAATTGTTAGTGTTATTACCTGTATCCTCTATGTTGTCACTGTCACTCTAACAAAATGTAACCAACCCGCAGACTGACTCATCTTTAGAAGGGAGGTGATGTCATAAGACTGTATTATGCTGCCTTATCCCTTTTCTCAATTATTTGCCATTTATTTTCATTAATTTCTCAATGTGAGAGAAGAAAGCTTTCCTTGGACAGACAATGTGACGTGTAGATAGTCGATGTAAAATTGCTGTCACCATTTCCTTGTCAGTATGAGTTTAATGTTTATTTTTATCGGGTCAAGAATTTCTGCATCTAGAATTTTTGTATTCCATTTTCCACTGTAGAACAAGAATTATAGCCGTTTGTCATTTAATGACAGGGTTTTACAGTCATAACTCAGCCTAATGTACACAAACCACCCCCCAGCTGTAGTGTTTGATACAATATAGACATGACTTTATTCCATGTACTGGTGTCACAATAGTGATTTGCAATGACAGGTGTTTAGCATTTTGCATAAAATGTAATGAAAGATAGCAATGTCACTTTAAAACGAACTTCTGTGTATTGTAGGTTCTGTGTTGGTGTCACTGTTACCTCTAAATAGCTATCCACTTGGCTTGAACAGTTCAGTAAGGGGTCCATGAGGTTTGAGTATTTTAAGCACAACAAGGGACATGTAGTTTCTTTTTCTCTTATTTTTTTTGCGGTCATGCAGCCGCTGCTAATTACATGAATGAAGAGGTAGTTGGTGTTGCAATTGGAAGGGAAATACTGAACAGTACTTGTATGGCATTGGCAGCATTCACTTGAGGTTGACTTTGGGGTCACCTGTCCAGGGCAACTTATTTTGTGTGTGTGCTTGCCGTGTGTTTCTTTAAAATGTTTGTCTTTTTCTAATTACTGTTGTGTGTATGAGTTGTATCAACCATTGAGCCATTTAAATTGTTCGGATTGTACCACACCCTGAGCCAATGGTTAAATGTAACCTAAACTAGTTGGGTGACCTGGCTCTTATTATTTAATTGTCAAAGCTTCTTCTCCCACCTCCATATGACAATTCTCAATATGAAATGGGAAATCTGGAAATGTTATGAAATTCAAAGTTCAGAGGAAACCAAGATGGGCATGCCCAACAATGGGCAACAACGGGCATGTTCTTGAATTGAATCTACTTTCTGTTCCACCATGAAAATAGGTTATTGCTTCTTGCCAATACTAAAGTATTTCAACTGATGTACTGTATATTCCACAAAATGCTTATTTATTTGTATTTATTTATTTGGTTTGTGGTTTTGAATGCATATTTATGCATACATATTCTACTATATGCTTCTGATCCTCATGAAGGCTGTAGTGTCACTCAAATTCAGCCAAAATATACTCTGTCCTGAAGTTGAAGTCGGCTCTAAACTCAATTTTTATGCTAATCTCAAACAGGTTCAGCACTTTGATGATGGGTTCCCAGATTGTGTTTATACTGAGTACTGTAGTTTCTGCAATTAATGTCAAAGCAACATGAACCACCAGAGGGAGCAACAAGCCACAATCAAGCACAAACTAGGTATACTGGTACATCTGGAAGAAAAGTATTCAATGAGAATTTGATTTAATTGGCCACTTTTGATAGTGGGAGTGAGTTTCAATCACTGAGTAACATTTTCACATGTGGGAAAACCAGTAAATCACATTCAGAGTAAAATGTTTATTAACATCTTATAAAACATAAAAAAGATAAGTCCATCAAATATAAAATTCAAGTTTTAGCGGGAGCCTGGGAAAGCTCTCTTGGGCTTAATTCCTTCTGGCTGAAGTCCTTTTCTTTTAAGATAGTTTTTGGGGCATTTTTAAGCTTTTAGAATGAGAAATACTGTAAAGGGGACAAGAAACCTAGGGGAGACATGACAAGTTGGATTCTTCCTCTGGTCCTTGTGACGCACAAAGTCAGTGCATTTGCTGACTGAGCCACAACGCACCCCCATTAGGTCGTTACACAGGGTTACAGAAACAGTGTCTTACAAGCCTTCAGTATCTCCTTTGCCTTGGAGAGAAGATGGTATTGGGGTTGCTGTCTCGCTCCCTTTCCTTCTCGCGCTCTTTCTGGCTGTTGGGAGACAGGGCTTCTTCCAGCCTTTTGTCACTCTTGAAGAGATCTCGCCCTGTACGCAGAATGTGCTGCTCCATCTTTCGGTGGCGCTTCATGTCCGACAGCACCTTGTCCAGACAAGCTTCCCGTTTCACTGAGGATCGAGCTGAAGATCCTGAAGAGGAAATAAATAGTTTACCACCAACAATAACACCATTATTATTCACATTATTAGAGGGCTAGTTCATGCATTTATTGCAATTTTCCACAGTATCTTATGCATTTATGGTAATGATGCATCTTCATTAGCCATACAACTGAGCAGTCTTATGCATGTCTCTAATGTGACATCACTGGAGTAAAATCTGAGGAGAATCAGAGCTTCAATCCTAATAACCCAGGTAATAATTATGGCTTGCTCAGAAAATGCATTATGGCAATTGTAACAGAGAAAGCAACATTGATGTCAATATGGATTGCACTGTAAATATTTGATAGAACTATTAACTGAAATGCTCATCAGTTACCACAGACTATTAACTGAAATGCTCATCAGTTATTTAATGTTCTTATACATGTCAAATCAATTATTGCAATGTATTTTACATTTGTACAGATGATTTCTTGTCGTACCTGGCGTTCTACGTCTGTTGATGAAAGCATTCTTCGGAGTGGTTTGCTCCCCACTAAAGTCAAACTCTGTGGGAGCCAGGGGCCTGAAAGAAAGAATATATTTTTTCAATATTCATACTAATTCCTTTTGATCTATTATATGGCTTCCGTTTGAAATACAGCTTGGAGGTCTTCAGCAGAACAAATGTAAATAATTCTCACTTTCGTTCCTCCTCCCTGTTCCGTTCTTTCGCTGCCTCTTCCCCTTCATCTCTTTCTGGTGAGGGAGTGCGCTCTGGAGTGGGAGGCCTCCTGGGAAGGGGCACAAAGTTCAATTCCAGCACTTCCCCTTTAGCAAGGAGATCATACAGTCTTTTAATCTCAGCAGGAGGTGGCATCCAATTTGTGGGATCCTCCATTTCCTCATCACTGTAAGCAAGCTCCCAGTCACCGTCCTCAACTTCGACCTGCTTCCCTTCAACTACTTGTGTGTCTGCTTGTTTCTTCTCTTCACGTGCCTCTCCCTCCACCGCATTTCTGTCCTCATCTGATAAAAGAAAATAACATTAAGCTCTGTTTTTATTCAGATAAATGCATAAGCATTAACTTTAAGAATGACTGGCATAAACCCGAATACATACAAGTAAGGTTGTTGTTACCTTTCCCTTTAGATGCTGTCTCCTCTTGTGTTTCAGCTACCGTTTCGGTGTCCCCTGTGTTGTCCTCTTGTCTTCCTGTCATCTTGTCTGTGTCCCTCAAACCAAGAGCCTCTATGTCCTCCCTTAATGAGGCGTCTGTAGCCTCAGCCTGCATCTCTCCTCGCCACAAGTCTGTTAAAAATACAAAATATTGGAAAAGCATATTAATATGGCAACACGGAGATAATAGATATTCGTGAAAAAAACGCTAAATATATGATGTGTTACTGACATCAGTATAAACAGTACAGGGTAATGGGTGTTAGTTTAGTATTTTGCAGAATTAAGCTAACTACATAGCAGAAACATTTAAGGCCATTGTTGTTTGCATACAATAACAACACATTGACCCAAACATTGTTGTCTACGGTGATCTTGACTTTACCTAATGTCCAGTTTGCTGTCGCAGATCAATGCTGCTGCAAATCTATTGATAGATTATTATTTTGCTCTGAATAAAACCACCAAAGTTCCCCATAAGACTAGTTATAAATGCTAAAAGAACATTATACAGAGACGTAAACATAGCGCCATTTTGGATTGAAGAAGAACCGCCTGGTGTTGTGACTCACAGTGACTGGATTACGACGACGTTCATTTCCACGGATTGTTAAACACAAGGACGGTCGAGCGTCGAAACAAATGAGTGGCCACAGCCAGTTCACAGTAGATGGAAATCTGTGTTCTTCCTGCGCATGCGCAGTATGCAAATCAGAGCGGAGAACGAGCAAAAAAACCTGTAAATGTACAATAAATTTGCATTTACGTGTAAATAAGGTTTACGCTTTTAAACGATCAACATTGAACATTGTCCTTCAGCGTTCAAATAATCTTGCGTCAACACCAGGTTTTCCGCACGCGTAGTAGTTGTAGTGCGGTGCCTGTGTAAAGCATAGATAGTAGTGGGAAAGCCAGTTTCTATTTACTGTTCCGTGCTCCGATCCGGTCTACAGCCCGCCTATACTGTATCCGGTATTTTCAGCACACACATGCATGCAGGCACCGTTTCCGTATCCGCTCAGACCGGTTCAGCAGTGGAAAGCGAACCGACCCCAAGACGAACGACCGTTTGACCGAAACCTGATTGGCTAGTCTCTCGTAATCAGACATTCAGCCAATCATGATCGAGATGGAGGTCTGACTACACGGCACTGTGATTGGCTGAGTTTCATAATGCAGCTTCACCGCTGCTCATTTGAAAGTTTTTCTTGGAACCGTCCAGAAGAAAGAGCAAGAGAGGCCCTCCCCAGACCACAGGCCCTGTGGACTTTAAAGGTATTTTTCCCCTTCATGTTGTTTATAGCATTAGCAATACCATACAATAATACTGTCCAGTGTTTTATGACTGTCTGCGGGACTGTTGATTATTTTGTACTGCATAACATTGTCGCTTGGGCGTACAGGTTCCCATTTCAGTTTGTTTGTCCAACGGCTATAATGTCGCATTATCTTTGCTATTGCTAATGCTAATGCTCTTGTTGTCTACACTAGAGAAGGCTTGTGTTTATCTCCCATACACAGACATGGTTCAACGAGTAATCGACACGGTTTCTAACATCACTGGGCCTCTAAAACCCGCTGTGAGATGTGGGCAAAGTGTTTATAAAACCTTACAAATAATAAAATCATATTTGGCTATATTTCTGGTATACATTATCAATGAAAGGGTACTGATGCTTGTGCGAGGTCTACCCTTTTTCAGAACTGGGCATTATACAAATAAATTAACTAAATGTTTACATCTTTTATTTTTAATTTGTATCTATTCTGATGCAGCTAAATATATGGCACCAGTCTCGAGATTCATTTTCACAATGAGATAATTTAATTAACTCCTTGTGTAACATTTACTCATGTTTGGAGGATCACTGTTAACATGAGCTTTCTTTTTTGTCTAGAGACCTGGCCTGGCCTGTTTTTAATTGACCTTACAGATACAGACATGGCTCAACGTGTCGCCCTAAAAGACGGTGGCACCAAGAAGACGTCCAGGATTTGCGTCACTGTTCGCCTACGACCCTATATGGACGCACAAGACGAGAAGGCAGAGGGGCCGTGTGTTCGAGGTCTGGACACTCAGAATCTGGAGATCATAAACTGGAGGAACGCCACAGAGACGGTCAAATACCAGTCAGTACCATGTCCAATTTCTACACCATTGGTTCTCAAGGATCCAGTGTTCATTTTTGACCTGGAGTGTACATATGGACCCATAACAGTGCGTTTTAACAGTGGGTGAGCATCGGGTGACCCATCGCCTAATCGCCCACTATTGGGTGAAAATATGTTGTTTTTATCTTTTCGGGTGACGTTCCTCCGCCCACATTTCCACTATCGGCCGTTCGCCTGCTATTGGCGGTAGTCACCGGGTCCCATGAACAAATAATGCGCTTCCGGAATATTCGTAGGACTGTCGCCTGCTGTTAAAACGCACTGTTAGGGTCACTTTAGTTCCATTTGTACCTGGTCGGAGTTACAGACATGTAAGGGTCCATTTGGTTCCAATTGATTTATCTGCAGAACAGAACGCCCTCGAAGACCCCTTGGATCGAGTTCCTGTTGAGAACTGGTGTTCAACATAGAACTTCACATTTCATATAATCATAATGCTGTGGTTAATTTGTATGTGTTCCTATTACTTCAGTTTTGATGTCTTCCATGGTGAGGAGTCGACTCAGCAAGAGGTTTACCTTTCATCAGTGAAGCCTGTACTACCACACGTGTTAAATGGACAGAATGCCAGCATCTTTGCCTATGGACCCACAGGGGCTGGTAGGAACTCTCTTATTAAATGTTTTACTCAATCAGCAAGTAGTCAATGCAAAGGCAATGTGTCAAGTAAATCACGCTGTAAATCATTCAACACATTTTTAGGCTTAGTTTTGAACCTATTTTGGCCATATTCTCTGTGCAATATGTTTGGTCTTTTGTACACACGCTGCTGTTCAGCTTCCTATACTAAGTTGATGTCCTAACTCATAGGTAAGACCCATACCATGTTGGGCAGTCGAGAGCAGCCAGGTGTCATCCCTCGGGCTGTCCGTAGTGTCTTCAAAAATGTGAAGGCTAAGGAGGAAGATGGTTGGAACTACAGTGTTGGCATGTCTTACCTGGAGATATACAATGAGAAGGTATGACTGTGGTATACCTCCAATCCCATTCTGGCCTGTGCTGTGTCCACTGACTCCACTCCTCTTGACCTTGTGAGAAATATTGAATGCTAATATTACTTGGCTAATGTGAAATTATGAATTTATATTCATATTTAATTTACTTTTCATTTACTTTTCATACTGCTACTGTTTGTTATACTGCCATATAGTAACTCTTTACTGCACTGACACATGGTTCTGTGTATAAGCCTCCTAGCCAAGGGGGGATTTCTTTGTTGGGCATTTTGAGTTTGGCATGCCCTGGTTAGGGGGTTTGACATACTGTAACAACTAACAACACTTCTTTGTTCATCTCCCAGCATTTCCCATGTATTAACTAAACCCTGGCAGTCCACCTCGTAATGAACCGATTTAGTAATATTTTCTCCATGCTTTTCATAATACATTGATTAGCATAATGTGGCGACCCCAGACATTCACGGCCATAGTCGGGACACTCCTCCACATACCCACCTCAGTCTCCAAATTCCATTCCCAGTGCAGCTCCACACTACCATGTCTGAACGCAGTACAATTATTTTATTTTAATGATTAACTGCAATATATCAGGTATTCTGAACGGACTGGCATGTCATGTTCACTTCACAAATAGCTACATGTAATCTGTCTGTACAATTGTAGAAATAAAACTATGTTCTCTTCTGTATTGCACTTTAATACTAGAAATTGAATTGACCCTCAAATATATAAAGGATATAACCTGTCTACTTGACTGATATCGCTCTCGCTTTCTTCACGTTAAGGTATTGGACCTTCTGTCACCCGGCACACAAGACTTGCCCATCCGAGAAGACAAGGACAGGAACATTCTCATCCCTGGCCTTACTCACACACCACTGTCATCTTATCAGGAGTTTGACAGTCTCTTTGTCCCAGCCAACCTCAACCGTACCACAGCCTCCACCAAGCTCAACCAGCGGTCCAGCCGCAGCCACGCTGTCCTCCTTATCAAGGTTAACGTAATTTCTGTTCTGGCCCCAATCGATGGTGTCGAGGCAGAGGTCTGGGAATCTTCTAAAAAAATAGAATATTGTGGAAAAGTTCATTTTCTTCCATAATATAATTCAAAAGTGAAACCTTTGTTTTAATCTAGATGATTATGGCATACAGCTCATGAAATAAGAATATTTTATGATATATATTTATGAGACTACTAAACATTTATAATACAGAAATTCAACCATCTGAAAAGTATGTTACTTGTGCACTAAATACGTGGTCTGGGCTACTTTTTAAACAAATTATTTCATCAACGGGAGTGGCATGGAGGTGATAAGCCTGTGGCACTGTTGAGATGTTATGGAAGCGTGAATCTATTCTACGTCCGAGCATAGACATGGTAACGCCCGCCTGCCTCTGATTGGCCTACCGACACTGCCCGTCTTGACTGTCCTCTGAGACACGAGGGTACTCCGTGGTGGTAAATAATACAAGAGAATGACAGCTTGGAAGTTGGCACGTACGTCAGAAAGGCAAACTAATATTGTTTATGCCGTTTGCTTTGATTGAATAATTGAACACATACATTGTTGTTACTATGATTTGATTTGGGTGTGTTCTAAATAAAGTGTTAGTGTTGATCGTGTATTCATCTAATTATAGTAAACGGTATGGTATACTAAAAAGGATAAAGATCAAGGGAAATCACAATAATCAACACAAACACTTTATTTAGAACACACAAATCAAATCATATTACGACGTATGTGTTCAATCAAGTATTCCATCAAACAATTAGTTTAACTCTTCTACAAAAATACAAGTTACAAGACTGCATTCTGGAGCGTCAACAAGCTGTCATTCTCTTGTATACCGTACGTGTATTATTTCCCACCACAGAGTAACCTCGCATCAGACTATCCAGTGGAGGAAAGTCTGGTAAGGCCGGCAGTGTCGGTAGTTCAATCAGAGTCAGGTGAGGTGTAGCATGACTAGTCTATGCTCGGACGTAGAATAGAATCACGTGTTATGGAAGCCTACATTTGCTTTGATAACCGCTTAAAATTAATTTGTATTGTTGAATCTAGTGTCTCACACCTTCCTCTTGACAATAAAACATAGATGCTCTGTGGGTTCAGGTCAGACCAGTTGGCTAGTCAGTTAAGCACAGTAATTCCATGGTCGGTACACCAATACTAGTAGTTTTGGCACTGTGGGCAGGTGCCAAATCGAGCTGGAAAGGAAAAACCAGCATCTCCATAAAGCTTGTCAACGTACTGAAGCACAAAGTGCTTGGTTGATGGCTGTGTTGACTCCAGTGTGAGGTTTTCGCTGCTAGTGGACTAACACTGTATTTTACAGCACTGTATGTTGACTGCTTTATGGATATACTGATATGTGATTTCCTAAAATGACTACCGGTAGTAATTGGTGTACTGACCATGGTATTACTGTGCTTAACTGACCAGCCAACTGGCCTGACCTGAACCCCACAGAATCTGTTTTATTGTCAAGAGGAAGGTGTGAGACACTAGATTCAACAATACAAATGAGTTTGAAGCTGCTATCAAAGCAAATCTGGGCTTCCATAACGCCTCAACCGTGCTTATTACCTCTATGCCATGCCCCATTGATGAAATTAGTTTAAAAGTAGCCCAGACCACATTGAGTGCACAAAGTTTTCAGATGGTCGGCATTTCTGTATTATAAATGTTTGTTTTTAGTGGTCTCATAAAGGTTTTAAATGTTTCAGTTTGACTTTGTGCACAATGAATCTAGAATATATGAAAGTGTGTGTAATTATATATCTCTCTCAGACATGATGATTGCCTAAATCGAGCTTATTTTCCAAGTTGCTAGACTGTTCTCATGGTAGACTGAGGGCTTCAGAGGACTGCATTAGTTGATGTATTGTATTTGTATTTATTTATTCATTCAGCACAGTATAAAAACAACACAGTGAACATATAAATATGAGAAGGGTAAGGTGCTAGGCTGAGACAAAAAAGCCCAAGGGGCTTATACGAGGCCTCTACCTATATAAATTATAATGAAACATTGTACATGAGATATAGAATATCCAGAAAACATGATTTCAGTATATAAAACATAAACAAAACTAACACAACAAGAACATGATTAGAACTTTTGGTTATTTACATGATTCATTGATGTCCAGTTCTTTGCTCTCCATACCAAACCTCTGTCTCTTCTGCCCTTTGTCATTAGGTGGTGCGGACCCAGCGCTCACCTCCTTACCGCCAGCAAACGGGAAAGCTGTACCTGGTGGACCTGGCAGGCTCCGAAGACAACCGCCGCACGGGCAACCAGGGCATCCGCCTGAAGGAGAGCGGTGCCATCAATTTATCTCTCTTTACCCTCAGCAAGGTCGTGGATGCCCTCAACGCTGGCGCTGGTGTCCGCGTTCCCTACCGGGACAGCAAGCTAACCCGGCTTCTCCAGGACTCGCTCGGTGGTTCAGCTCACTCAGTCATGATCACTAACATTGCACCAGAGTACCATTATTACTTTGACACTTTCACCGCCCTCAACTTCGCCTCCAAGTCCAAGCTCATCGTCAACAAGCCGTTTGTGCGCGAAACCGTGACTGTCCCTGTACCGCAAGGTGAGCAAGGGAAACCAGGTGTGTGCTAGGATACAGTTTAAAGTTCTGCAGTAAAGAAGAACCTTGACATTTAAATGTTAAAGTCAAGGTTTTTATACACACCTACCGACTTTGTGTGACATTCTTGCTGAATTCATGATAGTTATGTATATGTGGTATATTTGTGTAAGCACTGAAATTGCCATTACTGAGACTGCCAGTTTAATTTGGATGGCTCTAAGCTCCACAGAGTGCTGAAATGCCTAAAGGCGCAGAATGCCAATGTTGTTGTTTTCCCCCTCTGCTTCCGCACTCCAGTGAAGCGAGCCAGAGACTACCATGAGGCTGGAGCTTCTAGTGAGCCCCAGATAAAGAAGCCAAAAAAAGGAAGTAAGAAGACTGAGCAAGGGGCTCCCTCGCCCCCAGCAGTACCTCCACACAGGTTGGAACCCCCCATGCACACACATGCACGCTCTGTGGGACTCCCTTCTTTGTTGGTGTACTACACACAGCCAATGCATGCAGGACGGAACATTTTAATATTACCATTTAGAGCAGAGGGCACACACGCTGGGACACACACACGCTATGGGATGGGAGATGGGACACCCTTCTTTGTTGGTGTAGTCACTACACTGTAACTGTAGTGTGTACACTGCATGCAGGACAAAACATTTAAATAATGCCAATAAATTAGGGTTTGCAAATGCAAACTCATCGAGGTAGCATTCGTCAAAACGCAACTTTGTGCGAGGTGGTTACTTTTTGTCATAGTATTTGGCCAAAACACACTGATTTCAGATGTGGCATATATTTACATTTTAATACTTTTTTTTTTTAGGCACTTAATGCTACACACGCATTGTCGAACTCTTTTGAAGTAGGGATGCACCGATCCGGCTTTTTGGCATTCGATACCGATTTCGATACATGGGGGTCCAGTATCTGCCGATACAGAGTACCGATCCGATACCCCCCACAAAGAAACGTAATAACCTATTAAGCTGGATGCCTCACTGTGTGGAGTCTGGAATCATTATTTTGTGTAAGGCAACATCAAGGCTTGACTTAAACATTACTTTCCCAACTTTGTAAAACAAAATGTAACAAACACAGATATAAATGCACTGAATTATTTATTAAATAACTGCAACAATTAGACCAGGTTAATGTGTGAGGCTGTGAGCAGGCTAGCCTGGCTGCATTCCACATGTTATACTGTCAATACTACACTGCTGTGTCACTGTCACAGAGGAGGTAGAGTTGTTTTCATACTGTAATTACACATAATTATCGGATCGGATCGGAATGGA
The DNA here is from genome assembly GCF_964188405.1 of Protomyctophum parallelum. NCBI lineage: Eukaryota > Metazoa > Chordata > Actinopteri > Myctophiformes > Myctophidae > Protomyctophum > Protomyctophum parallelum. The sequence goes on along the minus strand of NC_139719.1, from coordinate 26,397,682 downwards.
TCGGATCGGATAATGGATCGGCCACCGATCCGATACCCGATCTAGAATTTTAGCCTGGATCGGCGCCGATCTCCGATACGAGTATCGGATCGGTGCATCCCTATTTTGAAGTAGTCCAATTTCCGACATATTGACATATTTTCCTAATTGAAAATCATTTTAGCACAGCCCCTCTGGTCAACCAGCAAACCAATGTAAAATGCTACTTTCAGACAATGGATTATTACCGGTAAATTCCCGATGGTTGAGGCCGTCTGCTGTAGCCATATTTATCACTACACTGGCATTGTCTATTTTAATTTGTTTTGCTAGACCTACTGTACATAACGCCTCAGCATGCCAGCACACCAGCACATCGGTCAGACCCGACAGTCAAAGATAAATCACCAGTCGACAAATAAATATTCCCAATTGAGCTTCATGACTCATGTTTGTGTTCCTAGAGAAGGCAGTTAATGCATTTACATTTTTGTTGACTGTAAGGTCACTGATCTCTCCCTTGTGCAAGGGTGGGATGACATAAATGGAGGTTCAATGTACACACACAGTAGCGGCTTTGCCATTGCAGCAGAAAAATATGGTGATGAAGCATATAATACATTTTCTTTTTTTTTCTATTATCCAAAATAATTCTGTGGGCCAGATTGGTTGAGACTATCTGTTTGATCTATGTGATGGCGGTTTAGCAGTTCGTGGACACAGCACAGTAGGACAGGATTTGGTAGCAGATGCTTAGAATGATTCTCATTGCAACACGCCCATTGGCTGCTACTCTCGTGCCAATTTGGGAACTCACTGAGAAATGAGTAATGTGTTTATACGCGTGTTTGCCTGCTGCAATGGGCAGCAGCACAGCTGCTGCTCTAGTGTTTTGACACAGATTCTTCTGTCAGCGTTTTGCCACGGTGAAGTAGGGCAGAACGATTGATTGGGGGAAACTATCATTGCAATTGTCAGCCTAACATTGCGATCCCATTCGCAACCTTTTTTAACCACATTAGATGGCGTCAACATAAATTGATATTTAAAGGACCACACTGGTGTTCTATTGCATTTTTAGACACTACACTACCTGGTGTAGAAGTCTTTCTTTTGCTATTTGAAAATTGTAGTAGTTCATATTGCGATTTTAGATGGTCAATTCATTGTTCAGCCCTACATTGAAGTACAATGCCGGCAAGGAGGTCCATATTCTCCCCCACTGACTGTACTATCACCCTGCTAACCCATGTTTCCATCCCCACCACCCTTCCACTGTCTCAGTCCATCAGACGTGCTTGACAGACTGGCGGCTCTGGAGAAGCAGTTAAAGGAAGCCCAAGAGAAGGAGAGGCTCAACCTGCTCCAACATGAGGCCAAATACCGCAAGGAGATTGAGGTGACGACTTGAACCTGCTTCTGTATGAATCCAGTGTCTGCTGGGTTTATACATTTAAACTAGTCTGAAATTTTTTTTATCATCGCTTATAATTGTACTTGGTCAAATCCTTGGTGTTAATGTGGAGATCAACCTATTAATTTCAACTGATGCCTTTGCAGGCACTGAAGGACAAGCAGAAGGAGTGGGAGAACAAGGTCAAGCTGCAACAACGGCTTGCTGACAAAGGCTTGACAAGGGAGCCATTCAATTCAGACAAGCAACCTCTCTTCACAATGAACCCTCTACAGAAGAAGTCCACTGCAGTAAAACCTGAGAAACAGCAAGCTGTAGTTCAGCCATTACAGGGTCAGTTGTACAGTAAAATCCTTAGTGTTGTTAATTTCATTCTTGTGTACAGTTGGAACCAAATCAACCCATTTCAAGAATTCTATTCATTGTTCAAACTGGATGTGTCAAAACCTGCTGACCCGTCTTTCAGAGTTGGGTTCTATTTTCCAGCATCAATGCAGGGGACAGACCACCGAAATGTGTGGTATCCCGGCATTGACAAAGTAAAAATGGGGTCAAGAACGATGAACAAAATATGGTATGAGTCTGACCCTGAACTAGCCGAGTGTAAGATTCTTCGCCGCTTCAATTATCCCACCTCGGATGTAGGGCTCACCCCAAACATCAATCTGGAGAGAGAACCCATTTATCAGATTCAAATGTATGTAGATCTAATTTAGTGTTTCATCACTTTCTCACTTGTTTATCTTTTAGCCTGGCAAAGAGAAATGTGTCGGCAGAATTCAAAATAATCGTTTAATTGGCCTCATGAGCACACGCATGTGGCAATTATCAAAAAATGCCAGACATGGGCCCAATTAATCGGTCACTAATGGAGATCTCTGGCAGCTATGATAATGGATACTGATAATGGGTCCTGCATGTTATTCTGACAACGGGTGCAACAAGCGGGGGCTTGCGTTCCCAATGGGCAACACCTATTTTTACAAATGGATTTTTACAGTATGGATGCAACAGCGATGCAATTTTCTTACTTTGGTACCAGCTTAATTTAGGAAAGATGACTCATTATGATAGTCCAGGAAAGGAAAGTGTCAAATGTTCTTTTTGTCCCCCTTCCCTGTACAGTCAGTGTAACACTCACTGTCAGTCAGTCACCAGCACCTTGATGTTTTCTTTTCAAAATCTTTTTATTTAGGTTTTATAACAGAAGCACAGGAGCAAGTATGAATGTCATCAAGTCACAGATTCTTAGAAAAAAGCCTTCAGTGGTTAAATGTGTAGTCTCAAATTTGAAATGATATCGTATAATATTGAAACGGCGCCCTTAATCGCCGGATCAAAAGACAGAAATTAGGGTTAGCATTAGGCTTATCAGGAAAGCCAGGTAATGTAGAGCTCACATAATGTCGGGCCTGCAAAATTCTGTAGAAGTGTGGTCTAGGTAGAAATTGATCAAAGGATGCAAAACTCCCCTCTATAAATAGGTCTTTAAACCATTTGATACCTTTCCCATGCCAATTCTGAAAGGTCATGTCTTGTGTTGATGGAACAAAAAGGTGGTTGGAAGCAAGCAACAGGACTGACCAGGGAGAGGGCTAAGCGGTGCGCTAAGAATAGCTGGAAGCGACAGATCCCTGCACGACTTTAGCTCCAGAGATGTTCATTCTGGGAAATTTGGCCACCTTGATGTTCTGAGTCTGACACCTCGTATTGAGTCACTATGGTTATTGATTAAAGCCCCACCTGATACAGGGGCTCAGTTAGGAAAATGGGAGAAATACAATATGTATCAAATGATGATGATGGGGGTTATTCTTTTGTCCCTCTGCAGCCATGATAATGAAATGGCAACCTATCTTTGATACTTGTATTGCATATACTAACTATACATACGCTATACATTTTATTTTGTAAAGGACTATGCTGTAGAAGTGGTGTATCTTGATATATATATATATATAAATTTTTTAATATTTCTTTATGACTTCCCCAACAGTTTCCCAGCCAATCCAGCCTCTTCAGGTCCAGCCTCTTCAGGTTATTGGAAATGTAAAAAAACAGTCTGTCTGCGTCAAGAAGAAAGGAAAAAGTGCTTCAGACGAGTCTGAGGTCAGCAGTCAAGCCCTCTCGCTGCTTAGCGTGACAATTTGTTGTGGGTGTACGATACAAGCTGACATAGTGGAATAGATTAGCCTTGTTGCTCAGACATGATGATGCACCCTGCAAGATATCCAGACCTAATTAACGGAAGTTTCACTAAATACAAATTTTCTCATCCTGATCTACTATAGGCATTTGGGATGTCTGTGCAGGATGGTTCATGTCACTACTATGTGTAACCTAGTTAAACTGAGTTGGTGTAGTTGGATGCCCTTGTTTGTATTTAGCTCAAACGATACCTTTTGACAAGATGGTGCCGTTTGGTTAATTGAAGTGCATGTTGAACCTGTGTTTTCATTCCTAGGAGTCTGAGGATAAGGAGAATCGAACATGCTGGGAGGGCCAAATTGATGCAACTATACTAGAGCAATCCAGAGGGAAGATCTTGCTCATTCTCAATACAGGTTCACTCAAGGACCTTAAAGGCCTGCAGGGGATAGGCGACAAAAAGGCCAAGCTCATCCTGGGATGGAGGGAGCTCAATGGCCAATTTGCCAAGGTTGGTCCACATAAAAACAGTGGTTCTCAATCTTTTTCATGTCAAAGCTCTCCAAATGAATGTATTTGGCCACGACCCCCATCTGAAAATATAGTGCCACTCAACCCAATACAAGATCTTCATGTTTCAGAAATTCACATTTTCCTCCAAGTTCACAATGTGCTGCAATGTGACGTGTTGTGAGCTTGTAGATTGGCTATTTTATAGTCTTATTATAGATTAAAATGACTTCCAACGATTCTATAAACATATGTTGTTGGTGTGTACATGATCAAATGTGCCTGTATTGAACCCATTTAACATTTGTATTTTATTTAGATAAGACATGCTAATGTTTTGACGGATACTAGGTTTGATATTTACCTGGTATCCTAATGTCTTTCTAGCACTAAAATGTTTTTTGTTGCACTCTATTTGCTCAATACCATGATTTATTGACTATAGGGTTTGTGTCAGACTCTTTTTAAGTCACTGGATAAGAACATCTGACAATATCTAAATTATTGTCTTCGTAAAGGTGGAGGATCTGACCAACATCGAAGGCTTATCTGAAAAAAGGTTTTCTTCCTTCATGAAGGTATGCCCATGTGAAAAAATGAGGTCACACAATCAAATGTTTAATAATCCAGTTTAGATATTTTTAGGAAGATTAAAGGATTTCCTTTGACAAAAAATATATATTAATGAGCAAGGTGATTTGGACTGGTAAATTTGTGTTTGCTGAGCTGTCCTTTGATATGTTTGCAATGATATTATTGAATGATAATGGTTGGTAATTGTTCTCTTTTCAGGCAAACATCCTGAGTGCCATGGGGAAGTGATCGTATTTTATATACAGCCATGCAATGACATCGTTTTGTATTATTGTACGTTTCTTTTGTGGCTTTTGCCTTTATTTTGTATTTTTAGAGGGATAGACTTTTAAGTCTCCCCTTTCCCTCCTTTTAAAACATTTTTTTTCATGGAGCTGTGTTTTTGTAGATGGCATCATATTCCACTTGTTGGCGCAATTTTGCCTTCTAATAAAAGCATATCACACAATCAACGTTGTGTATTCATTTCCTAATCATCTTTGTATAGGCCCATTATGTGATGGTTAAAATATTACTAACATTGAAAATGATGTGACATTTTATAATGTTTAAAGTCCCTTAAGATCTATGAATCCAATGGCATGTATTATGATATCACAGGCATGGCTAATTACAAAATCATGATGTAATTTAAGTGCAGACCGGGTGCCTTAAAAAAAGGGAGGGGGAAAGCGAAATTTGATGTTGATTTTGTAATTGCATAGCTAGGGTTGTATTAGACACCACCTGATGTGATCTGTCATATAGAGAGTGGAGGTTCTTCTGTGGTTCTCGTCGAAGGTTGCACTTGCATCCCTCCCTCCACACACCACGTTCATTTAACTATTCATTTCACGGTAGCCTACGCTTAGAAAATCCACTCGGGGATTTCCCTAGTATCCCAGCGCAAGGGCTTCCAGAAGACGCGACATCATGGTGAATGACACCTTTTCATGTATTTAACTGAGGGGATCGCACGGATCTACTACAGAGAACGTTTGCCTACAATTGCACAATTCAGTGTGTGTAAAGAAAGAGATTTTTGGCTCCAGTCCTCCGATCTAGCTGTAAACACTATGGTGCCAAGGTTATCGACGTTACATTGAAACGCAGGCTAGATTAAAAACGGGTATGTCTTTATTGCGCTTTTATTCGAATTTACACGTAGCCTAGGCCTATATCATGAAATGCAATGCCATGTTAATTATTATTGGCTTGCATTGCAATTCCGCCGTGTGTGCCCTCAATGCAAGAGCTATTTTGCATGTTGTTTTTTAATCTATTGATTGTCATTGGCATTCAGGAAACTGCCTTGTTAGACCAGCCTTGATTATAAGAGCATCCTTCACTGTCATTCGCCTTTTGTCCTCCCTATTTTTTCCGCTTTTGGCTTTGTCCTCAACCCATAGCCTTCTGCTTCATGTTTTCCCTTCCCATTGTCACCGCGACCATATCATATGCCCCTTTGTGCAAAGACGGTGCGTGTGTACCCATGATGAAATGGCACATGGACGGTATATGCACACCTGCACAGACCTTTGCCAATACAAGCATAATTTAGGGCCTGCCCCGGGCCGTTCATTATAAGCATGATAATAAGGTCAAGCAGTAGTTGTTTATTTAATAAAGCTCATATTTATTGCAGATTGCTTTCTCTTGTGAGGTTTAATAATTTGTCAACTATGTGTTTGTGCTCACTTGTCAACTGTCATCCATTTTATTACCTATTGGCATGAGAGGTGCTCTTTAATCATCATTTAGGATAAATTGAAGTCACAGTGGATTAAGCCAGTTCTCAAAGTTGGGTTTCAGTGGGTGAACTGTTGGGCTACTATGGCATCACAATCACTTTGACCACTTCAAACCTATTTTATACTTTGGATATACAAACATATCAGATCTATCATATGAAAATGAGATGACTTTGAGAACAACTGTATTAAGCAATGGCTGTGTGTGTGTGTGTGTGTGTGTGTGTGTGTGTGTGTGTGTGTAGGGTAGTTCAGCATTTTGTTTACAGTTATTGTTATACCACTAAATGACCTCTGGGTGTAGACCTACAGCCCGCAGGATAAGGACTACAGGCGGAGACAGCGCTTTCCCCAAGTATGGCTGCTAACACGATGCCAGACGCTACCATTTGGGATGGAGATGAACACCCTTCACTAATGGACGAAGATGTCTCCCTGTCGAGCCAAGTCTCTGTACCATGCCCGGTTGATGGACACGTGCAACTCCTCCATGGTCATGTGGGCTCGCGGCCCGTCCACAGCAAGTCCAAAGGAGAGCTTGTCATCGTGATCAACGAGAAACTGGAAAACGGTAAGTGTATTACTGTAGTTTGTTTGTTTGAATACTTATACCGTACAATTGTGCTAAAAGGAAAACACAAAAAGCCCTAAGGGTTTGTTTCCATTGTGGTCCTTTGTATTCAATTCAGCAAGGTTACATCAGTGAGCGGGGATGGATCTGGGATATGCTTGCATGTCGTACACCTGCTTGGTCAGTTTACTACAGACTAGTCAGATTCCATGTAACTTGTCATACTGTTGTATTGTCCAGTATTTCATAAAGGTGCTATGAGAACAGGCACCCGTCAAATTAATTCACTTTAAATATTTAATTTACACAAGCCTTCGCCTTCTGTTCCTCATTTTCCTCTCATGTGTACGTTAGGTAATGGAATTCATTCATCTTGTGAAGAACCAACCTCTTCATCTATTGCTACTCCTCCCCGGAGACAACAGTCCATCTCCTACTCTCATCACCCGCATCACAGCAAGACACGGAAGGGAAGCAGGGCGAGCTCCATCGGCTACACTGCCTTCTCCCCCAGACCGTCAATTTCCCGCTGTTCCAGCATTGCCACCGAACCACCCTTGGACCGGACCAAGGCGAAAGACTACCTCCTCCTGGCAGTGTTGGCTTGCTTCTGCCCCGTCTGGCCCATAAACATTGTAGGATTTGTTTACTCCATCATGGTAGGTGGACGTGTAATGTTATGTTTCTTTACAGCTCACAGCTCAGGGTCCGTTTTACAAAGTTTGCAGTGCTGCTTTAAGCTTCACTTTGAGTTCAAGGGTGCTGTGTTAGTTTTCTTTCCGGTCTGCAACTTGATCTCTCTTCCAGAATGCTGCATCAGATTGCCATGAAGCTGTATTTGTGCCATCATATCACAAAGCACGTTTCGGCTAAAACTGGTGTTTTTTTTTCTTCTCTTTTTTGTGTGCTAAAAACACAGGCTAACAGACTTTGTTTGATCTCCTATAGTCCAAGAACAGTCTGGAACAAGGGAACATTGACGGTGCTTTGCGTCTGGGACGTGTGTCCAAGATGCTCTCTATGGTCTCCCTGGTGGGAGGGACACTCATTATCATTGCCTGCATTGTCAACTTGGCCAGTGAGTCCCCTACTAGCCACGACCTCTGAAACCCTGTCTTCCTTCTTTACCCTACATTTAGTAATGCTAGGTGAGATAGGTTTCCCTGAGCTCATATTGTTTTTTTAAATTGTAAACAGTAATCTGACCACAAAGGATCTGTAGCTACAGGCAGATCTAATATCACTGTTGGTGATTATTAGAGTGACATACATGAGAAGGTCGCTCAGTTAAATGTTTCAAGCCTTGGTCACTGCAGTTCACATACCTATTGGTACTTTGGCAGTGTTTGTATGGACAAATTGACTTATTAAGCCAAGCGATGTCCTAATTAGCTTGTGCATAGGCAGAAATTGTACATATAACGTTGAAAGTTAAAGGGCTCATGGGCTGGATGACGCTTCCTTTTCCTCTTATTACATAAGTGTTCTCTGTGGTCTGTGTAACTGTATATTTATTATTGAGTTATAAAATATAATGCTGCTGAACTAATATGCTTCCTCTTTTCTTTTTTTTAGTCAATGTGAAGTGAGTTTCATCCCAGGATGAAACTGGATAGGACGACTGATCACTTGGCCCATACCTGCACCTCTGTCTCTTTAACCACCTATAGTCATTACCTGAATTTGTGACAAATGTACACCATATGCAGCGCTTACTTATTCCTCCATAATCCATATAAATCCTTTTGCTAATGGAAGAAGAATTCTGCAAGACAATACTGCTCTGAGTCAGTATTGACCATGTGATGATGGCTGGAGAAAGGGAGTAGACATTTGGACTAATTTGTTCCTTTGTATTCTGGTCAGCACAAGAAATGTCCTTGAGAAAGACATCACTCCTCAAGGTTGATTCCAAAATTGATCGAGACAAGGTGGGGCAGAGAAAAACACACTGGATGACACTGGAGATTGCTGGAACTGCGCGATCGATGTGAAAGAAACGGGAAGGATCGCCTTGTGATGATGTGACAAAAATCGGCACATCCATCCTTCATTGCACTGACGACAGAATGCATCAGAAATACAGCTTGCTCCCTTTGGATACACAGAGAGGCTTTGGGATATGTGTTGCATTGGAAAGACGTGCAGCTAGAAGAGTCCCTTTCCATTCCTCAATGCGTTATTTTTTTCCATTTAAGTTTCTTGTCATTCTAACTTTTAAGGGCCAATTCATACTCCTATTTTAGAGCCGAATAAAAGTCTGTTCGGCTCTGTAGAGCCTACAATGTGACGTCATTTGAGGTTCGGGGGGGGAGGGTACCGTCCTAAAGTCGTCTCTTCGGTGCTACTGAAAATTTCTGACGAGCTGAATTCATTTCGGCACTACAGCGCCGAAACAGCGGTAAAATAGGAGTATGAATCGGCCCTAAGAGTCCTTTTATGTCCATTTATTTTTGCCAAGGGTTAGATATGGGTGTTAATATGGAGGAGATTATAAAAGATTTGGGGCAGAAGGCAAAGTCATCACTGCAAAGTAAATCTATGTGCCAAACTATTTTATAAGAGGAAAAGTTTCTGTTTTGTGAACCTGTGCTCTTGGCAAAGTCACAAAATAGTTTGTAAAGGGGGAACATCAAATGTCTGTAATTTGACCTGTATGTTGACATCTGCTTTACACCGCTAAATGCTTTTATAAATTGCAGAAGGGGAGCCAGGAGGACGAGATATCTTTGAAAACCATGAGTTACTCGAAAAACATTCACCGTGAGTTTTCCATAAAGCTACGTTGCTTTTAATCATTGAAATTATACTACAAGTTATAGCCAACCTTTTGATAATGTTTGTAAAAAAAAAGATTTTGACTGCAGTAATTTCATAATGTGATACTATTGAACTACTGAGCCACAGTTGTGTGTGTGTGGGTGGGTGTGTGAGTGAGAGTGAGTGAGAGCATGTGCAAGTGAGTGTCTGTTGATGAATTATTTGTGAGACACTATGTTTGGCCCAGAAATGGTTTGTTGCAAACACAGTAACCACTCAAGGTTTAAAGCCACACCGCAAAGATGACTGAATTTCTAATGATCTAATATTATAATATGCCCCATGGCATGAGTCCTAGTCAAATGTTTTGATCAGTATTTACCTACCTATTCTCACTGTGATTCAAAACATTGTGGTTGGCCGGGTCATTGCGAATGCAAATTTTATACTTAAAAGTCCTCAATGATCTATATTACATACAGTACCTACAATACATTTTCTGTATTGACTGTATTGATTTTTCCTCTGTTAGCATTTGGATGTTTAAAATCCATTGTAATCAACTGTTGGTGTATCCTGCAGATATATAAACGTATATATTGTCAATTCCATAGCTGATGAGTTAGCAGTAAGTAGCTATTCTAAGTAACATAGACTAACGAACAGAATTAGCCTGCCAGTAACTGTGATACCCGTGGTCTACTATAATCTCTGGATATTGGCATGTTGTGGATTAACCTTGATGTATGAAGTCAAATTCATATGAGGACAACTTGGCACTAGGCACACTGAATTATTGTATGCTTCCGAAGCACATTCTTAATAAAGACACATTGCATGAAAGTGGTCTGTCCTATTTTGCTTTGAGAAGGGATGGAGGAAGCCCTCCAAGCAGCATTGGAGATTACAGGGATTGTGGATTATGGAAATGGTGTCAAATGTGTAAACTATAGGCAGAGTTGAGCAGGTTGTGTGTGTGTGTGTGTGTGTATGTGTGTGTGTGTGTGTGTGTGTGTATAGTACAATATATGTAAGTATAGTAGAATTTCAGAAACAAATCTTGTGAGGACCACTTTCCTAGAAATGGTTGTTTTAGAAATGTTTTAGAGTTTGATTTAAAATTAAGAGAAGATTCAAATTGGGAATGGGCATTTACAGGTCAGCTGTTGGGGTGCGGGGTTGGAGTTATGCTTATTTCTATGTAGTTGCATGCAGTGCTGAACACCGAAAAATTGCTGGTCTGCCATCGGCTATGTATTAGTAAATACAAACGTGTGCAGTGTGAGAGAGATAGCCAGGGAGAGTTACTGCAGTCTACTAGGAGAACCAGGGAGACTGGGAGAGAGATAGACAGCCAGCATGTGTCGCTTCATGTGATAGCCTACTGTACAGTGTGAGAGCATGTAAGCTCCAGGGAGGAAGAGTGCTTACTGTTTTGTGCCAGTGAAGCGGAACTGATGAGGAGGAAGGAGGATGAAGCAGCTAGGGAGAGAGAAAAAGGCCCTGAGCCAAGAAAGACACGATGGTAGGATGTAATGAGTGCCAAAACCCCTAATGACTTTGAGGAATTAACTTGCAATATCACACACACACACACACACACACACACACACACACACACACACACACACACACACACAAATATGTTTAACCTCCCTCGAGAAAACATAATTTCATTTATATTAAAAAATGTAGATCTAAAAGATACAGTAAGGTCTATGATATGTTTCATTATATTTGATAAACATTTTGTACAAAATCTATATACAGTATTTGTGTATATACATATTTCACATATATACAGTATGTATAGATAGATATTGATAATATTCTGATTTCAAATGTCCTTGAAAAATGTGAGACAAGACATCTGTTTTGACATCATGATTAAGTAGCACGTCTTTGCGTCTTTAAGTCTAATGTATAGCTATTAGGCACAGTGTAAGTAAAGTAAGACAGCCCCTGTGGGCCAGAACATTTGTATGTTAGTGTAACAGCCGGGAAATGAACCCTGGTCTCCCACGTGAAAAGCCGACATCTTAACTACTAAGACAATTAGAGTTTTGAGGTTGTGAGCCACTGATAGAATAGCAGTAAATGAAACTCAATAACTCTAGCATTAAACTTCAGGAAGAGTGGGATTTGAACATGAACTCTCTGTGCTGATCAACCCAGGTCCCCTACTACACCATCACTCAACAACTGCCTCTTCGTACTGTTGAAGCGATCTTTTGTATGTTAGCCTTCAGTTAGTAAAGTTGAACATAGAATTGAGTGCAGTTCAAGAGTTGTTTTGTATGTAAGTGTAACACCCAGGAATCGAACACAGGTCCCCTGCACTGAAGGCCAACATCTTAACTCAAAAGCACCAGGAGACATCTGCTGAATGCCCTGCCTTGGGTCAATGGTGTGGAGCGCTTGATCGGTTGCCTCTGCTACAGACAGTTGGCAGGTTCAAGTCCCATGTCATCAAGGTGCTGGAGCGGACCATCGGGAGACGGTGCTCTCTCCCCCTGTTTCCTGAAAAGTAGCAGTTGGGGGTTATGTTTGAAAGAACCCTGTCCACCTAAAATTTTACAGATAAGAATTAGGTCAAACGTTTAAAAATAAAATAGCAATTTGGCCCATCATCTGACAGACAGAATAGTCTGTGTATTTGCATACTGGGCCCTGATTGGTGGCCCAAAACTTGGTTGGAAAGTCCCTCTTTTATGTCTGGCTTCCAGGCCAGTTGGAAAAGGGCACACTGAGAGGTGGTAAGAGTATGTTAAATTGGACATTTTCATGGTAAAAGGTTAGCTGGACAGGGTTCTTTCAGACATAAGCCACAACCGTTACATCTCAGGAAACAGGGGGAGAGAGCACCCTCTCCCGATGGTCCTCCAGCACCTTGATGTCATGACATGGGACTTGAACCTGCCAACTGCCTGTAGCAGAGGCAACGGGTCAAGCGCTCCACACCATTACGCCAAGGCACCTTTGGGCATTCAGCAGATGTCTCCTGGTGCTTTTGAGTTTTTATTTTTCATTCAAGCCTTGAAAAGTTCAAATTACTGCATCATTGAGCTGTAGGAGGAACAGGACTTGAACATGGAATGTCTGTACTGAAAGCCTGATGATTAGACCATTGCACCATCAGTCAGACACTCTCAGGCAAAGTCTCCTGGTCATTTTGAAGTGATCTTTTGTTCGTTAGCCTTCAGTTAGTAAAGTTTAAATAACACAGAATCATATTAATCAGATGTTTCTTAGCGCTGTTGAGGTCTTCTTTTATATGATAGTGTAACAGCCGGGAATCGAACCCTGGTCTCCCACGTGGAAAGCCAACATCTTAACCACTACGACAATTAGAGTTTTGAGGTAATCAGGCTGAGGCTGTGAGCCACTGCTAGAATAGCAGTAAATGAAGCTCAATAATTAGCATTAAACTTTAGGAAGAGTGGGATTTGAAAATGAACTCTCTGTGCGGAATAACCCCTACTACACCATCACTCAGTAACATCTGCCTCTTTGTACTGTTGAAGCGATCTTTTGTATGTTAGCCTTCAGATAGTAAAGTTGAAAGAATCAAGAGTTGAACATAGAATCACGTTCATCAGAGTGTAACACCCAGGAATCGAACACAGGTCACCTGCACTGAAGGACAACATCTTAACCACTAAGCCAAAGCAACTGCCTATGGCTCAGGGGAGATATGAGACTTTTGAGGTCATCAGGCTGAGGCTGTGAGCCACTGCTATACAATAAAAAAAATCAAAAAACGATGGGCTATAACCCATGTTTTTTTTTTTTTTTTTTTTTTTATCCTCAAAAACGATGAAAAACGGCGTGCTATAGTATGCCGTATGGTATGGTCTATAGCCCATGTTCAAAAATGATGAAAAACGAGTTCTTTTTTTTTCTTTCAAAATTTCAAAAAACGATGGGCTATAACCCATGTTTTTTTTTTTTTTTCATTTTTTTCAAATCCTCAAAAATGATGAAAAACGGCGTGCTATAGTATGCCATACGGTATGGGCTATAGCCCATGTTCAAAAATGAAGAAAAACAAGGTTAATTTTTTTTTTCCAAAATTTCAAAAAACGATGGGCTATAACCCATGTTTTTTTTTTTTTCTTTTTTTTCAAATCCTCAAAAACGATGAAAAACGGCGTGCTATAGTATGCCGTATGGTATGGGCTATAGCCCATGTTCAAAAATGATGAAAAACGAGTTCTTTTTTTTTCTTTCAAAATTTCAAAAAACGATGGGCTATAACCCATGTTTTGTTTTTTTTTCATTTTTTTCAAATCCTCAAAAATGATGAAAAACGGCGTGCTATAGTATGCCATACGGTATGGGCTATAGCCCATGTTCAAAAATGAAGAAAAACAAGGTTAATTTTTTTTTTTTCAAAATTTCAAAAAACGATGGGCTATAACCCATGTTTTTTTCATTTTTTCAAAATCCTCAAAAATGATGAAAAACGGCGTGCTATAGTATGCCATACGGTATGGGCTATAGCCCATGTTCAAAAATGAAGAAAAACGAGGTTATTTTATTTTTCAAAATTTCAAAAAACGATGGGCTATAACCCAAGTTATTTTTTTTTTTCATATCCTCAAAACAGACGTCTAAAACACGTCTATTTTTAGACTTGTTTTAGACGTTTATAAACAGAACTGTCCATCTAAATTCTAAACGGATGGTTAAATATAAGTTCCCGATTGTACCTCACATGCCAGTGTGGCACCGTAGATAAACCTGGGGTTTATAAGCAGAACATTCCGGGTTCAATTCTCCTGAAGAACATTTTCACTGTCCATCTAAATTCTAAACGGCTGGTTAAATATAAGTTCCCGATTGTACCTTACATGCCGATGTTGCTCAAAAGATAAATCTGAGGTTCATAATCCAAAGGTTACTGGTTCAAAACTAATACTCAACCAATGCTGCAGTAATTTGAACTTTTCAAGGCTAGAATAAAAAATAAAAACTCATAAGCACCAGGAGACATCTGCTGATTGCCCCAAGGTGCCTTAGCTCAATGGTGTGGTGTGCTTGATCGGTAGCCTCTGCTACCACCTGCCTGCAGGTTCAAGTCCCATGCAAGGTACTAGTGAGGACCATCGGGAGACGGTGCTCTCTCCCCCTGTTTCCTGAAAAGTAGCAGTTGGGGGTTATGTTTGAAAGAACCCTGTCCACCTAAAATTTTACAGATAAGAATTAGGTCAAACGTTTAAAAATAAAATAGCAATTTGGCCCATCATCTGACAGAAAGAATAGTCTGTGTATTTGCATACTGGGCCAAAACTCGGTTGGAAAGTCCCTCTTTTATGTCTGGCTTCCAGGCCAGTTGGAAAAGGGCAAACTGAGAGGTGGTAAGAGTATGTTAAATTGGACATTTTCATGGTAAAAGGTTAGCTGGACAGGGTTCTTTCAGACATAAGCCCCAACCGTTACATCTCAGGAAACAGGGGGAGAGAGCACCCTCTCCCGATGGTCCTCCAGCAACTTGATGTCATGACATGGGACTTGAACCCATGTGCTTTTGAGTTTTTATTTTTCATTCAAGCCTTGAAAAGTTCAAATTACTGCAGCATTGAGCTGTAGGAGGAACAGGACTTGAACATGGAATGTCTGTACTGAAAGCCTGATGATTAGACCATTGCACCATCAGTCAGACACTCTCAGGCAAAGTCTCCTGGTCATTTTGAAGTGATCTTTTGTTCGTTAGCCTTCAGTTAGTAAAGTTTAAATAACACAGAATCATATTAATCAGATGTTTCTTAGCGCTGTTGAGGTCTTCTTTTATATGATAGTGTAACAGCCGGGAATCGAACCCTGGTCTCCCACGTGGAAAGCCAACATCTTAACCACTACGACAATTAGAGTTTTGAGGTAATCAGGCTGAGGCTGTGAGCCACTGCTAGAATAGCAGTAAATGAAGCTCAATAATTAGCATTAAACTTTAGGAAGAGTGGGATTTGAAAATGAACTCTCTGTGCGGAATAACCCCTACTACACCATCACTCAGTAACATCTGCCTCTTTGTACTGTTGAAGCGATCTTTTGTATGTTAGCCTTCAGATAGTAAAGTTGAAAGAATCAAGAGTTGAACATAGAATCACGTTCATCAGAGTGTAACACCCAGGAATCGAACACAGGTCACCTGCACTGAAGGACAACATCTTAACCACTAAGCCAAAGCAACTGCCTATGGCTCAGGGGAGATATGAGACTTTTGAGGTCATCAGGCTGAGGCTGTGAGCCACTGCTATACAATAAAAAAAATCAAAAAACGATGGGCTATAACCCATGTTTTTTTTTTTTTTTTTTTTTTTTATCCTCAAAAACGATGAAAAACGGCGTGCTATAGTATGCCGTATGGTATGGGCTATAGCCCATGTTCAAAAATGATGAAAAACGAGTTCTTTTTTTTTCTTTCAAAATTTCAAAAAACGATGGGCTATAACCCATGTTTTTTTTTTTTTTCATTTTTTTCAAATCCTCAAAAATGATGAAAAACGGCGTGCTATAGTATGCCATACGGTATGGGCTATAGCCCATGTTCAAAAATGAAGAAAAACAAGGTTAATTTTTTTTTTTTCAAAATTTCAAAAAACGATGGGCTATAACCCATGTTTGTTTTTTTTTCATTTTTTTCAAATCCTCAAAAATGATGAAAAACGGCGTGCTATAGTATGCCGTACGGTATGGGCTATAGCCCATGTTCAAAAATGATGAAAAACGAGGTTATTTTATTTTTCAAAATTTCAAAAAACGATGGGCTCTAACCCATGTTTTGTTTTTGTTTTTGTTTTCAAATCCTCAAAAACGATGAAAAACGGCGTGCTATAGTATGCCGTATGGTATGGGCTATAGCCCATGTTCAAAAATGATGAAAAACAAGTTCTTTTTTTTTCTTTCAAAATTTAAAAAAACGATGGGCTCTAACCCATGTTTTGTTTTTTTGTTTTTTTTCAAATCCTCAAAAATGATGAAAAACGGCGTGCTATAGTATGCCATACGGTATGGGCTATAGCCCATGTTCAAAAATGAAGAAAAACAAGGTTAATTATTTTTTTTTTCAAAATTTCAAAAAACGATGGGCTATAACCCATGTTTTTTTTTTTTTTTCATTTTTTTAAAATCCTCAAAAATGATGAAAAACGGCGTGCTATAGTATGCCATACGGTATGGGCTATAGCCCATGTTCAAAAATGAAGAAAAACGAGGTTATTTTATTTTTCAAAATTTCAAAAAACGATGGGCTATAACCCATGTTTTTTTTTTTTTTTTCATATCCTCAAAACAGACGTCTAAAACACGTCTATTTTTAGACTTGTTTTAGACGTTTATAAACAGAACTGTCCATCTAAATTCTAAACGGATGGTTAAATATAAGTTCCCGATTGTACCTCACATGCCAGTGTGGCACCGTAGATAAACCTGGGGTTTATAAGCAGAACATTCCGGGTTCAATTCTCCTGAAGAACATTTTCACTGTCCATCTAAATTCTAAACGGCTGGTTAAATATAAGTTCCCGATTGTACCTTACATGCCGATGTGGCTCAAAAGATAAATCTGAGGTTCATAATCCAAAGGTTACTGGTTCAAAACTAATACTCAACCAATGCTGCAGTAATTTGAATTTTTCAAGGCTAGAATAAAAAATAAAAACTCATAAGCACCAGGAGACATCTGCTGATTGCCCCAAGGTGCCTTAGCTCAATGGTGTGGTGTGCTTGATCGGTAGCCTCTGCTACCACCTGCCTGCAGGTTCAAGTCCCATGCAAGGTACTAGTGAGGACCATCGGGAGACGGTGCTCTCTCCCCCTGTTTCCTGAAAAGTAGCAGTTGGGGGTTATGTTTGAAAGAACCCTGTCCACCTAAAATTTTACAGATAAGAATTAGGTCAAACGTTTAAAAATAAAATAGCAATTTGGCCCATCATCTGACAGAAAGAATAGTCTGTGTATTTGCATACTGGGCCAAAACTTGGTTGGAAAGTCCCTCTTTTATGTCTGGCTTCCAGGCCAGTTGGAAAAGGGCAAACTGAGAGGTGGTAAGAGTATGTTAAATTGGACATTTTCATGGTAAAAGGTTAGCTGGACAGGGTTCTTTCAGACATAAGCCCCAACCGTTACATCTCAGGAAACAGGGGGAGAGAGCACCCTCTCCCGATGGTCCTCCAGCAACTTGATGTCATGACATGGGACTTGAACCTGCCAACTGCCTGTAGCAGAGGCAACGGGTCAAGCGCTCCACACCATTACGCCAAGGCACCTTTGGGCATTCAGCAGATGTCTCCTGGTGCTTTTGAGTTTTTATTTTTCATTCAAGCCTTGAAAAGTTCAAATTACTGCAGCATTGAGCTGTAGGAGGAACAGGACTTGAACATGGAATGTCTGTACTGAAAGCCTGATGATTAGACCATTGCACCATCAGTCAGACACTCTCAGGCAAAGTCTCCTGGTCATTTTGAAGTGATCTTTTGTTCGTTAGCCTTCAGTTAGTAAAGTTTAAATAACACAGAATCATATTAATCAGATGTTTCTTAGCGCTGTTGAGGTCTTCTTTTATATGATAGTGTAACAGCCGGGAATCGAACCCTGGTCTCCCACGTGGAAAGCCAACATCTTAACCACTACGACAATTAGAGTTTTGAGGTAATCAGGCTGAGGCTGTGAGCCACTGATAGAATAGCAGTAAATGAAGCTCAATAATTAGCATTAAACTTTAGGAAGAGTGGGATTTGAAAATGAACTCTCTGTGCGGAATAACCCCTACTACACCATCACTCAGTAACATCTGCCTCTTTGTACTGTTGAAGCGATCTTTTGTATGTTAGCCTTCAGATAGTAAAGTTGAAAGAATCAAGAGTTGAACATAGAATCACGTTCATCAGAGTGTAACACCCAGGAATCGAACACAGGTCACCTGCACTGAAGGACAACATCTTAACCACTAAGCCAAAGCAACTGCCTATGGCTCAGGGGAGATATGAGACTTTTGAGGTCATCAGGCTGAGGCTGTGAGCCACTGCTATACAATAAAAAAAATCAAAAAACGATGGGCTATAACCCATGTTTTTTTTTTTTTTTTTTTTTTTAATCCTCAAAAACGATGAAAAACGGCGTGCTATAGTATGCCGTATGGTATGGGCTATAGCCCATGTTCAAAAATGATGAAAAACGAGTTCTTTTTTTTTCTTTCAAAATTTCAAAAAACGATGGGCTATAACCCATGTTTTTTTTTTTTTTTCATTTTTTTCAAATCCTCAAAAATGATGAAAAACGGCGTGCTATAGTATGCCATACGGTATGGGCTATAGCCCATGTTCAAAAATGAAGAAAAACAAGGTTAATTTTTTTTTTCCAAAATTTCAAAAAACGATGGGCTATAACCCATGTTTTTTTTTTGTTTTTTTTTTTAAATCCTCAAAAACGATGAAAAACGGCGTGCTATAGTATGCCGTATGGTATGGCCTATAGCCCATGTTCAAAAATGATGAAAAACGAGTTCTTTTTTTTTCTTTCAAAATTTCAAAAAACGATGGGCTATAACCCATGTTTTTTTTCTTTTTCATTTTTTTCAAATCCTCAAAAATGATGAAAAACGGCGTGCTATAGTATGCCATACGGTATGGGCTATAGCCCACGTTCAAAAATGATGAAAAACAAGGTTATTTTATTTTCCAAAATTTCAAAAACGATGGGCTATAACCCATGTTTTTTTTTTTTTTCATTTTTTTCAAATCCTCAAAAATGATGAAAAACGGCGTGTTATAGTATGCCGTACGGTATGGGCTATAGCCCACGTTCCAAAATGAAGAAAAACGAGGTTATTTTATTTTTCAAAATTTCAAAAAACGATGGGCTATAACCCATGTTTTTTTTTTTTTTTTCATATCCTCAAAACAGACGTCTAAAACACGTCTATTTTTAGACTTGTTTTAGACGTTTATAAACAGAACTGTCCATCTAAATTCTAAACGGATGGTTAAATATAAGTTCCCGATTGTACCTCACATGCCAGTGTGGCACCGTAGATAAACCTGGGGTTTATAAGCAGAACATTCCGGGTTCAATTCTCCTGAAGAACATTTTCACTGTCCATCTAAATTCTAAACGGCTGGTTAAATATAAGTTCCCGATTGTACCTTACATGCCGATGTGGCTCAAAAGATAAATCTGAGGTTCATAATCCAAAGGTTACTGGTTCAAAACTAATACTCAACCAATGCTGCAGTAATTTGAATTTTTCAAGGCTAGAATAAAAAATAAAAACTCATAAGCACCAGGAGACATCTGCTGATTGCCCCAAGGTGCCTTAGCTCAATGGTGTGGTGTGCTTGATCGGTAGCCTCTGCTACCACCTGCCTGCAGGTTCAAGTCCCATGCAAGGTACTAGTGAGGACCATCGGGAGACGGTGCTCTCTCCCCCTGTTTCCTGAAAAGTAGCAGTTGGGGGTTATGTTTGAAAGAACCCTGTCCACCTAAAATTTTACAGATAAGAATTAGGTCAAACGTTTAAAAATAAAATAGCAATTTGGCCCATCATCTGACAGAAAGAATAGTCTGTGTATTTGCATACTGGGCCAAAACTTGGTTGGAAAGTCCCTCTTTTATGTCTGGCTTCCAGGCCAGTTGGAAAAGGGCAAACTGAGAGGTGGTAAGAGTATGTTAAATTGGACATTTTCATGGTAAAAGGTTAGCTGGACAGGGTTCTTTCAGACATAAGCCCCAACCGTTACATCTCAGGAAACAGGGGGAGAGAGCACCCTCTCCCGATGGTCCTCCAGCAACTTGATGTCATGACATGGGACTTGAACCTGCCAACTGCCTGTAGCAGAGGCAACGGGTCAAGCGCTCCACACCATTACGCCAAGGCACCTTTGGGCATTCAGCAGATGTCTCCTGGTGCTTTTGAGTTTTTATTTTTCATTCAAGCCTTGAAAAGTTCAAATTACTGCAGCATTGAGCTGTAGGAGGAACAGGACTTGAACATGGAATGTCTGTACTGAAAGCCTGATGATTAGACCATTGCACCATCAGTCAGACACTCTCAGGCAAAGTCTCCTGGTCATTTTGAAGTGATCTTTTGTTCGTTAGCCTTCAGTTAGTAAAGTTTAAATAACACAGAATCATATTAATCAGATGTTTCTTAGCGCTGTTGAGGTCTTCTTTTATATGATAGTGTAACAGCCGGGAATCGAACCCTGGTCTCCCACGTGGAAAGCCAACATCTTAACCACTACGACAATTAGAGTTTTGAGGTAATCAGGCTGAGGCTGTGAGCCACTGATAGAATAGCAGTAAATGAAGCTCAATAATTAGCATTAAACTTTAGGAAGAGTGGGATTTGAAAATGAACTCTCTGTGCGGAATAACCCCTACTACACCATCACTCAGTAACATCTGCCTCTTTGTACTGTTGAAGCGATCTTTTGTATGTTAGCCTTCAGATAGTAAAGTTGAAAGAATCAAGAGTTGAACATAGAATCACGTTCATCAGAGTGTAACACCCAGGAATCGAACACAGGTCACCTGCACTGAAGGACAACATCTTAACCACTAAGCCAAAGCAACTGCCTATGGCTCAGGGGAGATATGAGACTTTTGAGGTCATCAGGCTGAGGCTGTGAGCCACTGCTATACAATAAAAAAAATCAAAAAACGATGGGCTATAACCCATGTTTTTTTTTTTTTTTTTTTTTTTAATCCTCAAAAACGATGAAAAACGGCGTGCTATAGTATGCCGTATGGTATGGGCTATAGCCCATGTTCAAAAATGATGAAAAACGAGTTCTTTTTTTTTCTTTCAAAATTTCAAAAAACGATGGGCTATAACCCATGTTTTTTTTTTTTTTTCATTTTTTTCAAATCCTCAAAAATGATGAAAAACGGCGTGCTATAGTATGCCATACGGTATGGGCTATAGCCCATGTTCAAAAATGAAGAAAAACAAGGTTAATTTTTTTTTTCCAAAATTTCAAAAAACGATGGGCTATAACCCATGTTTTTTTTTTGTTTTTTTTTTTAAATCCTCAAAAACGATGAAAAACGGCGTGCTATAGTATGCCGTATGGTATGGGCTATAGCCCATGTTCAAAAATGATGAAAAACGAGTTCTTTTTTTTTCTTTCAAAATTTCAAAAAACGATGGGCTATAACCCATGTTTTTTTTCTTTTTCATTTTTTTCAAATCCTCAAAAATGATGAAAAACGGCGTGCTATAGTATGCCATACGGTATGGGCTATAGCCCACGTTCAAAAATGATGAAAAACAAGGTTATTTTATTTTCCAAAATTTCAAAAACGATGGGCTATAACCCATGTTTTTTTTTTTTTTCATTTTTTTCAAATCCTCAAAAATGATGAAAAACGGCGTGTTATAGTATGCCGTACGGTATGGGCTATAGCCCACGTTCCAAAATGATGATAAACAAGGTTATTTTTTTTTCCAAAATTTTAAAAACGATGGGCTATAACCCATGTTTTTTTTTTTTTTCATTTTTTTCAAATCCTCAAAAATGATGAAAAAAGGCGTGTTATAGTATGCCGTACGGTATGGGCTATAGCCCATGTTCAAAAATGATGAAAAACAAGGTTAATCTTTTTTTCAAATTTTCAAAAAACGATGGGCTATAACCCATGTTTTTTTTTTTTTTCATTTTTTTCAAATCCTCAAAAATGATGAAAAACGGCGTGTTATCGTATGCCGTATGGTATGGCCTATAGCCCACGTTCAAAAAGGATGAAAAACAAGGTTATTTTTTTTTCCAAAATTTCAAAAACGATGGGCTATAACCCATGTTTTTTTGTTTTTTTTCATTTTTTTCAAATCCTCAAAAATGATGAAAAACGGCGTGTTATAGTATGCCGTATGGTATGGGCTATAGCCCACGTTCAAAAAGGATGAAAAACAAGGTTATTTTTTTTTCTCAAAAATTTCAAAAACGATGGGCTATAACCCATGTTTTGTTTTTTTTTCATTTTTTTCAAATCCTCAAAAATGATGAAAAACGGCGTGCTATAGTATGCCATACGGTATGGGCTATAGCCCACGTTCAAAAATGATGAAAAACAAGGTTATTTTATTTTCCAAAATTTCAAAAACGATGGGCTATAACCCATGTTTTTTTTTTTTTTCATTTTTTTCAAATCCTCAAAAATGATGAAAAACGGCGTGTTATAGTATGCCGTACGGTATGGGCTATAGCCCACGTTCAAAAATGATGATAAACAAGGTTATTTTTTTTTCCAAAATTTTAAAAACGATGGGCTATAACCCATGTTTTTTTTTTTTTTCATTTTTTTCAAATCCTCAAAAATGATGAAAAAAGGCGTGTTATAGTATGCCGTACGGTATGGGCTATAGCCCATGTTCAAAAATGATGAAAAACAAGGTTAATCTTTTTTTCAAATTTTCAAAAAACGATGGGCTATAACCCATGTTTTTTTTTTTTTTCATTTTTTTCAAATCCTCAAAAATGATGAAAAACGGCGTGTTATCGTATGCCGTATGGTATGGCCTATAGCCCACGTTCAAAAAGGATGAAAAACAAGGTTATTTTTTTTTCCAAAATTTCAAAAACGATGGGCTATAACCCATGTTTTTTTGTTTTTTTTCATTTTTTTCAAATCCTCAAAAATGATGAAAAACGGCGTGTTATAGTATGCCGTATGGTATGGGCTATAGCCCACGTTCAAAAAGGATGAAAAACAAGGTTATTTTTTTTTCTCAAAAATTTCAAAAACGATGGGCTATAACCCATGTTTTGTTTTTTTTTTCATTTTTTTCTAATCCTCAAAAATGATGAAAAACGGCGTGTTATAGTATGCCGTACGGTATGGGCTATAGCCCACGTTCAAAAATGATGAAAAACAAGGTTATTTTTTTTTCCAAAATTTCAAAAACGATGGGCTATAACCCATGTTTTTTAGTTTTTTTCCATTTTTTTCAAATCCTCAAAAATGATGAAAAACGGCGTGTTATAGTATGCCGTATGGTATGGGCTATAGCCCACGTTCAAAAAGGATGAAAAACAAGGTTATTTTTTTTTTCAAAAATTTCAAAAAACGATGGGCTATAACCCATGTTTTTTTTTTTTCATTTTTTTCAAATCCTCAAAAATGATGAAAAACGGCGTGCTATAGTATGCCATACGGTATGGGCTATAGCCCATGTTCAAAAATGAAGAAAAACAAGGTTAAATTTTTTTTTTCCAAAATTTCAAAAAACGATGGGCTATAACCCATGTTTTTTTTTGTTTTTTTTTTCAAATCCTCAAAAACGATGAAAAACGGCGTGCTATAGTATGCCGTATGGTATGGGCTATAGCCCATGTTCAAAAATGATGAAAAACGAGTTCTTTTTTTTTCTTTCAAAATTTCAAAAAACGATGGGCTATAACCCATGTTTTTTTTTTTTTTCATTTTTTTCAAATCCTCAAAAATGATGAAAAACGGCGTGCTATAGTATGCCATACGGTATGGGCTATAGCCCACGTTCAAAAATGATGAAAAACAAGGTTATTTTATTTTCCAAAATTTCAAAAACGATGGGCTATAACCCATGTTTTTTTTTTTTTGTTTTTTTTCAAATCCTCAAAAATGATGAAAAACGGCGTGTTATAGTATGCCGTACGGTATGGGCTATAGCCCATGTTCAAAAATGATGAAAAACGAGTTCTTTTTTTTTCTTTCAAAATTTCAAAAAACGATGGGCTATAACCCATGTTTTTTTTTTTTTTCATTTTTTTCAAATCCTCAAAAATGATGAAAAACGGCGTGCTATAGTATGCCATACGGTATGGGCTATAGCCCACGTTCAAAAATGATGAAAAACAAGGTTATTTTATTTTCCAAAATTTCAAAAACGATGGGCTATAACCCATGTTTTTTTTTTTTTTTTTTTTTCAAATCCTCAAAAATGATGAAAAACGGCGTGTTATAGTATGCCGTACGGTATGGGCTATAGCCCACGTTCAAAAATGATGATAAACAAGGTTATTTTTTTTTCCAAAATTTTAAAAACGATGGGCTATAACCCATGTTTTTTTTTTTTTTCATTTTTTTCAAATCCTCAAAAATGATGAAAAAAGGCGTGTTATAGTATGCCGTACGGTATGGGCTATAGCCCATGTTCAAAAATGATGAAAAACAAGGTTAATCTTTTTTTCAAATTTTCAAAAAACGATGGGCTATAACCCATGTTTTTTTTTTTTTTCATTTTTTTCAAATCCTCAAAAATGATGAAAAACGGCGTGTTATCGTATGCCGTATGGTATGGCCTATAGCCCACGTTCAAAAAGGATGAAAAACAAGGTTATTTTTTTTTCCAAAATTTCAAAAACGATGGGCTATAACCCATGTTTTTTTGTTTTTTTTCATTTTTTTCAAATCCTCAAAAATGATGAAAAACGGCGTGTTATAGTATGCCGTATGGTATGGGCTATAGCCCACGTTCAAAAAGGATGAAAAACAAGGTTATTTCTTTTTCTCAAAAATTTCAAAAACGATGGGCTATAACCCATGTTTTGTTTTTTTTTCATTTTTTTCAAATCCTCAAAAATGATGAAAAACGGCGTGTTATAGTATGCCGTACGGTATGGGCTATAGCCCACGTTCAAAAATGATGAAAAACAAGGTTATTTTTTTTTCCAAAATTTCAAAAACGATGGGCTATAACCCATGTTTTTTAGTTTTTTTCCATTTTTTTCAAATCCTCAAAAATGATGAAAAACGGCGTGTTATAGTATGCCGTATGGTATGGGCTATAGCCCACGTTCAAAAAGGATGAAAAACAAGGTTATTTTTTTTTTCAAAAATTTCAAAAAACGATGGGCTATAACCCATGTTTTTTTTTTTTCATTTTTTTCAAATCCTCAAAAATGATGAAAAACGGCGTGTTATAGTATGCCGTACGGTATGGGCTATAGCCCACGTTCAAAAATGATGAAAAACAAGGTTAATTTCTTTTCCAAATTTTCAAAAACGATGGGCTATAACCCATGTTTTTGTTTGTTTTTTTCATTTTTTCTAATCCTCAAAAATGATGAAAAACGGCGTGCTACAGTATGCCGTACGATATGGGCTATTAGACGAGCGTCTAAAAATGGGAAAATAAACGTCTAAAAATAGACGTCTAAAACACGTCTAAAAATAGACGTGTTTTAGACGTCTATTTTTAGACGTTTTTTAGACGTCTATTTTTAGACGTTTTTTATCCCATTTTTAGACGCACGTCTAATAGCCGGCTATTGCTCAGTGGGATGGTCAAAAATGATAAAAACGAGGATTAAAATAAAATAAAAAAATAAAAAAAACAATGGGCTATAACCCATGTTTTTTTTTTTTTTTCATTTTTTTCAAATCCTCAAAAATGATGAAAAACGGCGTGTTATAGTATGCCGTACGGTATGGGCTATAGCCCACGTTCAAAAATGATGAAAAACAAGGTTATTTTATTTTCCAAAATTTCAAAAACGATGGGCTATAACCCATGTTTTTTTTTTTTTTCATTTTTTTCAAATCCTCAAAAATGATGAAAAACGGCGTGTTATAGTATGCCGTACGGTATGGGCTATAGCCCACGTTCAAAAATGATGATAAACAAGGTTATATTTTTTTTCCAAAATTTTAAAAACGATGGGCTATAACCCATGTTTTTTTTTTTTTTTTTTTTTCAAATCCTCAAAAATGATGAAAAAAGGCGTGTTATAGTATGCCGTACGGTATGGGCTATAGCCCATGTTCAAAAATGATGAAAAACAAGGTTAATCTTTTTTTCAAATTTTCAAAAAACGATGGGCTATAACCCATGTTTTTTTTTTTTTTTTCATTTTTTTCAAATCCTCAAAAATGATGAAAAACGGCGTGTTATCGTATGCCGTATGGTATGGCCTATAGCCCACGTTCAAAAAGGATGAAAAACAAGGTTATTTTTTTTTCCAAAATTTCAAAAACGATGGGCTATAACCCATGTTTTTTTGTTTTTTTTTCATTTTTTTCAAATCCTCAAAAATGATGAAAAACGGCGTGCTATAGTATGCCGTACGGTATGGGCTATAGCCCATGTTCAAAAATGAAGAAAAACAAGGTTAATTTTTTTTTTTCAAAATTTCAAAAAACGATGGGCTATAACCCATGTTTTTTTTTTTTTTTTTTTTTCAAATCCTCAAAAACGATGAAAAACGGCGTGCTATAGTATGCCGTACGGTATGGGCTATAGCCCACGTTCAAAAATGAAGAAAAACAAGGTTAATTTGTTTTTTCCAAAATTTCAAAAAACGATGGGCTATAACCCATGTTTTTTTGTTTTTTTTTCATTTTTTTCAAATCCTCAAAAATGATGAAAAACGGCGTGTTATAGTATGCCGTACGGTATGGGCTATAGCCCACGTTCAAAAATGATGAAAAACAAGGTTAATTTCTTTTCCAAATTTTCAAAAACGATGGGCTATAACCCATGTTTTTGTTTGTTTTTTTCATTTTTTCTAATCCTCAAAAATGATGAAAAACGGCGTGCTACAGTATGCTGTACGATATGGGCTATTAGACGAGCGTCTAAAAATGGGAAAATAAACGTCTAAAAATAGACGTCTAAAACACGTCTAAAAATAGACGTGTTTTAGACGTCTATTTTTAGACGTTTTTTAGACGTCTATTTTTAGACGTTTTTTATCCCATTTTTAGACGCACGTCTAATAGCCGGCTATTGCTCAGTGGGATGGTCAAAAATGATAAAAACGAGGATTAAAATAAAATAAAAAAATAAAAAAAACAATGGGCTATAACCCATGTTTTTTTTTTTTTTTCATTTTTTTCAAATCCTCAAAAATGATGAAAAACGGCGTGTTATAGTATGCCGTACGGTATGGGCTATAGCCCACGTTCAAAAATGATGAAAAACAAGGTTATTTTATTTTCCAAAATTTCAAAAACGATGGGCTATAACCCATGTTTTTTTTTTTTTTCATTTTTTTCAAATCCTCAAAAATGATGAAAAACGGCGTGTTATAGTATGCCGTACGGTATGGGCTATAGCCCACGTTCAAAAATGATGATAAACAAGGTTATATTTTTTTTCCAAAATTTTAAAAACGATGGGCTATAACCCATGTTTTTTTTTTTTTTTTTTTTTTCAAATCCTCAAAAATGATGAAAAAAGGCGTGTTATAGTATGCCGTACGGTATGGGCTATAGCCCATGTTCAAAAATGATGAAAAACAAGGTTAATCTTTTTTTCAAATTTTCAAAAAACGATGGGCTATAACCCATGTTTTTTTTTTTTTTTCATTTTTTTCAAATCCTCAAAAATGATGAAAAACGGCGTGTTATCGTATGCCGTATGGTATGGCCTATAGCCCACGTTCAAAAAGGATGAAAAACAAGGTTATTTTTTTTTCCAAAATTTCAAAAACGATGGGCTATAACCCATGTTTTTTCATTTTTTTTTCATTTTTTTCAAATCCTCAAAAATGATGAAAAACGGCGTGCTATAGTATGCCGTACGGTATGGGCTATAGCCCATGTTCAAAAATGAAGAAAAACAAGGTTAATTTTTTTTTTCCAAAATTTCAAAAAACGATGGGCTATAACCCATGTTTTTTTTTTTTTTTTTTTTTTCAAATCCTCAAAAACGATGAAAAACGGCGTGCTATAGTATGCCGTACGGTATGGGCTATAGCCCACGTTCAAAAATGAAGAAAAACAAGGTTAATTTTTTTTTTCCAAAATTTCAAAAAACGATGGGCTATAACCCATGTTTTTTTTTTTTCATTTTTTTCAAATCCTCAAAAATGATGAAAAACGGCGTGTTATAGTATGCCGTACGGTATGGGCTATAGCCCATGTTCAAAAATGATGAAAAACAAGGTTATTTTATTTTCCAAAATTTCAAAAACGATGGGCTATAACCCATGTTTTTTTTTTTTTTCATTTTTTTCAAATCCTCAAAAATGATGAAAAACGGCGTGTTATAGTATGCCGTACGGTATGGGCTATAGCCCACGTTCAAAAATGATGATAAACAAGGTTATATTTTTTTTCCAAAATTTTAAAAACGATGGGCTATAACCCATGTTTTTTTTTTTTTTTTTTTTTTTCAAATCCTCAAAAATGATGAAAAAAGGCGTGTTATAGTATGCCGTACGGTATGGGCTATAGCCCATGTTCAAAAATGATGAAAAACAAGGTTAATCTTTTTTTCAAATTTTCAAAAAACGATGGGCTATAACCCATGTTTTTTTTTTTTTTTTCATTTTTTTCAAATCCTCAAAAATGATGAAAAACGGCGTGTTATCGTATGCCGTATGGTATGGCCTATAGCCCACGTTCAAAAAGGATGAAAAACAAGGTTATTCTTTTTTCCAAAATTTCAAAAACGATGGGCTATAACCCATGTTTTTTTGTTTTTTTTTCATTTTTTTCAAATCCTCAAAAATGATGAAAAACGGCGTGCTATAGTATGCCGTACGGTATGGGCTATAGCCCATGTTCAAAAATGAAGAAAAACAAGGTTAATTTTTTTTTTCCAAAATTTCAAAAAACGATGGGCTATAACCCATGTTTTTTTTTTTTTGTTTTTTTTCAAATCCTCAAAAACGATGAAAAACGGCGTGCTATAGTATGCCGTATGGTATGGGCTATAGCCCATGTTCAAAAATGATGAAAAACGAGTTCTTTTTTTTTCTTTCAAAATTTCAAAAAACGATGGGCTATAACCCATGTTTTTTTTTTTTTTTCATTTTTTTCAAATCCTCAAAAATGATGAAAAACGGCGTGCTATAGTATGCCATACGGTATGGGCTATAGCCCATGTTCAAAAATGAAGAAAAACAAGGTTAATTTTTTTTTTTCAAAATTTCAAAAAACGATGGGCTATAACCAATGTTTTTTTTTTTTTCATTTTTTTCAAATCCTCAAAAATGATGAAAAACGGCGTGCTATAGTATGCCGTACGGTATGGGCTATAGCCCATGTTCAAAAATGATGAAAAACGAGGTTATTTTATTTTTCAAAATTTAAAAAAACGATGGGCTATAACCCATGTTTTTTTTTTTTTTTTTTTTTCAAATCCTCAAAAACGATGAAAAACGGCGTGCTATAGTATGCCGTATGGTATGGGCTATAGCCCATGTTAAAAAATGATGAAAAACGAGTTCTTTTTTTTTCTTTCAAAATTTAAAAAAACGATGGGCTATAACCCATGTTTTTTTTTTTTTTTTCATTTTTTTCAAATCCTCAAAAATGATGAAAAACGGCGTGCTATAGTATGCCATACGGTATGGGCTATAGCCCATGTTCAAAAATGAAGAAAAACAAGGTTATTTTTTTTTCCAAAATTTCAAAAACGATGGGCTATAACCCATGTTTTTTTGTTTTTTTTCATTTTTTTCAAATCCTCAAAAATGATGAAAAACGGCGTGTTATAGTATGCCGTATGGTATGGGCTATAGCCCACGTTCAAAAAGGATGAAAAACAAGGTTATTTTTTTTTCTCAAAAATTTCAAAAACGATGGGCTATAACCCATGTTTTGTTTTTTTTTCATTTTTTTCAAATCCTCAAAAATGATGAAAAACGGCGTGCTATAGTATGCCATACGGTATGGGCTATAGCCCACGTTCAAAAATGATGAAAAACAAGGTTATTTTATTTTCCAAAATTTCAAAAACGATGGGCTATAACCCATGTTTTTTTTTTTTTTCATTTTTTTCAAATCCTCAAAAATGATGAAAAACGGCGTGTTATAGTATGCCGTACGGTATGGGCTATAGCCCACGTTCAAAAATGATGATAAACAAGGTTATTTTTTTTTCCAAAATTTTAAAAACGATGGGCTATAACCCATGTTTTTTTTTTTTTTCATTTTTTTCAAATCCTCAAAAATGATGAAAAAAGGCGTGTTATAGTATGCCGTACGGTATGGGCTATAGCCCATGTTCAAAAATGAAGAAAAACAAGGTTAATTTTTTTTTCAAATTTTCAAAAAACGATGGGCTATAACCCATGTTTTTTTTTTTTTTCATTTTTTTCAAATCCTCAAAAATGATGAAAAACGGCGTGTTATCGTATGCCGTATGGTATGGCCTATAGCCCATGTTCAAAAATGATGAAAAACGAGGTTATTTTATTTTTCAAAATTTAAAAAAACGATGGGCTATAACCCATGTTTTTTTTTTTTTTTTTTTTTCAAATCCTCAAAAACGATGAAAAACGGCGTGCTATAGTATGCCGTATGGTATGGGCTATAGCCCATGTTAAAAAATGATGAAAAACGAGTTCTTTTTTTTTCTTTCAAAATTTAAAAAAACGATGGGCTATAACCCATGTTTTTTTTTTTTTTTCATTTTTTTCAAATCCTCAAAAATGATGAAAAACGGCGTGCTATAGTATGCCATACGGTATGGGCTATAGCCCATGTTCAAAAATGAAGAAAAACAAGGTTATTTTTTTTTCCAAAATTTCAAAAACGATGGGCTATAACCCATGTTTTTTTGTTTTTTTTCATTTTTTTCAAATCCTCAAAAATGATGAAAAACGGCGTGTTATAGTATGCCGTATGGTATGGGCTATAGCCCACGTTCAAAAAGGATGAAAAACAAGGTTATTTTTTTTTTCTCAAAAATTTCAAAAACGATGGGCTATAACCCATGTTTTGTTTTTTTTTCATTTTTTTCAAATCCTCAAAAATGATGAAAAACGGCGTGCTATAGTATGCCATACGGTATGGGCTATAGCCCACGTTCAAAAATGATGAAAAACAAGGTTATTTTATTTTCCAAAATTTCAAAAACGATGGGCTATAACCCATGTTTTTTTTTTTTTTCATTTTTTTCAAATCCTCAAAAATGATGAAAAACGGCGTGTTATAGTATGCCGTACGGTATGGGCTATAGCCCACGTTCAAAAATGATGATAAACAAGGTTATTTTTTTTTCCAAAATTTTAAAAACGATGGGCTATAACCCATGTTTTTTTTTTTTTTCATTTTTTTCAAATCCTCAAAAATGATGAAAAAAGGCGTGTTATAGTATGCCGTACGGTATGGGCTATAGCCCATGTTCA
Source organism: Protomyctophum parallelum (assembly GCF_964188405.1). Lineage (NCBI taxonomy): Eukaryota > Metazoa > Chordata > Actinopteri > Myctophiformes > Myctophidae > Protomyctophum > Protomyctophum parallelum. Next base: position 26,365,915 of record NC_139719.1, on the reverse strand, counting down.
AAAATGATGAAAAACAAGGTTAATCTTTTTTTCAAATTTTCAAAAAACGATGGGCTATAACCCATGTTTTTTTTTTTTTTCATTTTTTTCAAATCCTCAAAAATGATGAAAAACGGCGTGTTATCGTATGCCGTATGGTATGGCCTATAGCCCACGTTAAAAAAGGATGAAAAACAAGGTTATTTTTTTTTCCAAAATTTCAAAAACGATGGGCTATAACCCATGTTTTTTTGTTTTTTTTCATTTTTTTCAAATCCTCAAAAATGATGAAAAACGGCGTGTTATAGTATGCCGTATGGTATGGGCTATAGCCCACGTTCAAAAAGGATGAAAAACAAGGTTATTTTTTTTTCTCAAAAATTTCAAAAACGATGGGCTATAACCCATGTTTTGTTTTTTTTTCATTTTTTTCTAATCCTCAAAAATGATGAAAAACGGCGTGTTATAGTATGCCGTACGGTATGGGCTATATCCCACGTTCAAAAATGATGAAAAACAAGGTTATTTTTTTTTCCAAAATTTCAAAAACGATGGGCTATAATAACCCATGTTTTTTTTTTTTCATTTTTTTCAAATCCTCAAAAATGATGAAAAACGGCGTGCTATAGTATGCCATACGGTATGGGCTATAGCCCATGTTCAAAAATGAAGAAAAACAAGGTTAAATTTTTTTTTTCCAAAATTTCAAAAAACGATGGGCTATAACCCATGTTTTTTTTTTTTTTTTTTTTTAATCCTCAAAAACGATGAAAAACGGCGTGCTATAGTATGCCGTATGGTATGGGCTATAGCCCATGTTCAAAAATGATGAAAAACGAGTTCTTTTTTTTTCTTTCAAAATTTCAAAAAACGATGGGCTATAACCCATGTTTTTTTTTTTTTTCATTTTTTTCAAATCCTCAAAAATGATGAAAAACGGCGTGCTATAGTATGCCATACGGTATGGGCTATAGCCCACGTTCAAAAATGATGAAAAACAAGGTTATTTTATTTTCCAAAATTTCAAAAACGATGGGCTATAACCCATGTTTTTTTTTTCTTTCATTTTTTTCAAATCCTCAAAAATGATGAAAAACGGCGTGTTATAGTATGCCGTACGGTATGGGCTATAGCCCACGTTCAAAAATGATGATAAACAAGGTTATTTTTTTTTCCAAAATTTTAAAAACGATGGGCTATAACCCATGTTTTTTTTTTTTTTCATTTTTTTCAAATCCTCAAAAATGATGAAAAAAGGCGTGTTATAGTATGCCGTATGGTATGGGCTATAGCCCACGTTCAAAAAGGATGAAAAACAAGGTTATTTTTTTTTTCAAAAATTTCAAAAAACGATGGGCTATAACCCATGTTTTTTTTTTTTCATTTTTTTCAAATCCTCAAAAATGATGAAAAACGGCGTGCTATAGTATGCCATACGGTATGGGCTATAGCCCATGTTCAAAAATGAAGAAAAACAAGGTTAATTTTTTTTTTTCCAAAATTTCAAAAAACGATGGGCTATAACCCATGTTTTTTTTTTTTTTTTTTTTCAAATCCTCAAAAACGATGAAAAACGGCGTGCTATAGTATGCCGTATGGTATGGGCTATAGCCCATGTTCAAAAATGATGAAAAACGAGTTCTTTTTTTTTCTTTCAAAATTTCAAAAAACGATGGGCTATAACCCATGTTTTTTTTTTTTTTCATTTTTTTCAAATCCTCAAAAATGATGAAAAACGGCGTGCTATAGTATGCCATACGGTATGGGCTATAGCCCATGTTCAAAAATGAAGAAAAACAAGGTTAATTTTTTTTTTTCAAAATTTCAAAAAACGATGGGCTATAACCAATGTTTTTTTTTTTTTCATTTTTTTCAAATCCTCAAAAATGATGAAAAACGGCGTGCTATAGTATGCCGTACGGTATGGGCTATAGCCCATGTTCAAAAATGATGAAAAACGAGGTTATTTTATTTTTCAAAATTTAAAAAAACGATGGGCTATAACCCATGTTTTTTTTTTTTTTTTTTTTTCAAATCCTCAAAAACGATGAAAAACGGCGTGCTATAGTATGCCGTATGGTATGGGCTATAGCCCATGTTAAAAAATGATGAAAAACGAGTTCTTTTTTTTTCTTTCAAAATTTAAAAAAACGATGGGCTATAACCCATGTTTTTTTTTTTTTTTCATTTTTTTCAAATCCTCAAAAATGATGAAAAACGGCGTGCTATAGTATGCCATACGGTATGGGCTATAGCCCATGTTCAAAAATGAAGAAAAACAAGGTTATTTTTTTTTCCAAAATTTCAAAAACGATGGGCTATAACCCATGTTTTTTTGTTTTTTTTCATTTTTTTCAAATCCTCAAAAATGATGAAAAACGGCGTGTTATAGTATGCCGTATGGTATGGGCTATAGCCCACGTTCAAAAAGGATGAAAAACAAGGTTATTTTTTTTTCTCAAAAATTTCAAAAACGATGGGCTATAACCCATGTTTTGTTTTTTTTTCATTTTTTTCAAATCCTCAAAAATGATGAAAAACGGCGTGCTATAGTATGCCATACGGTATGGGCTATAGCCCACGTTCAAAAATGATGAAAAACAAGGTTATTTTATTTTCCAAAATTTCAAAAACGATGGGCTATAACCCATGTTTTTTTTTTTTTTCATTTTTTTCAAATCCTCAAAAATGATGAAAAACGGCGTGTTATAGTATGCCGTACGGTATGGGCTATAGCCCACGTTCAAAAATGATGATAAACAAGGTTATTTTTTTTTCCAAAATTTTAAAAACGATGGGCTATAACCCATGTTTTTTTTTTTTTTCATTTTTTTCAAATCCTCAAAAATGATGAAAAAAGGCGTGTTATAGTATGCCGTACGGTATGGGCTATAGCCCATGTTCAAAAATGATGAAAAACAAGGTTAATCTTTTTTTCAAATTTTCAAAAAACGATGGGCTATAACCCATGTTTTTTTTTTTTTTCATTTTTTTCAAATCCTCAAAAATGATGAAAAACGGCGTGTTATCGTATGCCGTATGGTATGGCCTATAGCCCACGTTAAAAAAGGATGAAAAACAAGGTTATTTTTTTTTCCAAAATTTCAAAAACGATGGGCTATAACCCATGTTTTTTTGTTTTTTTTCATTTTTTTCAAATCCTCAAAAATGATGAAAAACGGCGTGTTATAGTATGCCGTATGGTATGGGCTATAGCCCACGTTCAAAAAGGATGAAAAACAAGGTTATTTTTTTTTCTCAAAAATTTCAAAAACGATGGGCTATAACCCATGTTTTGTTTTTTTTTCATTTTTTTCTAATCCTCAAAAATGATGAAAAACGGCGTGTTATAGTATGCCGTACGGTATGGGCTATATCCCACGTTCAAAAATGATGAAAAACAAGGTTATTTTTTTTTCCAAAATTTCAAAAACGATGGGCTATAACCCATGTTTTTTTTTTTTCATTTTTTTCAAATCCTCAAAAATGATGAAAAACGGCGTGCTATAGTATGCCATACGGTATGGGCTATAGCCCATGTTCAAAAATGAAGAAAAACAAGGTTAAATTTTTTTTTTTCCAAAATTTCAAAAAACGATGGGCTATAACCCATGTTTTTTTTTTTTTTTTTTTTTTAATCCTCAAAAACGATGAAAAACGGCGTGCTATAGTATGCCGTATGGTATGGGCTATAGCCCATGTTCAAAAATGATGAAAAACGAGTTCTTTTTTTTTCTTTCAAAATTTCAAAAAACGATGGGCTATAACCCATGTTTTTTTTTTTTTTCATTTTTTTCAAATCCTCAAAAATGATGAAAAACGGCGTGCTATAGTATGCCATACGGTATGGGCTATAGCCCACGTTCAAAAATGATGAAAAACAAGGTTATTTTATTTTCCAAAATTTCAAAAACGATGGGCTATAACCCATGTTTTTTTTTTTTTCATTTTTTTCAAATCCTCAAAAATGATGAAAAACGGCGTGTTATAGTATGCCGTACGGTATGGGCTATAGCCCACGTTCAAAAATGATGATAAACAAGGTTATTTTTTTTTCCAAAATTTTAAAAACGATGGGCTATAACCCATGTTTTTTTTTTTTTTCATTTTTTTCAAATCCTCAAAAATGATGAAAAAAGGCGTGTTATAGTATGCCGTATGGTATGGGCTATAGCCCACGTTCAAAAAGGATGAAAAACAAGGTTATTTTTTTTTTCAAAAATTTCAAAAAACGATGGGCTATAACCCATGTTTTTTTTTTTTCATTTTTTTCAAATCCTCAAAAATGATGAAAAACGGCGTGCTATAGTATGCCATACGGTATGGGCTATAGCCCATGTTCAAAAATGAAGAAAAACAAGGTTAATTTTTTTTTTTCCAAAATTTCAAAAAACGATGGGCTATAACCCATGTTTTTTTTTTTTTTTTTTTTCAAATCCTCAAAAACGATGAAAAACGGCGTGCTATAGTATGCCGTATGGTATGGGCTATAGCCCATGTTCAAAAATGATGAAAAACGAGTTCTTTTTTTTTCTTTCAAAATTTCAAAAAACGATGGGCTATAACCCATGTTTTTTTTTTTTTTCATTTTTTTCAAATCCTCAAAAATGATGAAAAACGGCGTGCTATAGTATGCCATACGGTATGGGCTATAGCCCACGTTCAAAAATGATGAAAAACAAGGTTATTTTATTTTCCAAAATTTCAAAAACGATGGGCTATAACCCATGTTTTTTTTTTTTTCATTTTTTTCAAATCCTCAAAAATGATGAAAAACGGCGTGTTATAGTATGCCGTACGGTATGGGCTATAGCCCACGTTCAAAAATGATGATAAACAAGGTTATTTTTTTTTCCAAAATTTTAAAAACGATGGGCTATAACCCATGTTTTTTTTTTTTTTCATTTTTTTCAAATGCTCAAAAATGATGAAAAAAGGCGTGTTATAGTATGCCGTACGGTATGGGCTATAGCCCATGTTCAAAAATGATGAAAAACAAGGTTAATCTTTTTTTCAAATTTTCAAAAAACGATGGGCTATAACCCATGTTTTTTTTTTTTTTCATTTTTTTCAAATCCTCAAAAATGATGAAAAACGGCGTGTTATCGTATGCCGTATGGTATGGCCTATAGCCCACGTTCAAAAAGGATGAAAAACAAGGTTATTTTTTTTTCCAAAATTTCAAAAACGATGGGCTATAACCCATGTTTTTTTGTTTTTTTTCATTTTTTTCAAATCCTCAAAAATGATGAAAAACGGCGTGTTATAGTATGCCGTATGGTATGGGCTATAGCCCACGTTCAAAAAGGATGAAAAACAAGGTTATTTTTTTTTCTCAAAAATTTCAAAAACGATGGGCTATAACCCATGTTTTTTTTTTTTTTCATTTTTTTCAAATCCTCAAAAATGATGAAAAACGGCGTGTTATAGTATGCCGTACGGTATGGGCTATAGCCCACGTTCAAAAATGATGAAAAACAAGGTTATTTTTTTTTCCAAAATTTCAAAAACGATGGGCTATAACCCATGTTTTTTAGTTTTTTTCCATTTTTTTCAAATCCTCAAAAATGATGAAAAACGGCGTGTTATAGTATGCCGTATGGTATGGGCTATAGCCCACGTTCAAAAAGGATGAAAAACAAGGTTATTTTTTTTTTCAAAAATTTCAAAAAACGATGGGCTATAACCCATGTTTTTTTTTTTTCATTTTTTTCAAATCCTCAAAAATGATGAAAAACGGCGTGTTATAGTATGCCGTACGGTATGGGCTATAGCCCACGTTCAAAAATGATGAAAAACAAGGTTAATTTCTTTTCCAAATTTTCAAAAACGATGGGCTATAACCCATGTTTTTGTTTGTTTTTTTCATTTTTTCTAATCCTCAAAAATGATGAAAAACGGCGTGCTACAGTATGCCGTACGATATGGGCTATTAGACGAGCGTCTAAAAATGGGAAAATAAACGTCTAAAAATAGACGTCTAAAACACGTCTAAAAATAGACGTGTTTTAGACGTCTATTTTTAGACGTTTTTTAGACGTCTATTTTTAGACGTTTTTTATCCCATTTTTAGACGCACGTCTAATAGCCGGCTATTGCTCAGTGGGATGGTCAAAAATGATAAAAACGAGGATTAAAATAAAATAAAAAAATAAAAAAAACAATGGGCTATAACCCATGTTTTTTTTTTTTTTTTTTTTATCCTCAAAAACGATGAAAAACGGCGTGCTATAGTATGCCGTATGGTATGGGCTATAGCCCATGTTCAAAAATGATGAAAAACGAGTTCTTTTTTTTTCTTTCAAAATTTCAAAAAACGATGGGCTATAACCCATGTTTTTTTTTTTTTTCATTTTTTTCAAATCCTCAAAAATGATGAAAAACGGCGTGCTATAGTATGCCATACGGTATGGGCTATAGCCCATGTTCAAAAATGAAGAAAAACAAGGTTAATTTTTTTTTTTTCAAAATTTCAAAAAACGATGGGCTATAACCCATGTTTGTTTTTTTTTCATTTTTTTCAAATCCTCAAAAATGATGAAAAACGGCGTGCTATAGTATGCCGTACGGTATGGGCTATAGCCCATGTTCAAAAATGATGAAAAACGAGGTTATTTTATTTTTCAAAATTTCAAAAAACGATGGGCTCTAACCCATGTTTTGTTTTTGTTTTTGTTTTCAAATCCTCAAAAACGATGAAAAACGGCGTGCTATAGTATGCCGTATGGTATGGGCTATAGCCCATGTTCAAAAATGATGAAAAACAAGTTCTTTTTTTTTCTTTCAAAATTTAAAAAAACGATGGGCTCTAACCCATGTTTTGTTTTTTTGTTTTTTTTCAAATCCTCAAAAATGATGAAAAACGGCGTGCTATAGTATGCCATACGGTATGGGCTATAGCCCATGTTCAAAAATGAAGAAAAACAAGGTTAATTATTTTTTTTTCAAAATTTCAAAAAACGATGGGCTATAACCCATGTTTTTTTTTTTTTTTCATTTTTTTAAAATCCTCAAAAATGATGAAAAACGGCGTGCTATAGTATGCCATACGGTATGGGCTATAGCCCATGTTCAAAAATGAAGAAAAACGAGGTTATTTTATTTTTCAAAATTTCAAAAAACGATGGGCTATAACCCATGTTTTTTTTTTTTTTTTCATATCCTCAAAACAGACGTCTAAAACACGTCTATTTTTAGACTTGTTTTAGACGTTTATAAACAGAACTGTCCATCTAAATTCTAAACGGATGGTTAAATATAAGTTCCCGATTGTACCTCACATGCCAGTGTGGCACCGTAGATAAACCTGGGGTTTATAAGCAGAACATTCCGGGTTCAATTCTCCTGAAGAACATTTTCACTGTCCATCTAAATTCTAAACGGCTGGTTAAATATAAGTTCCCGATTGTACCTTACATGCCGATGTGGCTCAAAAGATAAATCTGAGGTTCATAATCCAAAGGTTACTGGTTCAAAACTAATACTCAACCAATGCTGCAGTAATTTGAATTTTTCAAGGCTAGAATAAAAAATAAAAACTCATAAGCACCAGGAGACATCTGCTGATTGCCCCAAGGTGCCTTAGCTCAATGGTGTGGTGTGCTTGATCGGTAGCCTCTGCTACCACCTGCCTGCAGGTTCAAGTCCCATGCAAGGTACTAGTGAGGACCATCGGGAGACGGTGCTCTCTCCCCCTGTTTCCTGAAAAGTAGCAGTTGGGGGTTATGTTTGAAAGAACCCTGTCCACCTAAAATTTTACAGATAAGAATTAGGTCAAACGTTTAAAAATAAAATAGCAATTTGGCCCATCATCTGACAGAAAGAATAGTCTGTGTATTTGCATACTGGGCCAAAACTTGGTTGGAAAGTCCCTCTTTTATGTCTGGCTTCCAGGCCAGTTGGAAAAGGGCAAACTGAGAGGTGGTAAGAGTATGTTAAATTGGACATTTTCATGGTAAAAGGTTAGCTGGACAGGGTTCTTTCAGACATAAGCCCCAACCGTTACATCTCAGGAAACAGGGGGAGAGAGCACCCTCTCCCGATGGTCCTCCAGCAACTTGATGTCATGACATGGGACTTGAACCTGCCAACTGCCTGTAGCAGAGGCAACGGGTCAAGCGCTCCACACCATTACGCCAAGGCACCTTTGGGCATTCAGCAGATGTCTCCTGGTGCTTTTGAGTTTTTATTTTTCATTCAAGCCTTGAAAAGTTCAAATTACTGCAGCATTGAGCTGTAGGAGGAACAGGACTTGAACATGGAATGTCTGTACTGAAAGCCTGATGATTAGACCATTGCACCATCAGTCAGACACTCTCAGGCAAAGTCTCCTGGTCATTTTGAAGTGATCTTTTGTTCGTTAGCCTTCAGTTAGTAAAGTTTAAATAACACAGAATCATATTAATCAGATGTTTCTTAGCGCTGTTGAGGTCTTCTTTTATATGATAGTGTAACAGCCGGGAATCGAACCCTGGTCTCCCACGTGGAAAGCCAACATCTTAACCACTACGACAATTAGAGTTTTGAGGTAATCAGGCTGAGGCTGTGAGCCACTGATAGAATAGCAGTAAATGAAGCTCAATAATTAGCATTAAACTTTAGGAAGAGTGGGATTTGAAAATGAACTCTCTGTGCGGAATAACCCCTACTACACCATCACTCAGTAACATCTGCCTCTTTGTACTGTTGAAGCGATCTTTTGTATGTTAGCCTTCAGATAGTAAAGTTGAAAGAATCAAGAGTTGAACATAGAATCACGTTCATCAGAGTGTAACACCCAGGAATCGAACACAGGTCACCTGCACTGAAGGACAACATCTTAACCACTAAGCCAAAGCAACTGCCTATGGCTCAGGGGAGATATGAGACTTTTGAGGTCATCAGGCTGAGGCTGTGAGCCACTGCTATACAATAAAAAAAATCAAAAAACGATGGGCTATAACCCATGTTTTTTTTTTTTTTTTTTTTTTTAATCCTCAAAAACGATGAAAAACGGCGTGCTATAGTATGCCGTATGGTATGGGCTATAGCCCATGTTCAAAAATGATGAAAAACGAGTTCTTTTTTTTTCTTTCAAAATTTCAAAAAACGATGGGCTATAACCCATGTTTTTTTTTTTTTTTCATTTTTTTCAAATCCTCAAAAATGATGAAAAACGGCGTGCTATAGTATGCCATACGGTATGGGCTATAGCCCATGTTCAAAAATGAAGAAAAACAAGGTTAATTTTTTTTTTCCAAAATTTCAAAAAACGATGGGCTATAACCCATGTTTTTTTTTTGTTTTTTTTTTTAAATCCTCAAAAACGATGAAAAACGGCGTGCTATAGTATGCCGTATGGTATGGGCTATAGCCCATGTTCAAAAATGATGAAAAACGAGTTCTTTTTTTTTCTTTCAAAATTTCAAAAAACGATGGGCTATAACCCATGTTTTTTTTCTTTTTCATTTTTTTCAAATCCTCAAAAATGATGAAAAACGGCGTGCTATAGTATGCCATACGGTATGGGCTATAGCCCACGTTCAAAAATGATGAAAAACAAGGTTATTTTATTTTCCAAAATTTCAAAAACGATGGGCTATAACCCATGTTTTTTTTTTTTTTCATTTTTTTCAAATCCTCAAAAATGATGAAAAACGGCGTGTTATAGTATGCCGTACGGTATGGGCTATAGCCCACGTTCCAAAATGATGATAAACAAGGTTATTTTTTTTTCCAAAATTTTAAAAACGATGGGCTATAACCCATGTTTTTTTTTTTTTTCATTTTTTTCAAATCCTCAAAAATGATGAAAAAAGGCGTGTTATAGTATGCCGTACGGTATGGGCTATAGCCCATGTTCAAAAATGATGAAAAACAAGGTTAATCTTTTTTTCAAATTTTCAAAAAACGATGGGCTATAACCCATGTTTTTTTTTTTTTTCATTTTTTTCAAATCCTCAAAAATGATGAAAAACGGCGTGTTATCGTATGCCGTATGGTATGGCCTATAGCCCACGTTCAAAAAGGATGAAAAACAAGGTTATTTTTTTTTCCAAAATTTCAAAAACGATGGGCTATAACCCATGTTTTTTTGTTTTTTTTCATTTTTTTCAAATCCTCAAAAATGATGAAAAACGGCGTGTTATAGTATGCCGTATGGTATGGGCTATAGCCCACGTTCAAAAAGGATGAAAAACAAGGTTATTTTTTTTTCTCAAAAATTTCAAAAACGATGGGCTATAACCCATGTTTTGTTTTTTTTTCATTTTTTTCAAATCCTCAAAAATGATGAAAAACGGCGTGCTATAGTATGCCATACGGTATGGGCTATAGCCCACGTTCAAAAATGATGAAAAACAAGGTTATTTTATTTTCCAAAATTTCAAAAACGATGGGCTATAACCCATGTTTTTTTTTTTTTTCATTTTTTTCAAATCCTCAAAAATGATGAAAAACGGCGTGTTATAGTATGCCGTACGGTATGGGCTATAGCCCACGTTCAAAAATGATGATAAACAAGGTTATTTTTTTTTCCAAAATTTTAAAAACGATGGGCTATAACCCATGTTTTTTTTTTTTTTCATTTTTTTCAAATCCTCAAAAATGATGAAAAAAGGCGTGTTATAGTATGCCGTACGGTATGGGCTATAGCCCATGTTCAAAAATGATGAAAAACAAGGTTAATCTTTTTTTCAAATTTTAAAAAAACGATGGGCTATAACCCATGTTTTTTTTTTTTTTCATTTTTTTCAAATCCTCAAAAATGATGAAAAACGGCGTGTTATCGTATGCCGTATGGTATGGCCTATAGCCCACGTTCAAAAAGGATGAAAAACAAGGTTATTTTTTTTTCCAAAATTTCAAAAACGATGGGCTATAACCCATGTTTTTTTGTTTTTTTTCATTTTTTTCAAATCCTCAAAAATGATGAAAAACGGCGTGTTATAGTATGCCGTATGGTATGGGCTATAGCCCACGTTCAAAAAGGATGAAAAACAAGGTTATTTTTTTTTCTCAAAAATTTCAAAAACGATGGGCTATAACCCATGTTTTGTTTTTTTTTTCATTTTTTTCTAATCCTCAAAAATGATGAAAAACGGCGTGTTATAGTATGCCGTACGGTATGGGCTATAGCCCACGTTCAAAAATGATGAAAAACAAGGTTATTTTTTTTTCCAAAATTTCAAAAACGATGGGCTATAACCCATGTTTTTTAGTTTTTTTCCATTTTTTTCAAATCCTCAAAAATGATGAAAAACGGCGTGTTATAGTATGCCGTATGGTATGGGCTATAGCCCACGTTCAAAAAGGATGAAAAACAAGGTTATTTTTTTTTTCAAAAATTTCAAAAAACGATGGGCTATAACCCATGTTTTTTTTTTTTCATTTTTTTCAAATCCTCAAAAATGATGAAAAACGGCGTGCTATAGTATGCCATACGGTATGGGCTATAGCCCATGTTCAAAAATGAAGAAAAACAAGGTTAAATTTTTTTTTTCCAAAATTTCAAAAAACGATGGGCTATAACCCATGTTTTTTTTTTTTTTTTTTTTCAAATCCTCAAAAACGATGAAAAACGGCGTGCTATAGTATGCCGTATGGTATGGGCTATAGCCCATGTTCAAAAATGATGAAAAACGAGTTCTTTTTTTTTCTTTCAAAATTTCAAAAAACGATGGGCTATAACCCATGTTTTTTTTTTTTTTCATTTTTTTCAAATCCTCAAAAATGATGAAAAACGGCGTGCTATAGTATGCCATACGGTATGGGCTATAGCCCACGTTCAAAAATGATGAAAAACAAGGTTATTTTATTTTCCAAAATTTCAAAAACGATGGGCTATAACCCATGTTTTTTTTTTTTTCTTTTTTTTCAAATCCTCAAAAATGATGAAAAACGGCGTGTTATAGTATGCCGTACGGTATGGGCTATAGCCCATGTTCAAAAATGATGAAAAACGAGTTCTTTTTTTTTCTTTCAAAATTTCAAAAAACGATGGGCTATAACCCATGTTTTTTTTTTTTTTCATTTTTTTCAAATCCTCAAAAATGATGAAAAACGGCGTGCTATAGTATGCCATACGGTATGGGCTATAGCCCACGTTCAAAAATGATGAAAAACAAGGTTATTTTATTTTCCAAAATTTCAAAAACGATGGGCTATAACCCATGTTTTTTTTTTTTTTTTTTTTTCAAATCCTCAAAAATGATGAAAAACGGCGTGTTATAGTATGCCGTACGGTATGGGCTATAGCCCACGTTCAAAAATGATGATAAACAAGGTTATTTTTTTTTCCAAAATTTTAAAAACGATGGGCTATAACCCATGTTTTTTTTTTTTTTCATTTTTTTCAAATCCTCAAAAATGATGAAAAAAGGCGTGTTATAGTATGCCGTACGGTATGGGCTATAGCCCATGTTCAAAAATGATGAAAAACAAGGTTAATCTTTTTTTCAAATTTTCAAAAAACGATGAGCTATAACCCATGTTTTTTTTTTTTTTCATTTTTTTCAAATCCTCAAAAATGATGAAAAACGGCGTGTTATCGTATGCCGTATGGTATGGCCTATAGCCCACGTTCAAAAAGGATGAAAAACAAGGTTATTTTTTTTTCCAAAATTTCAAAAACGATGGGCTATAACCCATGTTTTTTTGTTTTTTTTCATTTTTTTCAAATCCTCAAAAATGATGAAAAACGGCGTGTTATAGTATGCCGTATGGTATGGGCTATAGCCCACGTTCAAAAAGGATGAAAAACAAGGTTATTTCTTTTTCTCAAAAATTTCAAAAACGATGGGCTATAACCCATGTTTTGTTTTTTTTTCATTTTTTTCAAATCCTCAAAAATGATGAAAAACGGCGTGTTATAGTATGCCGTACGGTATGGGCTATAGCCCACGTTCAAAAATGATGAAAAACAAGGTTATTTTTTTTTCCAAAATTTCAAAAACGATGGGCTATAACCCATGTTTTTTAGTTTTTTTCCATTTTTTTCAAATCCTCAAAAATGATGAAAAACGGCGTGTTATAGTATGCCGTATGGTATGGGCTATAGCCCACGTTCAAAAAGGATGAAAAACAAGGTTATTTTTTTTTTCAAAAATTTCAAAAAACGATGGGCTATAACCCATGTTTTTTTTTTTTCATTTTTTTCAAATCCTCAAAAATGATGAAAAACGGCGTGTTATAGTATGCCGTACGGTATGGGCTATAGCCCACGTTCAAAAATGATGAAAAACAAGGTTAATTTCTTTTCCAAATTTTCAAAAACGATGGGCTATAACCCATGTTTTTGTTTGTTTTTTTCATTTTTTCTAATCCTCAAAAATGATGAAAAACGGCGTGCTACAGTATGCCGTACGATATGGGCTATTAGACGAGCGTCTAAAAATGGGAAAATAAACGTCTAAAAATAGACGTCTAAAACACGTCTAAAAATAGACGTGTTTTAGACGTCTATTTTTAGACGTTTTTTAGACGTCTATTTTTAGACGTTTTTTATCCCATTTTTAGACGCACGTCTAATAGCCGGCTATTGCTCAGTGGGATGGTCAAAAATGATAAAAACGAGGATTAAAATAAAATAAAAAAATAAAAAAAACAATGGGCTATAACCCATGTTTTTTTTTTTTTTTCATTTTTTTCAAATCCTCAAAAATGATGAAAAACGGCGTGTTATAGTATGCCGTACGGTATGGGCTATAGCCCACGTTCAAAAATGATGAAAAACAAGGTTATTTTATTTTCCAAAATTTCAAAAACGATGGGCTATAACCCATGTTTTTTTTTTTTTTCATTTTTTTCAAATCCTCAAAAATGATGAAAAACGGCGTGTTATAGTATGCCGTACGGTATGGGCTATAGCCCACGTTCAAAAATGATGATAAACAAGGTTATATTTTTTTTCCAAAATTTTAAAAACGATGGGCTATAACCCATGTTTTTTTTTTTTTTTTTTTTTTCAAATCCTCAAAAATGATGAAAAAAGGCGTGTTATAGTATGCCGTACGGTATGGGCTATAGCCCATGTTCAAAAATGATGAAAAACAAGGTTAATCTTTTTTTCAAATTTTCAAAAAACGATGGGCTATAACCCATGTTTTTTTTTTTTTTTTCATTTTTTTCAAATCCTCAAAAATGATGAAAAACGGCGTGTTATCGTATGCCGTATGGTATGGCCTATAGCCCACGTTCAAAAAGGATGAAAAACAAGGTTATTTTTTTTTCCAAAATTTCAAAAACGATGGGCTATAACCCATGTTTTTTTGTTTTTTTTTCATTTTTTTCAAATCCTCAAAAATGATGAAAAACGGCGTGTTATCGTATGCCGTATGGTATGGCCTATAGCCCACGTTCAAAAAGGATGAAAAACAAGGTTATTTTTTTTTCCAAAATTTCAAAAACGATGGGCTATAACCCATGTTTTTTTGTTTTTTTTTCATTTTTTTCAAATCCTCAAAAATGATGAAAAACGGCGTGCTATAGTATGCTGTACGGTATGGGCTATAGCCCATGTTCAAAAATTATGAAAAACAAGGTTAATCTTTTTTTCAAATTTTCAAAAAACGATGGGCTATAACCCATGTTTTTTTTTTTTTTTCATTTTTTTCAAATCCTCAAAAATGATGAAAAACGGCGTGTTATCGTATGCCGTATGGTATGGCCTATAGCCCACGTTCAAAAAGGATGAAAAACAAGGTTATTTTTTTTTCCAAAATTTCAAAAACGATGGGCTATAACCCATGTTTTTTTGTTTTTTTTTCATTTTTTTCAAATCCTCAAAAATGATGAAAAACGGCGTGCTATAGTATGCCGTACGGTATGGGCTATAGCCCATGTTCAAAAATGAAGAAAAACAAGGTTAATTTTTTTTTTCCAAAATTTCAAAAAACGATGGGCTATAACCCATGTTTTTTTTTTTTTTTTTTTTTTCAAATCCTCAAAAACGATGAAAAACGGCGTGCTATAGTATGCCGTACGGTATGGGCTATAGCCCACGTTCAAAAATGAAGAAAAACAAGGTTAATTTTTTTTTTCCAAAATTTCAAAAAACGATGGGCTATAACCCATGTTTTTTTTTTTTCATTTTTTTCAAATCCTCAAAAATGATGAAAAACGGCGTGTTATAGTATGCCGTACGGTATGGGCTATAGCCCACGTTCAAAAATGATGAAAAACAAGGTTATTTTATTTTCCAAAATTTCAAAAACGATGGGCTATAACCCATGTTTTTTTTTTTTTTCATTTTTTTCAAATCCTCAAAAATGATGAAAAACGGCGTGTTATAGTATGCCGTACGGTATGGGCTATAGCCCACGTTCAAAAATGAAGAAAAACAAGGTTAATTTTTTTTTTCCAAAATTTCAAAAAACGATGGGCTATAACCCATGTTTTTTTTTTTTCATTTTTTTCAAATCCTCAAAAATGATGAAAAACGGCGTGTTATAGTATGCCGTACGGTATGGGCTATAGCCCACGTTCAAAAATGATGAAAAACAAGGTTATTTTATTTTCCAAAATTTCAAAAACGATGGGCTATAACCCATGTTTTTTTTTTTTTCTTTTTTTTCAAATCCTCAAAAACGATGAAAAACGGCGTGCTATAGTATGCCGTACGGTATGGGCTATAGCCCACGTTCAAAAATGAAGAAAAACAAGGTTAATTTTTTTTTTCCAAAATTTCAAAAAACGAT
Organism: Protomyctophum parallelum; assembly: GCF_964188405.1. Classification (NCBI taxonomy): domain Eukaryota; kingdom Metazoa; phylum Chordata; class Actinopteri; order Myctophiformes; family Myctophidae; genus Protomyctophum; species Protomyctophum parallelum. The sequence goes on along the minus strand of NC_139719.1, from coordinate 26,350,262 downwards.
GGGCTATAACCCATGTTTTTTTTTTTTCATTTTTTTCAAATCCTCAAAAATGATGAAAAACGGCGTGTTATAGTATGCCGTACGGTATGGGCTATAGCCCACGTTCAAAAATGATGAAAAACAAGGTTATTTTATTTTCCAAAATTTCAAAAACGATGGGCTATAACCCATGTTTTTTTTTTTTTTCATTTTTTTCAAATCCTCAAAAATGATGAAAAACGGCGTGTTATAGTATGCCGTACGGTATGGGCTATAGCCCACGTTCAAAAATGATGATAAACAAGGTTATATTTTTTTTCCAAAATTTTAAAAACGATGGGCTATAACCCATGTTTTTTTTTTTGTTTTTTTTTCAAATCCTCAAAAATGATGAAAAAAGGCGTGTTATAGTATGCCGTACGGTATGGGCTATAGCCCATGTTCAAAAATGATGAAAAACAAGGTTAATCTTTTTTTCAAATTTTCAAAAAACGATGGGCTATAACCCATGTTTTTTTTTTTTTTTTCATTTTTTTCAAATCCTCAAAAATGATGAAAAACGGCGTGTTATCGTATGCCGTATGGTATGGCCTATAGCCCACGTTCAAAAAGGATGAAAAACAAGGTTATTTTTTTTTCCAAAATTTCAAAAACGATGGGCTATAACCCATGTTTTTTTGTTTTTTTTTCATTTTTTTCAAATCCTCAAAAATGATGAAAAACGGCGTGCTATAGTATGCCGTACGGTATGGGCTATAGCCCATGTTCAAAAATGAAGAAAAACAAGGTTAATTTTTTTTTCCAAAATTTCAAAAAACGATGGGCTATAACCCATGTTTTTTTTTTTTTTTTTTTTTCAAATCCTCAAAAACGATGAAAAACGGCGTGCTATAGTATGCCGTATGGTATGGGCTATAGCCCATGTTCAAAAATGATGAAAAACGAGTTCTTTTTTTTTCTTTCAAAATTTCAAAAAACGATGGGCTATAACCCATGTTTTTTTTTTTTTTCATTTTTTTCAAATCCTCAAAAATGATGAAAAACGGCGTGCTATAGTATGCCATACGGTATGGGCTATAGCCCATGTTCAAAAATGAAGAAAAACAAGGTTAATTTTTTTTTTTCAAAATTTCAAAAAACGATGGGCTATAACCAATGTTTTTTTTTTTTTCATTTTTTTCAAATCCTCAAAAATGATGAAAAACGGCGTGCTATAGTATGCCGTACGGTATGGGCTATAGCCCATGTTCAAAAATGATGAAAAACGAGGTTATTTTATTTTTCAAAATTTAAAAAAACGATGGGCTATAACCCATGTTTTTTTTTTTTTTTTTTTTTTTCAAATCCTCAAAAACGATGAAAAACGGCGTGCTATAGTATGCCGTATGGTATGGGCTATAGCCCATGTTAAAAAATGATGAAAAACGAGTTCTTTTTTTTTCTTTCAAAATTTAAAAAAACGATGGGCTATAACCCATGTTTTTTTTTTTTTTCATTTTTTTCAAATCCTCAAAAATGATGAAAAACGGCGTGCTATAGTATGCCATACGGTATGGGCTATAGCCCATGTTCAAAAATGAAGAAAAACAAGGTTAATTTTTTTTTCCCAAAATTTCAAAAAACGATGGGCTATAACCCATGTTTTTTTTTTTTTCATTTTTTTCAAATCCTCAAAAATGATGAAAAACGGCGTGCTATAGTATGCCGTACGGTATGGGCTATAGCCCATGTTCAAAAATGAAGAAAAACAAGGTTATTTTATTTTTCAAAATTTCAAAAAACGATGGGCTATAACCCATGTTTTTTTTTTTTTTTTCATATCCTCAAAACAGACGTCTAAAACACGTCTATTTTTAGACTTGTTTTAGACGTTTATAAACAGAACTGTCCATCTAAATTCTAAACGGATGGTTAAATATAAGTTCCCGATTGTACCTCACATGCCAGTGTGGCACCGTAGATAAACCTGGGGTTTATAAGCAGAACATTCCGGGTTCAATTCTCCTGAAGAACATTTTCACTGTCCATCTAAATTCTAAACGGCTGGTTAAATATAAGTTCCCGATTGTACCTTACATGCCGATGTGGCTCAAAAGATAAATCTGAGGTTCATAATCCAAAGGTTACTGGTTCAAAACTAATACTCAACCAATGCTGCAGTAATTTGAATTTTTCAAGGCTAGAATAAAAAATAAAAACTCATAAGCACCAGGAGACATCTGCTGATTGCCCCAAGGTGCCTTAGCTCAATGGTGTGGTGTGCTTGATCGGTAGCCTCTGCTACCACCTGCCTGCAGGTTCAAGTCCCATGCAAGGTACTAGTGAGGACCATCGGGAGACGGTGCTCTCTCCCCCTGTTTCCTGAAAAGTAGCAGTTGGGGGTTATGTTTGAAAGAACCCTGTCCACCTAAAATTTTACAGATAAGAATTAGGTCAAACGTTTAAAAATAAAATAGCAATTTGGCCCATCATCTGACAGAAAGAATAGTCTGTGTATTTGCATACTGGGCCAAAACTTGGTTGGAAAGTCCCTCTTTTATGTCTGGCTTCCAGGCCAGTTGGAAAAGGGCAAACTGAGAGGTGGTAAGAGTATGTTAAATTGGACATTTTCATGGTAAAAGGTTAGCTGGACAGGGTTCTTTCAGACATAAGCCCCAACCGTTACATCTCAGGAAACAGGGGGAGAGAGCACCCTCTCCCGATGGTCCTCCAGCAACTTGATGTCATGACATGGGACTTGAACCTGCCAACTGCCTGTAGCAGAGGCAACGGGTCAAGCGCTCCACACCATTACGCCAAGGCACCTTTGGGCATTCAGCAGATGTCTCCTGGTGCTTTTGAGTTTTTATTTTTCATTCAAGCCTTGAAAAGTTCAAATTACTGCAGCATTGAGCTGTAGGAGGAACAGGACTTGAACATGGAATGTCTGTACTGAAAGCCTGATGATTAGACCATTGCACCATCAGTCAGACACTCTCAGGCAAAGTCTCCTGGTCATTTTGAAGTGATCTTTTGTTCGTTAGCCTTCAGTTAGTAAAGTTTAAATAACACAGAATCATATTAATCAGATGTTTCTTAGCGCTGTTGAGGTCTTCTTTTATATGATAGTGTAACAGCCGGGAATCGAACCCTGGTCTCCCACGTGGAAAGCCAACATCTTAACCACTACGACAATTAGAGTTTTGAGGTAATCAGGCTGAGGCTGTGAGCCACTGCTAGAATAGCAGTAAATGAAGCTCAATAATTAGCATTAAACTTTAGGAAGAGTGGGATTTGAAAATGAACTCTCTGTGCGGAATAACCCCTACTACACCATCACTCAGTAACATCTGCCTCTTTGTACTGTTGAAGCGATCTTTTGTATGTTAGCCTTCAGATAGTAAAGTTGAAAGAATCAAGAGTTGAACATAGAATCACGTTCATCAGAGTGTAACACCCAGGAATCGAACACAGGTCACCTGCACTGAAGGACAACATCTTAACCACTAAGCCAAAGCAACTGCCTATGGCTCAGGGGAGATATGAGACTTTTGAGGTCATCAGGCTGAGGCTGTGAGCCACTGCTATACAATAAAAAAAATCAAAAAACGATGGGCTATAACCCATGTTTTTTTTTTTTTTTTTTTTTTTTTTAATCCTCAAAAACGATGAAAAACGGCGTGCTATAGTATGCCGTATGGTATGGGCTATAGCCCATGTTCAAAAATGATGAAAAACGAGTTCTTTTTTTTTCTTTCAAAATTTCAAAAAACGATGGGCTATAACCCATGTTTTTTTTTTTTTTCATTTTTTTCAAATCCTCAAAAATGATGAAAAACGGCGTGCTATAGTATGCCGTACGGTATGGGCTATAGCCCATGTTCAAAAATGATGAAAAACGAGGTTATTTTATTTTTCAAAATTTAAAAAAACGATGGGCTATAACCCATGTTTTTTTTTTTTTTTTTTTTTCAAATCCTCAAAAACGATGAAAAACGGCGTGCTATAGTATGCCGTATGGTATGGGCTATAGCCCATGTTAAAAAATGATGAAAAACGAGTTCTTTTTTTTTCTTTCAAAATTTAAAAAAACGATGGGCTATAACCCATGTTTTTTTGTTTTTTTTCATTTTTTTCAAATCCTCAAAAATGATGAAAAACGGCGTGTTATAGTATGCCGTATGGTATGGGCTATAGCCCACGTTCAAAAAGGATGAAAAACAAGGTTATTTTTTTTTCTCAAAAATTTCAAAAACGATGGGCTATAACCCATGTTTTGTTTTTTTTTCATTTTTTTCAAATCCTCAAAAATGATGAAAAACGGCGTGCTATAGTATGCCATACGGTATGGGCTATAGCCCACGTTCAAAAATGATGAAAAACAAGGTTATTTTATTTTCCAAAATTTCAAAAACGATGGGCTATAACCCATGTTTTTTTTTTTTTTCATTTTTTTCAAATCCTCAAAAATGATGAAAAACGGCGTGTTATAGTATGCCGTACGGTATGGGCTATAGCCCACGTTCAAAAATGATGATAAACAAGGTTATTTTTTTTTCCAAAATTTTAAAAACGATGGGCTATAACCCATGTTTTTTTTTTTTTTCATTTTTTTCAAATCCTCAAAAATGATGAAAAAAGGCGTGTTATAGTATGCCGTACGGTATGGGCTATAGCCCATGTTCAAAAATGATGAAAAACAAGGTTAATCTTTTTTTCAAATTTTCAAAAAACGATGGGCTATAACCCATGTTTTTTTTTTTTTCATTTTTTTCAAATCCTCAAAAATGATGAAAAACGGCGTGTTATCGTATGCCGTATGGTATGGCCTATAGCCCACGTTAAAAAAGGATGAAAAACAAGGTTATTTTTTTTTCCAAAATTTCAAAAACGATGGGCTATAACCCATGTTTTTTTGTTTTTTTTCATTTTTTTCAAATCCTCAAAAATGATGAAAAACGGCGTGTTATAGTATGCCGTATGGTATGGGCTATAGCCCACGTTCAAAAAGGATGAAAAACAAGGTTATTTTTTTTTCTCAAAAATTTCAAAAACGATGGGCTATAACCCATGTTTTGTTTTTTTTTCATTTTTTTCTAATCCTCAAAAATGATGAAAAACGGCGTGTTATAGTATGCCGTACGGTATGGGCTATATCCCACGTTCAAAAATGATGAAAAACAAGGTTATTTTTTTTTCCAAAATTTCAAAAACGATGGGCTATAACCCATGTTTTTTTTTTTTCATTTTTTTCAAATCCTCAAAAATGATGAAAAACGGCGTGCTATAGTATGCCATACGGTATGGGCTATAGCCCATGTTCAAAAATGAAGAAAAACAAGGTTAAATTTTTTTTTTCCAAAATTTCAAAAAACGATGGGCTATAACCCATGTTTTTTTTTTTTTTTTTTTTTTAATCCTCAAAAACGATGAAAAACGGCGTGCTATAGTATGCCGTATGGTATGGGCTATAGCCCATGTTCAAAAATGATGAAAAACGAGTTCTTTTTTTTTCTTTCAAAATTTCAAAAAACGATGGGCTATAACCCATGTTTTTTTTTTTTTTCATTTTTTTCAAATCCTCAAAAATGATGAAAAACGGCGTGCTATAGTATGCCATACGGTATGGGCTATAGCCCACGTTCAAAAATGATGAAAAACAAGGTTATTTTATTTTCCAAAATTTCAAAAACGATGGGCTATAACCCATGTTTTTTTTTTTTTCATTTTTTTCAAATCCTCAAAAATGATGAAAAACGGCGTGTTATAGTATGCCGTACGGTATGGGCTATAGCCCACGTTCAAAAATGATGATAAACAAGGTTATTTTTTTTTCCAAAATTTTAAAAACGATGGGCTATAACCCATGTTTTTTTTTTTTTTCATTTTTTTCAAATCCTCAAAAATGATGAAAAAAGGCGTGTTATAGTATGCCGTATGGTATGGGCTATAGCCCACGTTCAAAAAGGATGAAAAACAAGGTTATTTTTTTTTTCAAAAATTTCAAAAAACGATGGGCTATAACCCATGTTTTTTTTTTTTCATTTTTTTCAAATCCTCAAAAATGATGAAAAACGGCGTGCTATAGTATGCCATACGGTATGGGCTATAGCCCATGTTCAAAAATGAAGAAAAACAAGGTTAATTTTTTTTTCTCAAAAATTTCAAAAACGATGGGCTATAACCCATGTTTTTTTTTTTTTTCATTTTTTTCAAATCCTCAAAAATGATGAAAAACGGCGTGTTATAGTATGCCGTACGGTATGGGCTATAGCCCACGTTCAAAAATGATGAAAAACAAGGTTATTTTTTTTTCCAAAATTTCAAAAACGATGGGCTATAACCCATGTTTTTTAGTTTTTTTCCATTTTTTTCAAATCCTCAAAAATGATGAAAAACGGCGTGTTATAGTATGCCGTATGGTATGGGCTATAGCCCACGTTCAAAAAGGATGAAAAACAAGGTTATTTTTTTTTTCAAAAATTTCAAAAAACGATGGGCTATAACCCATGTTTTTTTTTTTTCATTTTTTTCAAATCCTCAAAAATGATGAAAAACGGCGTGTTATAGTATGCCGTACGGTATGGGCTATAGCCCACGTTCAAAAATGATGAAAAACAAGGTTAATTTCTTTTCCAAATTTTCAAAAACGATGGGCTATAACCCATGTTTTTGTTTGTTTTTTTCATTTTTTCTAATCCTCAAAAATGATGAAAAACGGCGTGCTACAGTATGCCGTACGATATGGGCTATTAGACGAGCGTCTAAAAATGGGAAAATAAACGTCTAAAAATAGACGTCTAAAACACGTCTAAAAATAGACGTGTTTTAGACGTCTATTTTTAGACGTTTTTTAGACGTCTATTTTTAGACGTTTTTTATCCCATTTTTAGACGCACGTCTAATAGCCGGCTATTGCTCAGTGGGATGGTCAAAAATGATAAAAACGAGGATTAAAATAAAATAAAAAAATAAAAAAAACAATGGGCTATAACCCATGTTTTTTTTTTTTTTTCATTTTTTTCAAATCCTCAAAAATGATGAAAAACGGCGTGTTATAGTATGCCGTACGGTATGGGCTATAGCCCACGTTCAAAAATGATGAAAAACAAGGTTATTTTATTTTCCAAAATTTCAAAAACGATGGGCTATAACCCATGTTTTTTTTTTTTTTCATTTTTTTCAAATCCTCAAAAATGATGAAAAACGGCGTGTTATAGTATGCCGTACGGTATGGGCTATAGCCCACGTTCAAAAATGATGATAAACAAGGTTATATTTTTTTTCCAAAATTTTAAAAACGATGGGCTATAACCCATGTTTTTTTTTTTTTTTTTTTTTTCAAATCCTCAAAAATGATGAAAAAAGGCGTGTTATAGTATGCCGTACGGTATGGGCTATAGCCCATGTTCAAAAATGATGAAAAACAAGGTTAATCTTTTTTTCAAATTTTCAAAAAACGATGGGCTATAACCCATGTTTTTTTTTTTTTTTTTTTTTTTTCAAATCCTCAAAAATGATGAAAAACGGCGTGTTATCGTATGCCGTATGGTATGGCCTATAGCCCACGTTCAAAAAGGATGAAAAACAAGGTTATTTTTTTTTCCAAAATTTCAAAAACGATGGGCTATAACCCATGTTTTTTTTTTTTTTTTTCATTTTTTTCAAATCCTCAAAAATGATGAAAAACGGCGTGCTATAGTATGCCGTACGGTATGGGCTATAGCCCATGTTCAAAAATGAAGAAAAACAAGGTTAATTTTTTTTTTCCAAAATTTCAAAAAACGATGGGCTATAACCCATGTTTTTTTTTTTTTCTTTTTTTTCAAATCCTCAAAAATGATGAAAAAAGGCGTGTTATAGTATGCCGTATGGTATGGGCTATAGCCCACGTTCAAAAAGGATGAAAAACAAGGTTATTTTTTTTTTCAAAAATTTCAAAAAACGATGGGCTATAACCCATGTTTTTTTTTTTTCATTTTTTTCAAATCCTCAAAAATGATGAAAAACGGCGTGCTATAGTATGCCATACGGTATGGGCTATAGCCCATGTTCAAAAATGAAGAAAAACAAGGTTAATTTTTTTTTTTCCAAAATTTCAAAAAACGATGGGCTATAACCCATGTTTTTTTTTTTTTTTTTTTTCAAATCCTCAAAAACGATGAAAAACGGCGTGCTATAGTATGCCGTATGGTATGGGCTATAGCCCATGTTCAAAAATGATGAAAAACGAGTTCTTTTTTTTTCTTTCAAAATTTCAAAAAACGATGGGCTATAACCCATGTTTTTTTTTTTTCATTTTTTTCAAATCCTCAAAAATGATGAAAAACGGCGTGCTATAGTATGCCATACGGTATGGGCTATAGCCCACGTTCAAAAATGATGAAAAACAAGGTTATTTTATTTTCCAAAATTTCAAAAACGATGGGCTATAACCCATGTTTTTTTTTTTTTCATTTTTTTCAAATCCTCAAAAATGATGAAAAACGGCGTGTTATAGTATGCCGTACGGTATGGGCTATAGCCCACGTTCAAAAATGATGATAAACAAGGTTATTTTTTTTTCCAAAATTTTAAAAACGATGGGCTATAACCCATGTTTTTTTTTTTTTTCATTTTTTTCAAATGCTCAAAAATGATGAAAAAAGGCGTGTTATAGTATGCCGTACGGTATGGGCTATAGCCCATGTTCAAAAATGATGAAAAACAAGGTTAATCTTTTTTTCAAATTTTCAAAAAACGATGGGCTATAACCCATGTTTTTTTTTTTTTTCATTTTTTTCAAATCCTCAAAAATGATGAAAAACGGCGTGTTATCGTATGCCGTATGGTATGGCCTATAGCCCACGTTCAAAAAGGATGAAAAACAAGGTTATTTTTTTTTCCAAAATTTCAAAAACGATGGGCTATAACCCATGTTTTTTTGTTTTTTTTCATTTTTTTCAAATCCTCAAAAATGATGAAAAACGGCGTGTTATAGTATGCCGTATGGTATGGGCTATAGCCCACGTTCAAAAAGGATGAAAAACAAGGTTATTTTTTTTTCTCAAAAATTTCAAAAACGATGGGCTATAACCCATGTTTTTTTTTTTTTTCATTTTTTTCAAATCCTCAAAAATGATGAAAAACGGCGTGTTATAGTATGCCGTACGGTATGGGCTATAGCCCACGTTCAAAAATGATGAAAAACAAGGTTATTTTTTTTTCCAAAATTTCAAAAACGATGGGCTATAACCCATGTTTTTTAGTTTTTTTCCATTTTTTTCAAATCCTCAAAAATGATGAAAAACGGCGTGTTATAGTATGCCGTATGGTATGGGCTATAGCCCACGTTCAAAAAGGATGAAAAACAAGGTTATTTTTTTTTTCAAAAATTTCAAAAAACGATGGGCTATAACCCATGTTTTTTTTTTTTCATTTTTTTCAAATCCTCAAAAATGATGAAAAACGGCGTGTTATAGTATGCCGTACGGTATGGGCTATAGCCCACGTTCAAAAATGATGAAAAACAAGGTTAATTTCTTTTCCAAATTTTCAAAAACGATGGGCTATAACCCATGTTTTTGTTTGTTTTTTTCATTTTTTCTAATCCTCAAAAATGATGAAAAACGGCGTGCTACAGTATGCCGTACGATATGGGCTATTAGACGAGCGTCTAAAAATGGGAAAATAAACGTCTAAAAATAGACGTCTAAAACACGTCTAAAAATAGACGTGTTTTAGACGTCTATTTTTAGACGTTTTTTAGACGTCTATTTTTAGACGTTTTTTATCCCATTTTTAGACGCACGTCTAATAGCCGGCTATTGCTCAGTGGGATGGTCAAAAATGATAAAAACGAGGATTAAAATAAAATAAAAAAATAAAAAAAACAATGGGCTATAACCCATGTTTTTTTTTTTTTTTCATTTTTTTCAAATCCTCAAAAATGATGAAAAACGGCGTGTTATAGTATGCCGTACGGTATGGGCTATAGCCCACGTTCAAAAATGATGAAAAACAAGGTTATTTTATTTTCCAAAATTTCAAAAACGATGGGCTATAACCCATGTTTTTTTTTTTTTTCATTTTTTTCAAATCCTCAAAAATGATGAAAAACGGCGTGTTATAGTATGCCGTACGGTATGGGCTATAGCCCACGTTCAAAAATGATGATAAACAAGGTTATATTTTTTTTCCAAAATTTTAAAAACGATGGGCTATAACCCATGTTTTTTTTTTTTTTTTTTTTTTCAAATCCTCAAAAATGATGAAAAAAGGCGTGTTATAGTATGCCGTACGGTATGGGCTATAGCCCATGTTCAAAAATGATGAAAAACAAGGTTAATCTTTTTTTCAAATTTTCAAAAAACGATGGGCTATAACCCATGTTTTTTTTTTTTTTTCATTTTTTTCAAATCCTCAAAAATGATGAAAAACGGCGTGTTATCGTATGCCGTATGGTATGGCCTATAGCCCACGTTCAAAAAGGATGAAAAACAAGGTTATTTTTTTTTCCAAAATTTCAAAAACGATGGGCTATAACCCATGTTTTTTTTTTTTTTTTTCATTTTTTTCAAATCCTCAAAAATGATGAAAAACGGCGTGCTATAGTATGCCGTACGGTATGGGCTATAGCCCATGTTCAAAAATGAAGAAAAACAAGGTTAATTTTTTTTTTCCAAAATTTCAAAAAACGATGGGCTATAACCCATGTTTTTTTTTTTTTCTTTTTTTTCAAATCCTCAAAAACGATGAAAAACGGCGTGCTATAGTATGCCGTACGGTATGGGCTATAGCCCACGTTCAAAAATGAAGAAAAACAAGGTTAATTTTTTTTTTCCAAAATTTCAAAAAACGATGGGCTATAACCCATGTTTTTTTTTTTTCATTTTTTTCAAATCCTCAAAAATGATGAAAAACGGCGTGTTATAGTATGCCGTACGGTATGGGCTATAGCCCACGTTCAAAAATGATGAAAAACAAGGTTATTTTATTTTCCAAAATTTCAAAAACGATGGGCTATAACCCATGTTTTTTTTTTTTTTCATTTTTTTCAAATCCTCAAAAATGATGAAAAACGGCGTGTTATAGTATGCCGTACGGTATGGGCTATAGCCCACGTTCAAAAATGATGAAAAACAAGGTTATTTTATTTTCCAAAATTTCAAAAACGATGGGCTATAACCCATGTTTTTTTTTTTTTTCATTTTTTTCAAATCCTCAAAAATGATGAAAAACGGCGTGTTATAGTATGCCGTACGGTATGGGCTATAGCCCACGTTCAAAAATGATGATAAACAAGGTTATATTTTTTTTCCAAAATTTTAAAAACGATGGGCTATAACCCATGTTTTTTTTTTTTTTTTTTTTTTCAAATCCTCAAAAATGATGAAAAAAGGCGTGTTATAGTATGCCGTACGGTATGGGCTATAGCCCATGTTCAAAAATGATGAAAAACAAGGTTAATCTTTTTTTCAAATTTTCAAAAAACGATGGGCTATAACCCATGTTTTTTTTTTTTTTTCATTTTTTTCAAATCCTCAAAAATGATGAAAAACGGCGTGTTATCGTATGCCGTATGGTATGGCCTATAGCCCACGTTCAAAAAGGATGAAAAACAAGGTTATTTTTTTTTCCAAAATTTCAAAAACGATGGGCTATAACCCATGTTTTTTTGTTTTTTTTTCATTTTTTTCAAATCCTCAAAAATGATGAAAAACGGCGTGCTATAGTATGCCGTACGGTATGGGCTATAGCCCATGTTCAAAAATGAAGAAAAACAAGGTTAATTTTTTTTTTCCAAAATTTCAAAAAACGATGGGCTATAACCCATGTTTTTTTTTTTTTGTTTTTTTTCAAATCCTCAAAAACGATGAAAAACGGCGTGCTATAGTATGCCGTACGGTATGGGCTATAGCCCACGTTCAAAAATGAAGAAAAACAAGGTTAATTTTTTTTTTCCAAAATTTCAAAAAACGATGGGCTATAACCCATGTTTTTTTTTTTTTTCATTTTTTTCAAATCCTCAAAAATGATGAAAAACGGCGTGTTATAGTATGCCGTACGGTATGGGCTATAGCCCACGTTCAAAAATGATGATAAACAAGGTTATATTTTTTTTCCAAAATTTTAAAAACGATGGGCTATAACCCATGTTTTTTTTGTTTGTTTTTTTTTCAAATCCTCAAAAATGATGAAAAAAGGCGTGTTATAGTATGCCGTACGGTATGGCCTATAGCCCACGTTCAAAAAGGATGAAAAACAAGGTTATTTTTTTTTCCAAAATTTCAAAAACGATGGGCTATAACCCATGTTTTTTTGTTTTTTTTTCATTTTTTTCAAATCCTCAAAAATGATGAAAAACGGCGTGCTATAGTATGCCGTACGGTATGGGCTATAGCCCATGTTCAAAAATGAAGAAAAACAAGGTTAATTTTTTTTTTCCAAAATTTCAAAAACGATGGGCTATAACCCATGTTTTTTTTTTTTTTTTTTTTTTCAAATCCTCAAAAACGATGAAAAACGGCGTGCTATAGTATGCCGTACGGTATGGGCTATAGCCCACGTTCAAAAATGAAGAAAAACAAGGTTAATTTTTTTTTTCCAAAATTTCAAAAAACGATGGGCTATAACCCATGTTTTTTTTTTTTTTCATTTTTTTCAAATCCTCAAAAATGATGAAAAACGGCGTGTTATAGTATGCCGTACGGTATGGGCTATAGCCCACGTTCAAAAATGATGATAAACAAGGTTATATTTTTTTTCCAAAATTTTAAAAACGATGGGCTATAACCCATGTTTTTTTTTTTTTTTTTTTTTTCAAATCCTCAAAAATGATGAAAAAAGGCGTGTTATAGTATGCTGTACGGTATGGGCTATAGCCCATGTTCAAAAATTATGAAAAACAAGGTTAATCTTTTTTTCAAATTTTCAAAAAACGATGGGCTATAACCCATGTTTTTTTTTTTTTTTCATTTTTTTCAAATCCTCAAAAATGATGAAAAACGGCGTGTTATCGTATGCCGTATGGTATGGCCTATAGCCCACGTTCAAAAAGGATGAAAAACAAGGTTATTTTTTTTTCCAAAATTTCAAAAACGATGGGCTATAACCCATGTTTTTTTGTTTTTTTTTCATTTTTTTCAAATCCTCAAAAATGATGAAAAACGGCGTGCTATAGTATGCCGTACGGTATGGGCTATAGCCCATGTTCAAAAATGAAGAAAAACAAGGTTAATTTTTTTTTTCCAAAATTTCAAAAAACGATGGGCTATAACCCATGTTTTTTTTTTTTTTTTTTTTTTCAAATCCTCAAAAACGATGAAAAACGGCGTGCTATAGTATGCCGTACGGTATGGGCTATAGCCCACGTTCAAAAATGAAGAAAAACAAGGTTAATTTTTTTTTTCCAAAATTTCAAAAAACGATGGGCTATAACCCATGTTTTTTTTTTTTCATTTTTTTCAAATCCTCAAAAATGATGAAAAACGGCGTGTTATAGTATGCCGTACGGTATGGGCTATAGCCCACGTTCAAAAATGATGAAAAACAAGGTTATTTTATTTTCCAAAATTTCAAAAACGATGGGCTATAACCCATGTTTTTTTTTTTTTTCATTTTTTTCAAATCCTCAAAAATGATGAAAAACGGCGTGTTATAGTATGCCGTACGGTATGGGCTATAGCCCACGTTCAAAAATGAAGAAAAACAAGGTTAATTTTTTTTTTCCAAAATTTCAAAAAACGATGGGCTATAACCCATGTTTTTTTTTTTTCATTTTTTTCAAATCCTCAAAAATGATGAAAAACGGCGTGTTATAGTATGCCGTACGGTATGGGCTATAGCCCACGTTCAAAAATGATGAAAAACAAGGTTATTTTATTTTCCAAAATTTCAAAAACGATGGGCTATAACCCATGTTTTTTTTTTTTTCTTTTTTTTCAAATCCTCAAAAACGATGAAAAACGGCGTGCTATAGTATGCCGTACGGTATGGGCTATAGCCCACGTTCAAAAATGAAGAAAAACAAGGTTAATTTTTTTTTTCCAAAATTTCAAAAAACGATGGGCTATAACCCATGTTTTTTTTTTTTCATTTTTTTCAAATCCTCAAAAATGATGAAAAACGGCGTGTTATAGTATGCCGTACGGTATGGGCTATAGCCCACGTTCAAAAATGATGAAAAACAAGGTTATTTTATTTTCCAAAATTTCAAAAACGATGGGCTATAACCCATGTTTTTTTTTTTTTTCATTTTTTTCAAATCCTCAAAAATGATGAAAAACGGCGTGTTATAGTATGCCGTACGGTATGGGCTATAGCCCACGTTCAAAAATGATGATAAACAAGGTTATATTTTTTTTCCAAAATTTTAAAAACGATGGGCTATAACCCATGTTTTTTTTTTTGTTTTTTTTTCAAATCCTCAAAAATGATGAAAAAAGGCGTGTTATAGTATGCCGTACGGTATGGGCTATAGCCCATGTTCAAAAATGATGAAAAACAAGGTTAATCTTTTTTTCAAATTTTCAAAAAACGATGGGCTATAACCCATGTTTTTTTTTTTTTTTTCATTTTTTTCAAATCCTCAAAAATGATGAAAAACGGCGTGTTATCGTATGCCGTATGGTATGGCCTATAGCCCACGTTCAAAAAGGATGAAAAACAAGGTTATTTTTTTTTCCAAAATTTCAAAAACGATGGGCTATAACCCATGTTTTTTTGTTTTTTTTTCATTTTTTTCAAATCCTCAAAAATGATGAAAAACGGCGTGCTATAGTATGCCGTACGGTATGGGCTATAGCCCATGTTCAAAAATGAAGAAAAACAAGGTTAATTTTTTTTTCCAAAATTTCAAAAAACGATGGGCTATAACCCATGTTTTTTTTTTTTTTTTTTTTTCAAATCCTCAAAAACGATGAAAAACGGCGTGCTATAGTATGCCGTATGGTATGGGCTATAGCCCATGTTCAAAAATGATGAAAAACGAGTTCTTTTTTTTTCTTTCAAAATTTCAAAAAACGATGGGCTATAACCCATGTTTTTTTTTTTTTTCATTTTTTTCAAATCCTCAAAAATGATGAAAAACGGCGTGCTATAGTATGCCATACGGTATGGGCTATAGCCCATGTTCAAAAATGAAGAAAAACAAGGTTAATTTTTTTTTTTCAAAATTTCAAAAAACGATGGGCTATAACCAATGTTTTTTTTTTTTTCATTTTTTTCAAATCCTCAAAAATGATGAAAAACGGCGTGCTATAGTATGCCGTACGGTATGGGCTATAGCCCATGTTCAAAAATGATGAAAAACGAGGTTATTTTATTTTTCAAAATTTAAAAAAACGATGGGCTATAACCCATGTTTTTTTTTTTTTTTTTTTTTTTCAAATCCTCAAAAACGATGAAAAACGGCGTGCTATAGTATGCCGTATGGTATGGGCTATAGCCCATGTTAAAAAATGATGAAAAACGAGTTCTTTTTTTTTCTTTCAAAATTTAAAAAAACGATGGGCTATAACCCATGTTTTTTTTTTTTTTCATTTTTTTCAAATCCTCAAAAATGATGAAAAACGGCGTGCTATAGTATGCCATACGGTATGGGCTATAGCCCATGTTCAAAAATGAAGAAAAACAAGGTTAATTTTTTTTTCCCAAAATTTCAAAAAACGATGGGCTATAACCCATGTTTTTTTTTTTTTCATTTTTTTCAAATCCTCAAAAATGATGAAAAACGGCGTGCTATAGTATGCCGTACGGTATGGGCTATAGCCCATGTTCAAAAATGAAGAAAAACAAGGTTATTTTATTTTTCAAAATTTCAAAAAACGATGGGCTATAACCCATGTTTTTTTTTTTTTTTTCATATCCTCAAAACAGACGTCTAAAACACGTCTATTTTTAGACTTGTTTTAGACGTTTATAAACAGAACTGTCCATCTAAATTCTAAACGGATGGTTAAATATAAGTTCCCGATTGTACCTCACATGCCAGTGTGGCACCGTAGATAAACCTGGGGTTTATAAGCAGAACATTCCGGGTTCAATTCTCCTGAAGAACATTTTCACTGTCCATCTAAATTCTAAACGGCTGGTTAAATATAAGTTCCCGATTGTACCTTACATGCCGATGTGGCTCAAAAGATAAATCTGAGGTTCATAATCCAAAGGTTACTGGTTCAAAACTAATACTCAACCAATGCTGCAGTAATTTGAATTTTTCAAGGCTAGAATAAAAAATAAAAACTCATAAGCACCAGGAGACATCTGCTGATTGCCCCAAGGTGCCTTAGCTCAATGGTGTGGTGTGCTTGATCGGTAGCCTCTGCTACCACCTGCCTGCAGGTTCAAGTCCCATGCAAGGTACTAGTGAGGACCATCGGGAGACGGTGCTCTCTCCCCCTGTTTCCTGAAAAGTAGCAGTTGGGGGTTATGTTTGAAAGAACCCTGTCCACCTAAAATTTTACAGATAAGAATTAGGTCAAACGTTTAAAAATAAAATAGCAATTTGGCCCATCATCTGACAGAAAGAATAGTCTGTGTATTTGCATACTGGGCCAAAACTTGGTTGGAAAGTCCCTCTTTTATGTCTGGCTTCCAGGCCAGTTGGAAAAGGGCAAACTGAGAGGTGGTAAGAGTATGTTAAATTGGACATTTTCATGGTAAAAGGTTAGCTGGACAGGGTTCTTTCAGACATAAGCCCCAACCGTTACATCTCAGGAAACAGGGGGAGAGAGCACCCTCTCCCGATGGTCCTCCAGCAACTTGATGTCATGACATGGGACTTGAACCTGCCAACTGCCTGTAGCAGAGGCAACGGGTCAAGCGCTCCACACCATTACGCCAAGGCACCTTTGGGCATTCAGCAGATGTCTCCTGGTGCTTTTGAGTTTTTATTTTTCATTCAAGCCTTGAAAAGTTCAAATTACTGCAGCATTGAGCTGTAGGAGGAACAGGACTTGAACATGGAATGTCTGTACTGAAAGCCTGATGATTAGACCATTGCACCATCAGTCAGACACTCTCAGGCAAAGTCTCCTGGTCATTTTGAAGTGATCTTTTGTTCGTTAGCCTTCAGTTAGTAAAGTTTAAATAACACAGAATCATATTAATCAGATGTTTCTTAGCGCTGTTGAGGTCTTCTTTTATATGATAGTGTAACAGCCGGGAATCGAACCCTGGTCTCCCACGTGGAAAGCCAACATCTTAACCACTACGACAATTAGAGTTTTGAGGTAATCAGGCTGAGGCTGTGAGCCACTGCTAGAATAGCAGTAAATGAAGCTCAATAATTAGCATTAAACTTTAGGAAGAGTGGGATTTGAAAATGAACTCTCTGTGCGGAATAACCCCTACTACACCATCACTCAGTAACATCTGCCTCTTTGTACTGTTGAAGCGATCTTTTGTATGTTAGCCTTCAGATAGTAAAGTTGAAAGAATCAAGAGTTGAACATAGAATCACGTTCATCAGAGTGTAACACCCAGGAATCGAACACAGGTCACCTGCACTGAAGGACAACATCTTAACCACTAAGCCAAAGCAACTGCCTATGGCTCAGGGGAGATATGAGACTTTTGAGGTCATCAGGCTGAGGCTGTGAGCCACTGCTATACAATAAAAAAAATCAAAAAACGATGGGCTATAACCCATGTTTTTTTTTTTTTTTTTTTTTTTTTTAATCCTCAAAAACGATGAAAAACGGCGTGCTATAGTATGCCGTATGGTATGGGCTATAGCCCATGTTCAAAAATGATGAAAAACGAGTTCTTTTTTTTTCTTTCAAAATTTCAAAAAACGATGGGCTATAACCCATGTTTTTTTTTTTTTTTCATTTTTTTCAAATCCTCAAAAATGATGAAAAACGGCGTGCTATAGTATGCCATACGGTATGGGCTATAGCCCATGTTCAAAAATGAAGAAAAACAAGGTTAAATTTTTTTTTCCAAAATTTCAAAAAACGATGGGCTATAACCCATGTTTTTTTTTTTTTTTTTTTTTCAAATCCTCAAAAACGATGAAAAACGGCGTGCTATAGTATGCCGTATGGTATGGGCTATAGCCCATGTTCAAAAATGATGAAAAACGAGTTCTTTTTTTTTCTTTCAAAATTTCAAAAAACGATGGGCTATAACCCATGTTTTTTTTTTTTTTCATTTTTTTCAAATCCTCAAAAATGATGAAAAACGGCGTGCTATAGTATGCCATACGGTATGGGCTATAGCCCACGTTCAAAAATGATGAAAAACAAGGTTATTTTATTTTCCAAAATTTCAAAAACGATGGGCTATAACCCATGTTTTTATTTTTTTTCATTTTTTTCAAATCCTCAAAAATGATGAAAAACGGCGTGCTATAGTATGCCGTACGGTATGGGCTATAGCCCATGTTCAAAAATGAAGAAAAACAAGGTTAATTTTGTTTTTCCAAAATTTCAAAAAACGATGGGCTATAACCCATGTTTTTTTTTTTTTCTTTTTTTTCAAATCCTCAAAAACGATGAAAAACGGCGTGCTATAGTATGCCGTACGGTATGGGCTATAGCCCACGTTCAAAAATGAAGAAAAACAAGGTTAATTTTTTTTTTCCAAAATTTCAAAAAACGATGGGCTATAACCCATGTTTTTTTTTTTTCATTTTTTTCAAATCCTCAAAAATGATGAAAAACGGCGTGTTATAGTATGCCGTACGGTATGGGCTATAGCCCACGTTCAAAAATGATGAAAAACAAGGTTATTTTATTTTCCAAAATTTCAAAAACGATGGGCTATAACCCATGTTTTTTTTTTTTTTCATTTTTTTCAAATCCTCAAAAATGATGAAAAACGGCGTGTTATAGTATGCCGTACGGTATGGGCTATAGCCCACGTTCAAAAATGATGATAAACAAGGTTATATTTTTTTTCCAAAATTTTAAAAACGATGGGCTATAACCCATGTTTTTTTTTTTTTTTTTCAAATCCTCAAAAATGATGAAAAAAGGCGTGTTATAGTATGCCGTACGGTATGGGCTATAGCCCATGTTCAAAAATGATGAAAAACAAGGTTAATCTTTTTTTCAAATTTTCAAAAAACGATGGGCTATAACCCATGTTTTTTTTTTTTTTTCATTTTTTTCAAATCCTCAAAAATGATGAAAAACTGCGTGTTATCGTATGCCGTATGGTATGGCCTATAGCCCACGTTCAAAAAGGATGAAAAACAAGGTTATTTTTTTTTCCAAAATTTCAAAAACGATGGGCTATAACCCATGTTTTTTTGTTTTTTTTTCATTTTTTTCAAATCCTCAAAAATGATGAAAAACGGCGTGCTATAGTATGCCGTACGGTATGGGCTATAGCCCATGTTCAAAAATGAAGAAAAACAAGGTTAATTTTTTTTTCCAAAATTTCAAAAAACGATGGGCTATAACCCATGTTTTTTTTTTTTTTTTTTTTTTCAAATCCTCAAAAACGATGAAAAACGGCGTGCTATAGTATGCCGTATGGTATGGGCTATAGCCCATGTTCAAAAATGATGAAAAACGAGTTCTTTTTTTTTCTTTCAAAATTTCAAAAAACGATGGGCTATAACCCATGTTTTTTTTTTTTTTCATTTTTTTCAAATCCTCAAAAATGATGAAAAACTGCGTGCTATAGTATGCCATACGGTATGGGCTATAGCCCATGTTCAAAAATGAAGAAAAACAAGGTTAATTTTTTTTTTTCAAAATTTCAAAAAACGATGGGCTATAACCAATGTTTTTTTTTTTTCCATTTTTTTCAAATCCTCAAAAATGATGAAAAACGGCGTGCTATAGTATGCCGTACGGTATGGGCTGTAGCCCATGTTCAAAAATGAAGAAAAACAAGGTTAATTTTTTTTTTCCAAAATTTCAAAAAACGATGGGCTATAACCCATGTTTTTTTTTTTTTCTTTTTTTTCAAATCCTCAAAAACGATGAAAAACGGCGTGCTATAGTATGCCGTATGGTATGGGCTATAGCCCATGTTCAAAAATGATGAAAAACGAGTTCTTTTTTTTTCTTTCAAAATTTCAAAAAACGATGGGCTATAACCCATGTTTTTTTTTTTTTTCATTTTTTTCAAATCCTCAAAAATGATGAAAAACGGCGTGCTATAGTATGCCATACGGTATGGGCTATAGCCCATGTTCAAAAATGAAGAAAAACAAGGTTAATTTTTTTTTTTCAAAATTTCAAAAAACGATGGGCTATAACCAATGTTTTTTTTTTTTCCATTTTTTTCAAATCCTCAAAAATGATGAAAAACGGCGTGCTATAGTATGCCGTACGGTATGGGCTATAGCCCATGTTCAAAAATGATGAAAAACGAGGTTATTTTATTTTTCAAAATTTAAAAAAACGATGGGCTATAACCCATGTTTTTTTTTTTTTTTTTTTTTCAAATCCTCAAAAACGATGAAAAACGGCGTGCTATAGTATGCCGTATGGTATGGGCTATAGCCCATGTTCAAAAATGATGAAAAACGAGTTCTTTTTTTTTCTTTCAAAATTTAAAAAAACGATGGGCTATAACCCATGTTTTTTTTTTTTTTTCATTTTTTTCAAATCCTCAAAAATGATGAAAAACGGCGTGCTATAGTATGCCATACGGTATGGGCTATAGCCCATGTTCAAAAATGAAGAAAAACAAGGTTAATTTTTTTTTCCCAAAATTTCAAAAAACGATGGGCTATAACCCATGTTTTTTTTTTTTTCATTTTTTTCAAATCCTCAAAAATGATGAAAAACGGCGTGCTATAGTATGCCGTACGGTATGGGCTATAGCCCATGTTCAAAAATGAAGAAAAACGAGGTTATTTTATTTTTCAAAATTTCAAAAAACGATGGGCTATAACCCATGTTTTTTTGTTTTTTTTCATATCCTCAAAACAGACGTCTAAAACACGTCTATTTTTAGACTTGTTTTAGACGTTTATAAACAGAACTGTCCATCTAAATTCTAAACGGATGGTTAAATATAAGTTCCCGATTGTACCTCACATGCCAGTGTGGCACCGTAGATAAACCTGGGGTTTATAAGCAGAACATTCCGGGTTCAATTCTCCTGAAGAACATTTTCACTGTCCATCTAAATTCTAAACGGCTGGTTAAATATAAGTTCCCGATTGTACCTTACATGCCGATGTGGCTCAAAAGATAAATCTGAGGTTCATAATCCAAAGGTTACTGGTTCAAAACTAATACTCAACCAATGCTGCAGTAATTTGAATTTTTCAAGGCTAGAATAAAAAATAAAAACTCATAAGCACCAGGAGACATCTGCTGATTGCCCCAAGGTGCCTTAGCTCAATGGTGTGGTGTGCTTGATCGGTAGCCTCTGCTACCACCTGCCTGCAGGTTCAAGTCCCATGCAAGGTACTAGTGAGGACCATCGGGAGACGGTGCTCTCTCCCCCTGTTTCCTGAAAAGTAGCAGTTGGGGGTTATGTTTGAAAGAACCCTGTCCACCTAAAATTTTACAGATAAGAATTAGGTCAAACGTTTAAAAATAAAATAGCAATTTGGCCCATCATCTGACAGAAAGAATAGTCTGTGTATTTGCATACTGGGCCAAAACTTGGTTGGAAAGTCCCTCTTTTATGTCTGGCTTCCAGGCCAGTTGGAAAAGGGCAAACTGAGAGGTGGTAAGAGTATGTTAAATTGGACATTTTCATGGTAAAAGGTTAGCTGGACAGGGTTCTTTCAGACATAAGCCCCAACCGTTACATCTCAGGAAACAGGGGGAGAGAGCACCCTCTCCCGATGGTCCTCCAGCAACTTGATGTCATGACATGGGACTTGAACCTGCCAACTGCCTGTAGCAGAGGCAACGGGTCAAGCGCTCCACACCATTACGCCAAGGCACCTTTGGGCATTCAGCAGATGTCTCCTGGTCTCCTGGTGCTTTTGAGTTTTTATTTTTCATTCAAGCCTTGAAAAGTTCAAATTACTGCAGCATTGAGCTGTAGGAGGAACAGGACTTGAACATGGAATGTCTGTACTGAAAGCCTGATGATTAGACCATTGCACCATCAGTCAGACACTCTCAGGCAAAGTCTCCTGGTCATTTTGAAGTGATCTTTTGTTCGTTAGCCTTCAGTTAGTAAAGTTTAAATAACACAGAATCATATTAATCAGATGTTTCTTAGCGCTGTTGAGGTCTTCTTTTATATGATAGTGTAACAGCCGGGAATCGAACCCTGGTCTCCCACGTGGAAAGCCAACATCTTAACCACTACGACAATTAGAGTTTTGAGGTAATCAGGCTGAGGCTGTGAGCCACTGCTAGAATAGCAGTAAATGAAGCTCAATAATTAGCATTAAACTTTAGGAAGAGTGGGATTTGAAAATGAACTCTCTGTGCGGAATAACCCCTACTACACCATCACTCAGTAACATCTGCCTCTTTGTACTGTTGAAGCGATCTTTTGTATGTTAGCCTTCAGATAGTAAAGTTGAAAGAATCAAGAGTTGAACATAGAATCACGTTCATCAGAGTGTAACACCCAGGAATCGAACACAGGTCACCTGCACTGAAGGACAACATCTTAACCACTAAGCCAAAGCAACTGCCTATGGCTCAGGGGAGATATGAGACTTTTGAGGTCATCAGGCTGAGGCTGTGAGCCACTGCTATACAATAAAAAAAATCAAAAAACGATGGGCTATAACCCATGTTTTTTTTTTTTTTTTTTTTTTTAATCCTCAAAAACGATGAAAAACGGCGTGCTATAGTATGCCGTATGGTATGGGCTATAGCCCATGTTCAAAAATGATGAAAAACGAGTTCTTTTTTTTTCTTTCAAAATTTCAAAAAACGATGGGCTATAACCCATGTTTTTTTTTTTTTTTCATTTTTTTCAAATCCTCAAAAATGATGAAAAACGGCGTGCTATAGTATGCCATACGGTATGGGCTATAGCCCATGTTCAAAAATGAAGAAAAACAAGGTTAAATTTTTTTTTTCCAAAATTTCAAAAAACGATGGGCTATAACCCATGTTTTTTTTTTTTTTTTTTTTTTCAAATCCTCAAAAACGATGAAAAACGGCGTGCTATAGTATGCCGTATGGTATGGGCTATAGCCCATGTTCAAAAATGATGAAAAACGAGTTCTTTTTTTTTCTTTCAAAATTTCAAAAAACGATGGGCTATAACCCATGTTTTTTTTTTTTTTCATTTTTTTCAAATCCTCAAAAATGATGAAAAACGGCGTGCTATAGTATGCCATACGGTATGGGCTATAGCCCACGTTCAAAAATGATGAAAAACAAGGTTATTTTATTTTCCAAAATTTCAAAAACGATGGGCTATAACCCATGTTTTTTTTTTTTCAAATCCTCAAAAATGATGAAAAACGGCGTGTTATAGTATGCCGTACGGTATGGGCTATAGCCCACGTTCAAAAATGATGATAAACAAGGTTATTTTTTTTTCCAAAATTTTAAAAACGATGGGCTATAACCCATGTTTTGTTTTTTTTTCATTTTTTTCAAATCCTCAAAAATGATGAAAAAAGGCGTGTTATAGTATGCCGTACGGTATGGGCTATAGCCCATGTTCAAAAATGATGAAAAACAAGGTTAATCTTTTTTTCAAATTTTCAAAAAACGATGGGCTATAACCCATGTTTTTTGTTTTTTTCATTTTTTTCAAATCCTCAAAAATTATGAAAAACGGCGTGTTATCGTATGCCGTATGGTATGGCCTATAGCCCACGTTCAAAAAGGATGAAAAACAAGGTTATTTTTTTTTCCAAAATTTCAAAAACGATGGGCTATAACCCATGTTTTTTCATTTTTTTTCATTTTTTTCAAATCCTCAAAAATGATGAAAAACGGCGTGTTATAGTATGCCGTATGGTATGGGCTATAGCCCACGTTCAAAAAGGATGAAAAACAAGGTTATTTTTTTTTCTCAAAAATTTCAAAAACGATGGGCTATAACCCATGTTTTGTTTTTTTTTCATTTTTTTCAAATCCTCAAAAATGATGAAAAACGGCGTGTTATAGTATGCCGTACGGTATGGGCTATAGCCCACGTTCAAAAATGATGAAAAACAAGGTTATTTTTTTTTCCAAAATTTCAAAAACGATGGGCTATAACCCATGTTTTTTAGTTTTTTTCCATTTTTTTCAAATCCTCAAAAATGATGAAAAACGGCGTGTTATAGTATGCCGTATGGTATGGGCTATAGCCCACGTTCAAAAAGGATGAAAAACAAGGTTATTTTTTTTTTCAAAAAATTCAAAAACGATGGGCTATAACCCATGTTTTTATTTTTTTTCATTTTTTTCAAATCCTCAAAAATGATGAAAAACGGCGTGTTATAGTATGCCGTACGGTATGGGCTATAGCCCACGTTCAAAAATGATGAAAAACAAGGTTAATTTCTTTTCCAAATTTTCAAAAACGATGGGCTATAACCCATGTTTTTGTTTGTTTTTTTCATTTTTTCTAATCCTCAAAAATGATGAAAAACGGCGTGCTACAGTATGCCGTACGATATGGGCTATTAGACGAGCGTCTAAAAATGGGAAAATAAACGTCTAAAAATAGACGTCTAAAACACGTCTAAAAATAGACGTGTTTTAGACGTCTATTTTTAGACGTTTTTTAGACGTCTATTTTTAGACGTTTTTTATCCCATTTTTAGACGCACGTCTAATAGCCGGCTATTGCTCAGTGGGATGGTCAAAAATGATAAAAACGAGGATTAAAATAAAATAAAAAAATAAAAAAAACAATGGGCTATAACCCATGTTTTTTTTTTTTTTTCATTTTTTTCAAATCCTCAAAAATGATGAAAAACGGCGTGTTATAGTAGTATGCCATACGGTATGGGCTCTAGCCCATGTTCAAAAATGAAGAAAAACAAGGTTAATTTTTTTTTTCCAAAATTTCAAAAAACGATGGGCTATAACCCATGTTTTTTTTTTTTTCATTTTTTTCAAATCCTCAAAAATGATGAAAAACGGCGTGCTATAGTATGCCGTACGGTATGGGCTATAGCCCATGTTCAAAAATGAAGAAAAACGAGGTTATTTTATTTTTCAAAATTTCAAAAAACGATGGGCTATAACCCATGTTTTTTTTTTTTTCTTTTTTTTCAAATCCTCAAAAACGATGAAAAACGGCGTGCTATAGTATGCCGTATGGTATGGGCTATAGCCCATGTTCAAAAATGATGAAAAACGAGTTCTTTTTTTTTCTTTCAGAATTTCAAAAAACGATGGGCTATAACCCATGTTTTTTTTTTTTTTCATTTTTTTCAAATCCTCAAAAATGATGAAAAACGGCGTGTTATAGTATGCCGTACGGTATGGGCTATAGCCCACGTTCAAAAATGATGAAAAACAAGGTTATTTTATTTTCCAAAATTTCAAAAACGATGGGCTATAACCCATGTTTTTTTTTTTTTTCATTTTTTTCAAATCCTCAAAAATGATGAAAAACGGCGTGTTATAGTATGCCGTACGGTATGGGCTATAGCCCATGTTCAAAAATGATGAAAAACGAGGTTATTTTATTTTTCAAAATTTAAAAAAACGATGGGCTATAACCCATGTTTTTTTTTTTTTTTTTTTTTCAAATCCTCAAAAACGATGAAAAACGGCGTGCTATAGTATGCCGTATGGTATGGGCTATAGCCCATGTTCAAAAATGATGAAAAACGAGTTCTTTTTTTTTCTTTCAAAATTTAAAAAAACGATGGGCTATAACCCATGTTTTTTTTTTTTTTTCATTTTTTTCAAATCCTCAAAAATGATGAAAAACGGCGTGCTATAGTATGCCATACGGTATGGGCTATAGCCCATGTTCAAAAATGAAGAAAAACAAGGTTAATTTTTTTTTCCCAAAATTTCAAAAAACGATGGGCTATAACCCATGTTTTTTTTTTTTTCATTTTTTTCAAATCCTCAAAAATGATGAAAAACGGCGTGCTATAGTATGCCGTACGGTATGGGCTATAGCCCATGTTCAAAAATGAAGAAAAACGAGGTTATTTTATTTTTCAAAATTTCAAAAAACGATGGGCTATAACCCATGTTTTTTTGTTTTTTTTCATATCCTCAAAACAGACGTCTAAAACACGTCTATTTTTAGACTTGTTTTAGACGTTTATAAACAGAACTGTCCATCTAAATTCTAAACGGATGGTTAAATATAAGTTCCCGATTGTACCTCACATGCCAGTGTGGCACCGTAGATAAACCTGGGGTTTATAAGCAGAACATTCCGGGTTCAATTCTCCTGAAGAACATTTTCACTGTCCATCTAAATTCTAAACGGCTGGTTAAATATAAGTTCCCGATTGTACCTTACATGCCGATGTGGCTCAAAAGATAAATCTGAGGTTCATAATCCAAAGGTTACTGGTTCAAAACTAATACTCAACCAATGCTGCAGTAATTTGAATTTTTCAAGGCTAGAATAAAAAATAAAAACTCATAAGCACCAGGAGACATCTGCTGATTGCCCCAAGGTGCCTTAGCTCAATGGTGTGGTGTGCTTGATCGGTAGCCTCTGCTACCACCTGCCTGCAGGTTCAAGTCCCATGCAAGGTACTAGTGAGGACCATCGGGAGACGGTGCTCTCTCCCCCTGTTTCCTGAAAAGTAGCAGTTGGGGGTTATGTTTGAAAGAACCCTGTCCACCTAAAATTTTACAGATAAGAATTAGGTCAAACGTTTAAAAATAAAATAGCAATTTGGCCCATCATCTGACAGAAAGAATAGTCTGTGTATTTGCATACTGGGCCAAAACTTGGTTGGAAAGTCCCTCTTTTATGTCTGGCTTCCAGGCCAGTTGGAAAAGGGCAAACTGAGAGGTGGTAAGAGTATGTTAAATTGGACATTTTCATGGTAAAAGGTTAGCTGGACAGGGTTCTTTCAGACATAAGCCCCAACCGTTACATCTCAGGAAACAGGGGGAGAGAGCACCCTCTCCCGATGGTCCTCCAGCAACTTGATGTCATGACATGGGACTTGAACCTGCCAACTGCCTGTAGCAGAGGCAACGGGTCAAGCGCTCCACACCATTACGCCAAGGCACCTTTGGGCATTCAGCAGATGTCTCCTGGTCTCCTGGTGCTTTTGAGTTTTTATTTTTCATTCAAGCCTTGAAAAGTTCAAATTACTGCAGCATTGAGCTGTAGGAGGAACAGGACTTGAACATGGAATGTCTGTACTGAAAGCCTGATGATTAGACCATTGCACCATCAGTCAGACACTCTCAGGCAAAGTCTCCTGGTCATTTTGAAGTGATCTTTTGTTCGTTAGCCTTCAGTTAGTAAAGTTTAAATAACACAGAATCATATTAATCAGATGTTTCTTAGCGCTGTTGAGGTCTTCTTTTATATGATAGTGTAACAGCCGGGAATCGAACCCTGGTCTCCCACGTGGAAAGCCAACATCTTAACCACTACGACAATTAGAGTTTTGAGGTAATCAGGCTGAGGCTGTGAGCCACTGCTAGAATAGCAGTAAATGAAGCTCAATAATTAGCATTAAACTTTAGGAAGAGTGGGATTTGAAAATGAACTCTCTGTGCGGAATAACCCCTACTACACCATCACTCAGTAACATCTGCCTCTTTGTACTGTTGAAGCGATCTTTTGTATGTTAGCCTTCAGATAGTAAAGTTGAAAGAATCAAGAGTTGAACATAGAATCACGTTCATCAGAGTGTAACACCCAGGAATCGAACACAGGTCACCTGCACTGAAGGACAACATCTTAACCACTAAGCCAAAGCAACTGCCTATGGCTCAGGGGAGATATGAGACTTTTGAGGTCATCAGGCTGAGGCTGTGAGCCACTGCTATACAATAAAAAAAATCAAAAAACGATGGGCTATAACCCATGTTTTTTTTTTTTTTTTTTTTTTTAATCCTCAAAAACGATGAAAAACGGCGTGCTATAGTATGCCGTATGGTATGGGCTATAGCCCATGTTCAAAAATGATGAAAAACGAGTTCTTTTTTTTTCTTTCAAAATTTCAAAAAACGATGGGCTATAACCCATGTTTTTTTTTTTTTTTCATTTTTTTCAAATCCTCAAAAATGATGAAAAACGGCGTGCTATAGTATGCCATACGGTATGGGCTATAGCCCATGTTCAAAAATGAAGAAAAACAAGGTTAAATTTTTTTTTTCCAAAATTTCAAAAAACGATGGGCTATAACCCATGTTTTTTTTTTTTTTTTTTTTTTCAAATCCTCAAAAACGATGAAAAACGGCGTGCTATAGTATGCCGTATGGTATGGGCTATAGCCCATGTTCAAAAATGATGAAAAACAAGTTCTTTTTTTTTCTTTCAAAATTTCAAAAAACGATGGGCTATAACCCATGTTTTTTTTTTTTTTCATTTTTTTCAAATCCTCAAAAATGATGAAAAACGGCGTGCTATAGTATGCCATACGGTATGGGCTATAGCCCACGTTCAAAAATGATGAAAAACAAGGTTATTTTATTTTCCAAAATTTCAAAAACGATGGGCTATAACCCATGTTTTTTTTTTTTTTTTTTTTTTTCAAATCCTCAAAAATGATGAAAAACGGCGTGTTATAGTATGCCGTACGGTATGGGCTATAGCCCACGTTCAAAAATGATGATAAACAAGGTTATTTTTTTTTCCAAAATTTTAAAAACGATGGGCTATAACCCATGTTTTGTTTTTTTTTCATTTTTTTCAAATCCTCAAAAATGATGAAAAAAGGCGTGTTATAGTATGCCGTACGGTATGGGCTATAGCCCATGTTCAAAAATGATGAAAAACAAGGTTAATCTTTTTTTCAAATTTTCAAAAAACGATGGGCTATAACCCATGTTTTTTGTTTTTTTCATTTTTTTCAAATCCTCAAAAATTATGAAAAACGGCGTGTTATCGTATGCCGTATGGTATGGCCTATAGCCCACGTTCAAAAAGGATGAAAAACAAGGTTATTTTTTTTTCCAAAATTTCAAAAACGATGGGCTATAACCCATGTTTTTTCATTTTTTTTCATTTTTTTCAAATCCTCAAAAATGATGAAAAACGGCGTGTTATAGTATGCCGTATGGTATGGGCTATAGCCCACGTTCAAAAAGGATGAAAAACAAGGTTATTTTTTTTTCTCAAAAATTTCAAAAACGATGGGCTATAACCCATGTTTTGTTTTTTTTTCATTTTTTTCAAATCCTCAAAAATGATGAAAAACGGCGTGTTATAGTATGCCGTACGGTATGGGCTATAGCCCACGTTGAAAAATGATGAAAAACAAGGTTATTTTTTTTTCCAAAATTTCAAAAACGATGGGCTATAACCCATGTTTTTTAGTTTTTTTCCATTTTTTTCAAATCCTCAAAAATGATGAAAAACGGCGTGTTATAGTATGCCGTATGGTATGGGCTATAGCCCACGTTCAAAAAGGATGAAAAACAAGGTTATTTTTTTTTTCAAAAAATTCAAAAACGATGGGCTATAACCCATGTTTTTATTTTTTTTCATTTTTTTCAAATCCTCAAAAATGATGAAAAACGGCGTGTTATAGTATGCCGTACGGTATGGGCTATAGCCCACGTTCAAAAATGATGAAAAACAAGGTTAATTTCTTTTCCAAATTTTCAAAAACGATGGGCTATAACCCATGTTTTTGTTTGTTTTTTTCATTTTTTCTAATCCTCAAAAATGATGAAAAACGGCGTGCTACAGTATGCCGTACGATATGGGCTATTAGACGAGCGTCTAAAAATGGGAAAATAAACGTCTAAAAATAGACGTCTAAAACACGTCTAAAAATAGACGTGTTTTAGACGTCTATTTTTAGACGTTTTTTAGACGTCTATTTTTAGACGTTTTTTATCCCATTTTTAGACGCACGTCTAATAGCCGGCTATTGCTCAGTGGGATGGTCAAAAATGATAAAAACGAGGATTAAAACAAAATAAAAAAATAAAAAAAACAATGGGCTATAACCCATGTTTTTTTTTTTTTTTCATTTTTTTCAAATCCTCAAAAATGATGAAAAACGGCGTGTTATAGTAGTATGCCATACGGTATGGGCTCTAGCCCATGTTCAAAAATGAAGAAAAACAAGGTTAATTTTTTTTTTCCAAAATTTCAAAAAACGATGGGCTATAACCCATGTTTTTTTTTTTTTCATTTTTTTCAAATCCTCAAAAATGATGAAAAACGGCGTGCTATAGTATGCCGTACGGTATGGGCTATAGCCCATGTTCAAAAATGAAGAAAAACGAGGTTATTTTATTTTTCAAAATTTCAAAAAACGATGGGCTATAACCCATGTTTTTTTTTTTTTCTTTTTTTTCAAATCCTCAAAAACGATGAAAAACGGCGTGCTATAGTATGCCGTATGGTATGGGCTATAGCCCATGTTCAAAAATGATGAAAAACGAGTTCTTTTTTTTTCTTTCAAAATTTCAAAAAACGATGGGCTATAACCCATGTTTTTTTTTTTTTTCATTTTTTTCAAATCCTCAAAAATGATGAAAAACGGCGTGTTATAGTATGCCGTACGGTATGGGCTATAGCCCACGTTCAAAAATGATGAAAAACAAGGTTATTTTATTTTCCAAAATTTCAAAAACGATGGGCTATAACCCATGTTTTTTTTTTTTTTCATTTTTTTCAAATCCTCAAAAATGATGAAAAACGGCGTGTTATAGTATGCCGTACGGTATGGGCTATAGCCCACGTTCAAAAATGATGAAAAACGAGGTTATTTTATTTTTCAAAATTTAAAAAAACGATGGGCTATAACCCATGTTTTTTTTTTTGTTTTTTTTTCAAATCCTCAAAAACGATGAAAAACGGCGTGCTATAGTATGCCGTATGGTATGGGCTATAGCCCATGTTCAAAAATGATGAAAAACGAGTTCTTTTTTTTTCTTTCAAAATTTAAAAAAACGATGGGCTATAACCCATGTTTTTTTTTTTTTTTCATTTTTTTCAAATCCTCAAAAATGATGAAAAACGGCGTGCTATAGTATGCCATACGGTATGGGCTCTAGCCCATGTTCAAAAATGAAGAAAAACAAGGTTAATTTTTTTTTCCAAAATTTCAAAAAACGATGGGCTATAACCCATGTTTTTTTTTTTTTCATTTTTTTCAAATCCTCAAAAATGATGAAAAACGGCGTGCTATAGTATGCCGTACGGTATGGGCTATAGCCCATGTTCAAAAATGAAGAAAAACGAGGTTATTTTATTTTTCAAAATTTCAAAAAACGATGGGCTATAACCCATGTTTTTTTTTTTTTTTTCATATCCTCAAAACAGACGTCTAAAACACGTCTATTTTTAGACTTGTTTTAGACGTTTATAAACAGAACTGTCCATCTAAATTCTAAACGGATGGTTAAATATAAGTTCCCGATTGTACCTCACATGCCAGTGTGGCACCGTAGATAAACCTGGGGTTTATAAGCAGAACATTCCGGGTTCAATTCTCCTGAAGAACATTTTCACTGTCCATCTAAATTCTAAACGGCTGGTTAAATATAAGTTCCCGATTGTACCTTACATGCCGATGTGGCTCAAAAGATAAATCTGAGGTTCATAATCCAAAGGTTACTGGTTCAAAACTAATACTCAACCAATGCTGCAGTAATTTGAATTTTTCAAGGCTAGAATAAAAAATAAAAACTCATAAGCACCAGGAGACATCTGCTGATTGCCCCAAGGTGCCTTAGCTCAATGGTGTGGTGTGCTTGATCGGTAGCCTCTGCTACCACCTGCCTGCAGGTTCAAGTCCCATGCAAGGTACTAGTGAGGACCATCGGGAGACGGTGCTCTCTCCCCCTGTTTCCTGAAAAGTAGCAGTTGGGGGTTATGTTTGAAAGAACCCTGTCCACCTAAAATTTTACAGATAAGAATTAGGTCAAACGTTTAAAAATAAAATAGCAATTTGGCCCATCATCTGACAGAAAGAATAGTCTGTGTATTTGCATACTGGGCCAAAACTTGGTTGGAAAGTCCCTCTTTTATGTCTGGCTTCCAGGCCAGTTGGAAAAGGGCAAACTGAGAGGTGGTAAGAGTATGTTAAATTGGACATTTTCATGGTAAAAGGTTAGCTGGACAGGGTTCTTTCAGACATAAGCCCCAACCGTTACATCTCAGGAAACAGGGGGAGAGAGCACCCTCTCCCGATGGTCCTCCAGCAACTTGATGTCATGACATGGGACTTGAACCTGCCAACTGCCTGTAGCAGAGGCAACGGGTCAAGCGCTCCACACCATTACGCCAAGGCACCTTTGGGCATTCAGCAGATGTCTCCTGGTGCTTTTGAGTTTTTATTTTTCATTCAAGCCTTGAAAAGTTCAAATTACTGCAGCATTGAGCTGTAGGAGGAACAGGACTTGAACATGGAATGTCTGTACTGAAAGCCTGATGATTAGACCATTGCACCATCAGTCAGACACTCTCAGGCAAAGTCTCCTGGTCATTTTGAAGTGATCTTTTGTTCGTTAGCCTTCAGTTAGTAAAGTTTAAATAACACAGAATCATATTAATCAGATGTTTCTTAGCGCTGTTGAGGTCTTCTTTTATATGATAGTGTAACAGCCGGGAATCGAACCCTGGTCTCCCACGTGGAAAGCCAACATCTTAACCACTACGACAATTAGAGTTTTGAGGTAATCAGGCTGAGGCTGTGAGCCACTGCTAGAATAGCAGTAAATGAAGCTCAATAATTAGCATTAAACTTTAGGAAGAGTGGGATTTGAAAATGAACTCTCTGTGCGGAATAACCCCTACTACACCATCACTCAGTAACATCTGCCTCTTTGTACTGTTGAAGCGATCTTTTGTATGTTAGCCTTCAGATAGTAAAGTTGAAAGAATCAAGAGTTGAACATAGAATCACGTTCATCAGAGTGTAACACCCAGGAATTGAACACAGGTCACCTGCACTGAAGGACAACATCTTAACCACTAAGCCAAAGCAACTGCCTATGGCTCAGGGGAGATATGAGACTTTTGAGGTCATCAGGCTGAGGCTGTGAGCCACTGCTATACAATAAAAAAAATCAAAAAACGATGGGCTATAACCCATGTTTTTTTTTTTTTTTTTTTTTTTAATCCTCAAAAACGATGAAAAACGGCGTGCTATAGTATGCCGTATGGTATGGGCTATAGCCCATGTTCAAAAATGATGAAAAACGAGTTCTTTTTTTTTCTTTCAAAATTTCAAAAAACGATGGGCTATAACCCATGTTTTTTTTTTTTTTTCATTTTTTTCAAATCCTCAAAAATGATGAAAAACGGCGTGCTATAGTATGCCATACGGTATGGGCTATAGCCCATGTTCAAAAATGAAGAAAAACAAGGTTAAATTTTTTTTTCCAAAATTTCAAAAAACGATGGGCTATAACCCATGTTTTTTTTTTTTTTTTTTTTTCAAATCCTCAAAAACGATGAAAAACGGCGTGCTATAGTATGCCGTATGGTATGGGCTATAGCCCATGTTCAAAAATGATGAAAAACGAGTTCTTTTTTTTTCTTTCAAAATTTCAAAAAACGATGGGCTATAACCCATGTTTTTTTTTTTTTTCATTTTTTTCAAATCCTCAAAAATGATGAAAAACGGCGTGCTATAGTATGCCATACGGTATGGGCTATAGCCCACGTTCAAAAATGATGAAAAACAAGGTTATTTTATTTTCCAAAATTTCAAAAACGTTGGGCTATAACCCATGTTTTTTTTTTTTTTAATTTTTTTCAAATCCTCAAAAATGATGAAAAACGGCGTGTTATAGTATGCCGTACGGTATGGGCTATAGCCCACGTTCAAAAATGATGATAAACAAGGTTATTTTTTTTTCCAAAATTTTAAAAACGATGGGCTATAACCCATGTTTTTTTTTTTTTTCATTTTTTTCAAATCCTCAAAAATGATGAAAAAAGGCGTGTTATAGTATGCCGTACGGTATGGGCTATAGCCCATGTTCAAAAATGATGAAAAACAAGGTTAATCTTTTTTTCAAATTTTCAAAAAACGATGGGCTATAACCCATGTTTTTTTTTTTTTTCATTTTTTTCAAATCCTCAAAAATGATGAAAAACGGCGTGTTATCGTATGCCGTATGGTATGGCCTATAGCCCACGTTCAAAAAGGATGAAAAACAAGGTTATTTTTTTTTCCAAAATTTCAAAAACGATGGGCTATAACCCATGTTTTTTTGTTTTTTTTCATTTTTTTCAAATCCTCAAAAATGATGAAAAACGGCGTGTTATAGTATGCCGTATGGTATGGGCTATAGCCCACGTTCAAAAAGGATGAAAAACAAGGTTATTTTTTTTTCTCAAAAATTTCAAAAACGATGGGCTATAACCCATGTTTTGTTTTTTTTTCATTTTTTTCAAATCCTCAAAAATGAGGAAAAACGGCGTGTTATAGTATGCCGTACGGTATGGGCTATAGCCCACGTTCAAAAATGATGAAAAACAAGGTTATTTTTTTTCCAAAATTTCAAAAACGATGGGCTATAACCCATGTTTTTTAGTTTTTTTCCATTTTTTTCAAATCCTCAAAAATGATGAAAAACGGCGTGTTATCGTATGCCGTATGGTATGGCCTATAGCCCACGTTCAAAAAGGATGAAAAACAAGGTTATTTTTTTTTCCAAAATTTCAAAAACGATGGGCTATAACACATGTTTTTTTGTTTTTTTTCATTTTTTTCAAATCCTCAAAAATGATGAAAAAAGGCGTGTTATAGTATGCCGTACGGTATGGGCTATAGCCCATGTTCAAAAATGATGAAAAACAAGGTTAATCTTTTTTTCAAATTTTGAAAAAACGATGGGCTATAACCCATGTTTTTTTTTTTTTTCATTTTTTTCAAATCCTCAAAAATGATGAAAAACGGCGTGTTATCGTATGCCGTATGGTATGGCCTATAGCCCACGTTCAAAAAGGATGAAAAACAAGGTTATTTTTTTTTCCAAAAAATTTTTAAAAACGATGGGCTATAACCCATGTTTTTTTTTTTTTTCATTTTTTTCAAATCCTCAAAAATGATGAAAAAAGGCGTGTTATAGTATGCCGTACGGTATGGGCTATAGCCCATGTTCAAAAATGATGAAAAACAAGGTTAATCTTTTTTTCAAATTTTGAAAAAACGATGGGCTATAACCCATGTTTTTTTTTTTTTTCATTTTTTTCAAATCCTCAAAAATGATGAAAAACGGCGTGTTATCGTATGCCGTATGGTATGGCCTATAGCCCACGTTCAAAAAGGATGAAAAACAAGGTTATTTTTTTTTTCCAAAATTTCAAAAACGATGGGCTATAACCCATGTTTTGTTTTTTTTTCATTTTTTTCAAATCCTCAAAAATGATGAAAAACGGCGTGTTATAGTATGCCGTACGGTATGGGCTATAGCCCACGTTCAAAAATGATGAAAAACGAGGTTATTTTATTTTTCAAAATTTAAAAAAACGATGGGCTATAACCCATGTTTTTTTTTTTGTTTTTTTTTCAAATCCTCAAAAACGATGAAAAACGGCGTGCTATAGTATGCCGTATGGTATGGGCTATAGCCCATGTTCAAAAATGATGAAAAACGAGTTCTTTTTTTTTCTTTCAAAATTTAAAAAAACGATGGGCTATAACCCATGTTTTTTTTTTTTTTTCATTTTTTTCAAATCCTCAAAAATGATGAA
This sequence comes from Protomyctophum parallelum, assembly GCF_964188405.1. NCBI lineage: Eukaryota > Metazoa > Chordata > Actinopteri > Myctophiformes > Myctophidae > Protomyctophum > Protomyctophum parallelum. Next base: position 26,314,658 of record NC_139719.1, on the reverse strand, counting down.
AAACGGCGTGCTATAGTATGCCATACGGTATGGGCTCTAGCCCATGTTCAAAAATGAAGAAAAACAAGGTTAATTTTTTTTTCCCAAAATTTCAAAAAACGATGGGCTATAACCCATGTTTTTTTTTTTTTCATTTTTTTCAAATCCTCAAAAATGATGAAAAACGGCGTGCTATAGTATGCCGTACGGTATGGGCTATAGCCCATGTTCAAAAATGAAGAAAAACGAGGTTATTTTATTTTTCAAAATTTCAAAAAACGATGGGCTATAACCCATGTTTTTTTTTTTTTTTTCATATCCTCAAAACAGACGTCTAAAACACGTCTATTTTTAGACTTGTTTTAGACGTTTATAAACAGAACTGTCCATCTAAATTCTAAACGGATGGTTAAATATAAGTTCCCGATTGTACCTTACATGCCGATGTGGCTCAAAAGATAAATCTGAGGTTTATAAGCAGAACATTCCGGGTTCAATTCTCCTGAAGAACATTTTCACTGTCCATCTAAATTCTAAACGGCTGGTTAAATATAAGTTCCCGATTGTACCTTACATGCCGATGTGGCTCAAAAGATAAATCTGAGGTTCATAATCCAAAGGTTACTGGTTCAAAACTAATACTCAACCAATGCTGCAGTAATTTGAATTTTTCAAGGCTAGAATAAAAAATAAAAACTCATAAGCACCAGGAGACATCTGCTGATTGCCCCAAGGTGCCTTAGCTCAATGGTGTGGTGTGCTTGATCGGTAGCCTCTGCTACCACCTGCCTGCAGGTTCAAGTCCCATGCAAGGTACTAGTGAGGACCATCGGGAGACGGTGCTCTCTCCCCCTGTTTCCTGAAAAGTAGCAGTTGGGTGTTATGTTTGAAAGAACCCTGTCCACCTAAAATTTTACAGATAAGAATTAGGTCAAACGTTTAAAAATAAAATAGCAATTTGGCCCATCATCTGACAGAAAGAATAGTCTGTGTATTTGCATACTGGGCCAAAACTTGGTTGGAAAGTCCCTCTTTTATGTCTGGCTTCCAGGCCAGTTGGAAAGGGCAAACTGAGAGGTGGTAAGAGTATGTTAAATTGGACATTTTCATGGTAAAAGGTTAGCTGGACAGGGTTCTTTCAGACATAAGCCCCAACCGTTACATCTCAGGAAACAGGGGGAGAGAGCACCCTCTCCCGATGGTCCTCCAGCAACTTGATGTCATGACATGGGACTTGAACCTGCCAACTGCCTGTAGCAGAGGCAACGGGTCAAGCGCTCCACACCATTACGCCAAGGCACCTTTGGGCATTCAGCAGATGTCTCCTGGTGCTTTTGAGTTTTTATTTTTCATTCAAGCCTTGAAAAGTTCAAATTACTGCAGCATTGAGCTGTAGGAGGAACAGGACTTGAACATGGAATGTCTGTACTGAAAGCCTGATGATTAGACCATTGCACCATCAGTCAGACACTCTCAGGCAAAGTCTCCTGGTCATTTTGAAGTGATCTTTTGTTCGTTAGCCTTCAGTTAGTAAAGTTTAAATAACACAGAATCATATTAATCAGATGTTTCTTAGCGCTGTTGAGGTCTTCTTTTATATGATAGTGTAACAGCCGGGAATCGAACCCTGGTCTCCCACGTGGAAAGCCAACATCTTAACCACTACGACAATTAGAGTTTTGAGGTAATCAGGCTGAGGCTGTGAGCCACTGCTAGAATAGCAGTAAATGAAGCTCAATAATTAGCATTAAACTTTAGGAAGAGTGGGATTTGAAAATGAACTCTCTGTGCGGAATAACCCCTACTACACCATCACTCAGTAACATCTGCCTCTTTGTACTGTTGAAGCGATCTTTTGTATGTTAGCCTTCAGATAGTAAAGTTGAAAGAATCAAGAGTTGAACATAGAATCACGTTCATCAGAGTGTAACACCCAGGAATCGAACACAGGTCACCTGCACTGAAGGACAACATCTTAACCACTAAGCCAAAGCAACTGCCTATGGCTCAGGGGAGATATGAGACTTTTGAGGTCATCAGGCTGAGGCTGTGAGCCACTGCTATACAATAAAAAAAATCAAAAAACGATGGGCTATAACCCATGTTTTTTTTTTTTTTTTTTTTTTTAATCCTCAAAAACGATGAAAAACGGCGTGCTATAGTATGCCGTATGGTATGGGCTATAGCCCATGTTCAAAAATGATGAAAAACGAGTTCTTTTTTTTTCTTTCAAAATTTCAAAAAACGATGGGCTATAACCCATGTTTTTTTTTTTTTTTCATTTTTTTCAAATCCTCAAAAATGATGAAAAACGGCGTGCTATAGTATGCCATACGGTATGGGCTATAGCCCATGTTCAAAAATGAAGAAAAACAAGGTTAAATTTTTTTTTTCCAAAATTTCAAAAAACGATGGGCTATAACCCATGTTTTTTTTTTTTTTTTTTTTTTCAAATCCTCAAAAACGATGAAAAACGGCGTGCTATAGTATGCCGTATGGTATGGGCTATAGCCCATGTTCAAAAATGATGAAAAACGAGTTCTTTTTTTTTCTTTCAAAATTTCAAAAAACGATGGGCTATAACCCATGTTTTTTTTTTTTTTCATTTTTTTCAAATCCTCAAAAATGATGAAAAACGGCGTGCTATAGTATGCCATACGGTATGGGCTATAGCCCACGTTCAAAAATGATGAAAAACAAGGTTATTTTATTTTCCAAAATTTCAAAAACGATGGGCTATAACCCATGTTTTTTTTTTTTTTCATTTTTTTCAAATCCTCAAAAATGATGAAAAACGGCGTGTTATAGTATGCCGTACGGTATGGGCTATAGCCCACGTTCAAAAATGATGATAAACAAGGTTATTTTTTTTTCCAAAATTTTAAAAACGATGGGCTATAACCCATGTTTTTTTTTTTTTTCATTTTTTTCAAATCCTCAAAAATGATGAAAAAAGGCGTGTTATAGTATGCCGTACGGTATGGGCTATAGCCCATGTTCAAAAATGATGAAAAACAAGGTTAATCTTTTTTTCAAATTTTCAAAAAACGATGGGCTATAACCCATGTTTTTTTTTTTTTCATTTTTTTCAAATCCTCAAAAATGATGAAAAACGGCGTGTTATCGTATGCCGTATGGTATGGCCTATAGCCCACGTTCAAAAAGGATGAAAAACAAGGTTATTTTTTTTTCCAAAATTTCAAAAACGATGGGCTATAACCCATGTTTTTTTGTTTTTTTTCATTTTTTTCAAATCCTCAAAAATGATGAAAAACGGCGTGTTATAGTATGCCGTATGGTATGGGCTATAGCCCACGTTCAAAAAGGATGAAAAACAAGGTTATTTTTTTTTCTCAAAAATTTCAAAAACGATGGGCTATAACCCATGTTTTGTTTTTTTTTCATTTTTTTCAAATCCTCAAAAATGATGAAAAACGGCGTGTTATAGTATACCGTACGGTATGGGCTATAGCCCACGTTCAAAAATGATGAAAAACAAGGTTATTTTTTTTTCAAAAATTTCAAAAACGATGGGCTATAACCCATGTTTTTATTTTTTTTCATTTTTTTCAAATCCTCAAAAATGATGAAAAACGGCGTGTTATAGTATGCCGTATGGTATGGGCTATAGCCCACGTTCAAAAATGATGAAAAACAAGGTTAATTTCTTTTCCAAATTTTCAAAAACGATGGGCTATAACCCATGTTTTTGTTTGTTTTTTTCATTTTTTCTAATCCTCAAAAATGATGAAAAACGGCGTGCTACAGTATGCCGTACGATATGGGCTATTAGACGAGCGTCTAAAAATGGGAAAATAAACGTCTAAAAATAGACGTCTAAAACACGTCTAAAAATAGACGTGTTTTAGACGTCTATTTTTAGACGTTTTTTAGACGTCTATTTTTAGACGTTTTTTATCCCATTTTTAGACGCACGTCTAATAGCCGGCTATTGCTCAGTGGGATGGTCAAAAATGATAAAAACGAGGATTAAAATAAAATAAAAAAATAAAAAAAACAATGGGCTATAACCCATGTTTTTTTTTTTTTTTCATTTTTTTCAAATCCTCAAAAATGATGAAAAACGGCGTGTTATAGTATGCCGTACGGTATGGGCTATAGCCCACGTTCAAAAATGATGAAAAACAAGGTTATTTTATTTTCCAAAATTTCAAAAACGATGGGCTATAACCCATGTTTTTTTTTTTTTTCATTTTTTTCAAATCCTCAAAAATTATGAAAAACGGCGTGTTATAGTATGCCGTACGGTATGGGCTATAGCCCACGTTCAAAAATGATGATAAACAAGGTTATATTTTTTTTCCAAAATTTTAAAAACGATGGGCTATAACCCATGTTTTTTTTTTTTTTTTTTTTTTTTAATCCTCAAAAATGATGAAAAAAGGCGTGTTATAGTATGCCGTACGGTATGGGCTATAGCCCATGTTAAAAAATGATGAAAAACAAGGTTAATCTTTTTTTCAAATTTTCAAAAAACGATGGGCTATAACCCATGTTTTTTTTTTTTTTTCATTTTTTTCAAATCCTCAAAAATGATGAAAAACGGCGTGTTATCGTATGCCGTATGGTATGGGCTATAGCCCACGTTCAAAAAGGATGAAAAACAAGGTTATTTTTTTTTCCAAATTTTCAAAAACGATGGGCTATAACCCATGTTTTTTCATTTTTTTTTCATTTTTTTCAAATCCTCAAAAATGATGAAAAACGGCGTGTTATAGTATGCCGTATGGTATGGGCTATAGCCCACGTTCAAAAAGGATGAAAAACAAGGTTATTTTTTTTTTCAAAAATTTCAAAAACGATGGGCTATAACCCATGTTTTGTCTTTTTTTTCTTTTTTTTCAAATCCTCAAAAATGATGAAAAACGGCGTGTTATAGTATGCCGTACGGTATGGGCTATAGCCCACGTTCAAAAATGATGAAAAACAAGGTTATTTTATTTTCCAAAATTTCAAAAACGATGGGCTATAACCCATGTTTTTTTTTTTTTGCATTTTTTTCAAATCCTCAAAAATGATGAAAAACGGCGTGTTATAGTATGCCGTACGGTATGGGCTATAGCCCACGTTCAAAAATGATGATAAACAAGGTTATTTTTTTTTCCAAATTTTTAAAAACGATGGGCTATAACCCATGTTTTTTTTTTTTTCATTTTTTTCAAATCCTCAAAAATGATGAAAAAAGGCGTGTTATAGTATGCCGTACGGTATGGGCTATAGCCCATGTTCAAAAATGATGAAAAACAAGGTTAATCTTTTTTTCAAATTTTCAAAAAACGATGGGCTATAACCCATGTTTTTTTTTTTTTTTTTTTTTTCAAATCCTCAAAAATGATGAAAAACGGCGTGTTATCGTATGCCGTATGGTATGGCCTATAGCCCACGTTCAAAAAGGATGAAAAACAAGGTAATTCTTTTTTCCAAAATTTCAAAAACGATGGGCTATAACCCATGTTTTTTTGTTTTTTTTCATTTTTTTCAAATCCTCAAAAATGATGAAAAACGGCGTGTTATAGTATGCCGTATGGTATGGGCTATAGCCCACGTTCAAAAAGGATGAAAAACAAGGTTATTTTTTTTTTCAAAAATTTCAAAAACGATGGGCTATAACCCATGTTTTGTTTGTTTTTTTCATTTTTTCTAATCCTCAAAAATGTAGAAAAACGGCGTGCTACAGTATGCCGTACGATATGGGCTATTAGACGAGCGTCTAAAAATGGGATAATAAACGTCTAAAAATAGACGTCTAAAACACGTCTAAAAATAGACGTGTTTTAGACGTCTATTTTTAGACGTTTTTTAGACGTCTATTTTTAGACGTTTTTTATCCCATTTTTAGACGCACGTCTAATAGCCGGCTATTGCTCAGTGGGATGGTCAAAAATGATAAAAACGAGGATTAAAAGAAAATCAAAAAATCCAAAAACGATGGGCTATAACCCATGTTTTTTTTTTTTTTTTTTTTTTTTAATCCTCAAAAATGATGAAAAACGGCGTGTTATAGTATGCCGTACGGTATGGGCTATAGCCCACGTTCAAAAATGATGAAAAACAAGGTTATTTTATTTTCCAAAATTTCAAAAACGATGGGCTATAACCCATGTTTTGTTTTTTTTTCATTTTTTTCAAATCCTCAAAAATGATGAAAAACGGCGTGTTATAGTATGCCGTACGGTATGGGCTATAGCCCACGTTCAAAAATGATGAAAAACAAGGTTAATTTCTTTTCCAAAATTTCAAAAACGATGGGCTATAACCCATGTTTTTGTTTGTTTTTTTCATTTTTTCTAATCCTCAAAAATGATGAAAAACGGCGTGCTACAGTATGCCGTACGATATGGGCTATTAGACGAGCGTCTAAAAATGGGATAATAAACGTCTAAAAATAGACGTCTAAAACACGTCTAAAAATAGACGTGTTTTAGACGTCTATTTTTAGACGTTTTTTAGACGTCTATTTTTAGACGTTTTTTATCCCATTTTTAGACGCACGTCTAATAGCCGGCTATTGCTCAGTGGGATGGTCAAAAATGATAAAAACGAGGATTAAAAGAAAATCAAAAAATCCAAAAACGATGGGCTATAACCCATGTTTTTTTTTTTTTTTTTTTTTTTTAATCCTCAAAAATGATGAAAAACGGCGTGTTATAGTATGCCGTACGGTATGGGCTATAGCCCACGTTCAAAAATGATGAAAAACAAGGTTATTTTATTTTCCAAAATTTCAAAAACGATGGGCTATAACCCATGTTTTTTTTTTTTTTCATTTTTTTCAAATCCTCAAAAATGATGAAAAACGGCGTGTTATAGTATGCCGTACGGTATGGGCTATAGCCCACGTTCAAAAATGATGATAAACAAGGTTTTGTTTTTTTTCCAAAATTTTAAAAACGATGGGCTATAACCCATGTTTTTTTTTTTTTTCATTTTTTTCAAATCCTCAAAAATGATGAAAAAAGGCGTGTTATAGTATGCCGTACGGTATGGGCTATAGCCCATGTTCAAAAATGATGAAAAACAAGGTTAATCTTTTTTTCAAATTTTGAAAAAACGATGGGCTATAACCCATGTTTTTTTTTTTTTTCATTTTTTTCAAATCCTCAAAAATGATGAAAAACGGCGTGTTATCGTATGCCGTATGGTATGGCCTATAGCCCACGTTCAAAAAGGATGAAAAACAAGGTTATTTTTTTTTCCAAAATTTCAAAAACGATGGGCTATAACCCATGTTTTTTTGTTTTTTTTCATTTTTTTCAAATCCTCAAAAATGATGAAAAACGGCGTGTTATAGTATGCCGTATGGTATGGGCTATAGCCCACGTTCAAAAAGGATGAAAAACAAGGTTATTTTTTTTTTCCAAAATTTCAAAAACGATGGGCTATAACCCATGTTTTTTTGTTTTTTTTCATTTTTTTCAAATCCTCAAAAATGATGAAAAACGGCGTGTTATAGTATGCCGTATGGTATGGGCTATAGCCCACGTTCAAAAAGGATGAAAAACAAGGTTATTTTTTTTTTCCAAATTTTCAAAAACGATGGGCTATAACCCATGTTTTTGTTTGTTTTTTTCATTTTTTCTAATCCTCAAAAATGATGAAAAACGGCGTGCTACAGTATGCCGTACGATATGGGCTATTAGACGAGCGTCTAAAAATGGGATAATAAACGTCTAAAAATAGACGTCTAAAACACGTCTAAAAATAGACGTGTTTTAGACGTCTATTTTTAGACGTTTTTTAGACGTCTATTTTTAGACGTTTTTTATCCCATTTTTAGACGCACGTCTAATAGCCGGCTATTGCTCAGTGGGATGGTCAAAAATGATAAAAACGAGGATTAAAATAAAATAAAAAAATAAAAAAAACAATGGGCTATAACCCATGTTTTTTTTTTTTTTTCATTTTTTTCAAATCCTCAAAAATGATGAAAAACGGCGTGTTATAGTATGCCGTACGGTATGGGCTATAGCCCACGTTCAAAAATGATGAAAAACAAGGTTATTTTATTTTCCAAAATTTCAAAAACGATGGGCTATAACCCATGTTTTTTTTTTTTTTCATTTTTTTCAAATCCTCAAAAATGATGAAAAACGGCGTGTTATAGTATGCCGTACGGTATGGGCTATAGCCCACGTTCAAAAATGATGATAAACAAGGTTATATTTTTTTTCCAAAATTTTAAAAACGATGGGCTATAACCCATGTTTTTTTTTTTTTTTTTTTTTCAAATCCTCAAAAATGATGAAAAAAGGCGTGTTATAGTATGCCGTACGGTATGGGCTATAGCCCATGTTCAAAAATGATGAAAAACAAGGTTAATCTTTTTTTCAAATTTTCAAAAAACGATGGGCTATAACCCATGTTTTTTTTTTTTTTTCATTTTTTTCAAATCCTCAAAAATGATGAAAAACGGCGTGTTATCGTATGCCGTATGGTATGGCCTATAGCCCACGTTCAAAAAGGATGAAAAACAAGGTTATTTTTTTTTCCAAAATTTCAAAAATGATGGGCTATAACCCATGTTTTTTTGTTTTTTTTTCATTTTTTTCAAATCCTCAAAAATGATGAAAAACGGCGTGTTATAGTATGCCGTATGGTATGGGCTATAGCCCACGTTCAAAAAGGATGAAAAACAAGGTTATTTTTTTTTTCAAAAATTTCAAAAACGATGGGCTATAACCCATGTTTTGTCTTTTTTTTCTTTTTTTTCAAATCCTCAAAAATGATGAAAAACGGCGTGTTATAGTATGCCGTACGGTATGGGCTATAGCCCACGTTCAAAAATGATGAAAAACAAGGTTAATTTCTTTTCCAAAATTTCAAAAACGATGGGCTATAACCCATGTTTTTGTTTGTTTTTTTCATTTTTTCTAATCCTCAAAAATGTAGAAAAACGGCGTGCTACAGTATGCCGTACGATATGGGCTATTAGACGAGCGTCTAAAAATGGGATAATAAACGTCTAAAAATAGACGTCTAAAACACGTCTAAAAATAGACGTGTTTTAGACGTCTATTTTTAGACGTTTTTTAGACGTCTATTTTTAGACGTTTTTTATCCCATTTTTAGACGCACGTCTAATAGCCGGCTATTGCTCAGTGGGATGGTCAAAAATGATAAAAACGAGGATTAAAATAAAATAAAAAAATAAAAAAACGATGGGCTATAACCCATGTTTTTTTTTTTTTTTTTTTTTTTTTCAAATCCTCAAAAATGATGAAAAACGGCGTGTTATAGTATGCCGTACGGTATGGGCTATAGCCCACGTTCAAAAATGATGAAAAACAAGGTTATTTTATTTTCCAAAATTTCAAAAACGATGGGCTATAACCCATGTTTTTTTTTTTTTGCATTTTTTTCAAATCCTCAAAAATGATGAAAAACGGCGTGTTATAGTATGCCGTACGGTATGGGCTATAGCCCACGTTAAAAAATGATGATAAACAAGGTTATTTTTTTTTTCCAAATTTTTAAAAACGATGGGCTATAACCCATGTTTTTTTTTTGTTTTTTTTTTCCAAATCCTCAAAAATGATGAAAAACGGCGTGTTATCGTATGCCGTATGGTATGGCCTATAGCCCACGTTCAAAAAGGATGAAAAACAAGGTAATTCTTTTTTCCAAAATTTCAAAAACGATGGGCTATAACCCATGTTTTTTTGTTTTTTTTAATTTTTTTCAAATCCTCAAAAATGATGAAAAACGGCGTGTTATAGTATGCCGTATGGTATGGGCTATAGCCCACGTTCAAAAAGGATGAAAAACAAGGTTATTTTTTTTTTCAAAAATTTCAAAAACGATGGGCTATAACCCATGTTTTGTTTGTTTTTTTCATTTTTTCTAATCCTCAAAAATGATGAAAAACGGCGTGCTACAGTATGCCGTACGATATGGGCTATTAGACGAGCGTCTAAAAATGGGATAATAAACGTCTAAAAATAGACGTCTAAAACACGTCTAAAAATAGACGTGTTTTAGACGTCTATTTTTAGACGTTTTTTAGACGTCTATTTTTAGACGTTTTTTATCCCATTTTTAGACGCACGTCTAATAGCCGGCTATTGCTCAGTGGGATGGTCAAAAATGATAAAAACGAGGATTAAAAGAAAATCAAAAAATCAAAAAACGATGGGCTATAACCCATGTTTTTTTTTTTTTTTTTTTTTTTTCAAATCCTCAAAAATGATGAAAAACGGCGTGTTATAGTATGCCGTACGGTATGGGCTATAGCCCACGTTCAAAAATGATGAAAAACAAGGTTATTTTATTTTCCAAAATTTCAAAAACGATGGGCTATAACCCATGTTTTTTTTTTTTTCCATTTTTTAAAAATCCTCAAAAATGATGAAAAACGGCGTGTTATAGTATGCCGTACGGTATGGGCTATAGCCCACGTTCAAAAATGATGATAAACAAGGTTTTTTTTTTTTTCCAAAATTTTAAAAACGATGGGCTATAACCCATGTTTGTTTTTTTTTTCATTTTTTTCAAATCCTCAAAAATGATGAAAAAAGGCGTGTTATAGTATGCCGTACGGTATGGGCTATAGCCCATGTTCAAAAATGATGAAAAACAAGGTTAATCTTTTTTTCAAATTTTGAAAAAACGATGGGCTATAACCCATGTTTTTTTTTTTTTTCATTTTTTTCAAATCCTCAAAAATGATGAAAAACGGCGTGTTATCGTATGTCGTATGGTATGGCCTATAGCCCACGTTCAAAAAGGATGAAAAACAAGGTTATTTTTTTTTCCAAAATTTCAAAAATGATGGGCTATAACCCATGTTTTTTTGTTTTTTTTCATTTTTTTCAAATCCTCAAAAATGATGAAAAACGGCGTGTTATAGTATGCCGTATGGTATGGGCTATAGCCCACGTTCAAAAAGGATGAAAAACAAGGTTATTTTTTTTTTCAAAAATTTCAAAAACGATGGGCTATAACCCATGTTTTGTTTTTTTTCCATTTTTTTCAAATCCTCAAAAATGATGAAAAACGGCGTGTTATAGTATGCCGTACGGTATGGGCTATAGCCCACGTTCAAAAATGATGAAAAACAAGGTTAATTTCTTTTCCAAAATTTCAAAAACGATGGGCTATAACCCATGTTTTTGTTTGTTTTTTTCATTTTTTCTAATCCTCAAAAATGATGAAAAACGGCGTGCTACAGTATGCCGTACGATATGGGCTATTAGACGAGCGTCTAAAAATGGGATAATAAACGTCTAAAAATAGACGTCTAAAACACGTCTAAAAATAGACGTGTTTTAGACGTCTATTTTTAGACGTTTTTTAGACGTCTATTTTTAGACGTTTTTTATCCCATTTTTAGACGCACGTCTAATAGCCGGCTATTGCTCAGTGGGATGGTCAAAAATGATAAAAACGAGGATTAAAAGAAAATCAAAAAATCCAAAAACGATGGGCTATAACCCATGTTTTTTTTTGTTTGTTTTTTTTCAAATCCTCAAAAATGATGAAAAACGGCGTGTTATAGTATGCCGTACGGTATGGGCTATAGCCCACGTTCAAAAATGATGAAAAACAAGGTTATTTTATTTTCCAAAATTTAAAAAACGATGGGCTATAACCCATGTTTTTTTTTTTTTTCATTTTTTTCAAATCCTCAAAAATGATGAAAAACGGCGTGTTATAGTATGCCGTACGGTATGGGCTATAGCCCACGTTCAAAAATGATGATAAACAAGGTTTTTTTTTGTTTCCAAAATTTTAAAAACGATGGGCTATAACCCATGTTTTTTTTTTTTTTCATTTTTTTCAAATCCTCAAAAATGATGAAAAAAGGCGTGTTATAGTATGCCGTACGGTATGGGCTATAGCCCATGTTCAAAAATGATGAAAAACAAGGTTAATCTTTTTTTCAAATTTTGAAAAAACGATGGGCTATAACCCATGTTTTTTTTTTTTTTCATTTTTTTCAAATCCTCAAAAATGATGAAAAACGGCGTGTTATCGTATGCCGTATGGTATGGCCTATAGCCCACGTTCAAAAAGGATGAAAAACAAGGTTATTTTTTTTTCCAAAATTTCAAAAACGATGGGCTATAACCCATGTTTTTTTGTTTTTTTTCATTTTTTTCAAATCCTCAAAAATGATGAAAAACGGCGTGTTATAGTATGCCGTATGGTATGGGCTATAGCCCACGTTCAAAAAGGATGAAAAACAAGGTTATTTTTTTTTTCCAAAATTTCAAAAACGATGGGCTATAACCCATGTTTTGTTTTTTTTTCATTTTTTTCAAATCCTCAAAAATGATGAAAAACGGCGTGTTATAGTATGCCGTACGGTATGGGCTATAGCCCACGTTCAAAAATGATGAAAAACGAGGTTATTTTATTTTTCAAAATTTAAAAAAACGATGGGCTATAACCCATGTTTTTTTTTTTGTTTTTTTTCAAATCCTCAAAAACGATGAAAAACGGCGTGCTATAGTATGCCGTATGGTATGGGCTATAGCCCATGTTCAAAAATGATGAAAAACGAGTTCTTTTTTTTTCTTTCAAAATTTAAAAAAACGATGGGCTATAACCCATGTTTTTTTTTTTTTTTCATTTTTTTCAAATCCTCAAAAATGATGAAAAACGGCGTGCTATAGTATGCCATACGGTATGGGCTATAGCCCATGTTCAAAAATGATGAAAAACAAGGTTATTTTATTTTCCAAAATTTCAAAAACGATGGGCTATAACCCATGTTTTTTTTTTTTTGCATTTTTTTCAAATCCTCAAAAATGATGAAAAACGGCGTGTTATAGTATGCCGTACGGTATGGGCTATAGCCCACGTTCAAAAATGATGATAAACAAGGTTATTTTTTTTTTCCAAATTTTTAAAAACGATGGGCTATAACCCATGTTTTTTTTTTTTTTCATTTTTTTCAAATCCTCAAAAATGATGAAAAAAGGCGTGTTATAGTATGCCGTACGGTATGGGCTATAGCCCATGTTCAAAAATGATGAAAAACAAGGTTAATCTTTTTTTCAAATTTTCAAAAAACGATGGGCTATAACCCATGTTTTTTTTTTGTTTTTTTTTTTCAAATCCTCAAAAATGATGAAAAACGGCGTGTTATCGTATGCCGTATGGTATGGCCTATAGCCCACGTTCAAAAAGGATGAAAAACAAGGTAATTCTTTTTTCCAAAATTTCAAAAACGATGGGCTATAACCCATGTTTTTTTGTTTTTTTTCATTTTTTTCAAATCCTCAAAAATGATGAAAAACGGCGTGTTATAGTATTCCGTATGGTATGGGCTATAGCCCACGTTCAAAAAGGATGAAAAACAAGGTTATTTTTTTTTTCAAAAATTTCAAAAACGATGGGCTATAACCCATGTTTTGTTTGTTTTTTTCATTTTTTCTAATCCTCAAAAATGATGAAAAACGGCGTGCTACAGTATGCCGTACGATATGGGCTATTAGACGAGCGTCTAAAAATGGGATAATAAACGTCTAAAAATAGACGTCTAAAACACGTCTAAAAATAGACGTGTTTTAGACGTCTATTTTTAGACGTTTTTTAGACGTCTATTTTTAGACGTTTTTTATCCCATTTTTAGACGCACGTCTAATAGCCGGCTATTGCTCAGTGGGATGGTCAAAAATGATAAAAACGAGGATTAAAAGAAAATCAAAAAATCAAAAAACGATGGGCTATAACCCATGTTTTTTTTTTTTTTTTTTTTTTTCAAATCCTCAAAAATGATGAAAAACGGCGTGTTATAGTATGCCGTACGGTATGGGCTATAGCCCACGTTCAAAAATGATGAAAAACAAGGTTATTTTATTTTCCAAAATTTCAAAAACGATGGGCTATAACCCATGTTTTTTTTTTTTTTCATTTTTTTTAAAATCCTCAAAAATGATGAAAAACGGCGTGTTATAGTATGCCGTACGGTATGGGCTATAGCCCACGTTCAAAAATGATGATAAACAAGGTTATTTTTTTTTTCCAAATTTTTAAAAACGATGGGCTATAACCCATGTTTGTTTTTTTTTTCATTTTTTTCAAATCCTCAAAAATGATGAAAAAAGGCGTGTTATAGTATGCCGTACGGTATGGGCTATAGCCCATGTTCAAAAATGATGAAAAACAAGGTTAATCTTTTTTTCAAATTTTCAAAAAACGATGGGCTATAACCCATGTTTTTTTTTTGTTTTGTTTTTTCAAATCCTCAAAAATGATGAAAAACGGCGTGTTATCGTATGCCGTATGGTATGGCCTATAGCCCACGTTCAAAAAGGATGAAAAACAAGGTAATTCTTTTTTCCAAAATTTCAAAAACGATGGGCTATAACCCATGTTTTTTTGTTTTTTTTCATTTTTTTCAAATCCTCAAAAATGATGAAAAACGGCGTGTTATAGTATTCCGTATGGTATGGGCTATAGCCCACGTTCAAAAAGGATGAAAAACAAGGTTATTTTTTTTTTCAAAAATTTCAAAAACGATGGGCTATAACCCATGTTTTGTTTGTTTTTTTCATTTTTTCTAATCCTCAAAAATGATGAAAAACGGCGTGCTACAGTATGCCGTACGATATGGGCTATTAGACGAGCGTCTAAAAATGGGATAATAAACGTCTAAAAATAGACGTCTAAAACACGTCTAAAAATAGACGTGTTTTAGACGTCTATTTTTAGACGTTTTTTAGACGTCTATTTTTAGACGTTTTTTATCCCATTTTTAGACGCACGTCTAATAGCCGGCTATTGCTCAGTGGGATGGTCAAAAATGATAAAAACGAGGATTAAAAGAAAATCAAAAAATCAAAAAACGATGGGCTATAACCCATGTTTTTTTTTTTTTTTTTTTTTTTCAAATCCTCAAAAATGATGAAAAACGGCGTGTTATAGTATGCCGTACGGTATGGGCTATAGCCCACGTTCAAAAATGATGAAAAACAAGGTTATTTTATTTTCCAAAATTTCAAAAACGATGGGCTATAACCCATGTTTTTTTTTTTTTTCATTTTTTTAAAATCCTCAAAAATGATGAAAAACGGCGTGTTATAGTATGCCGTACGGTATGGGCTATAGCCCACGTTCAAAAATGATGATAAACAAGGTTTTTTTTTTTTTCCAAAATTTTAAAAACGATGGGCTATAACCCATGTTTGTTTTTTTTTTCATTTTTTTCAAATCCTCAAAAATGATGAAAAAAGGCGTGTTATAGTATGCCGTACGGTATGGGCTATAGCCCATGTTCAAAAATGATGAAAAACAAGGTTAATCTTTTTTTCAAATTTTCAAAAAACGATGGGCTATAACCCATGTTTTTTTTTTGTTTTTTTTTTTCAAATCCTCAAAAATGATGAAAAACGGCGTGTTATCGTATGCCGTATGGTATGGCCTATAGCCCACGTTCAAAAAGGATGAAAAACAAGGTAATTCTTTTTTCCAAAATTTCAAAAACGATGGGCTATAACCCATGTTTTTTTGTTTTTTTTCATTTTTTTCAAATCCTCAAAAATGATGAAAAACGGCGTGTTATAGTATTCCGTATGGTATGGGCTATAGCCCACGTTCAAAAAGGATGAAAAACAAGGTTATTTTTTTTTTCAAAAATTTCAAAAACGATGGGCTATAACCCATGTTTTGTTTGT
This sequence comes from Protomyctophum parallelum, assembly GCF_964188405.1. Classification (NCBI taxonomy): domain Eukaryota; kingdom Metazoa; phylum Chordata; class Actinopteri; order Myctophiformes; family Myctophidae; genus Protomyctophum; species Protomyctophum parallelum. The sequence goes on along the minus strand of NC_139719.1, from coordinate 26,299,038 downwards.
TTTTTTCATTTTTTCTAATCCTCAAAAATGATGAAAAACGGCGTGCTACAGTATGCCGTACGATATGGGCTATTAGACGAGCGTCTAAAAATGGGATAATAAACGTCTAAAAATAGACGTCTAAAACACGTCTAAAAATAGACGTGTTTTAGACGTCTATTTTTAGACGTTTTTTAGACGTCTATTTTTAGACGTTTTTTATCCCATTTTTAGACGCACGTCTAATAGCCGACTATTGCTCAGTGGGATGGTCAAAAATGATAAAAACGAGGATTAAAAGAAAATCAAAAAATCAAAAAACGATGGGCTATAACCCATGTTTTTTTTTTTTTTTTTTTTTTTTCAAATCCTCAAAAATGATGAAAAACGGCGTGTTATAGTATGCCGTACGGTATGGGCTATAGCCCACGTTCAAAAATGATGAAAAACAAGGTTATTTTATTTTCCAAAATTTCAAAAACGATGGGCTATAACCCATGTTTTTTTTTTTTTTCATTTTTTTAAAATCCTCAAAAATGATGAAAAACGGCGTGTTATAGTATGCCGTACGGTATGGGCTATAGCCCACGTTCAAAAATGATGATAAACAAGGTTTTTTTTTTTTTTCAAAATTTTAAAAACGATGGGCTATAACCCATGTTTGTTTTTTTTTTCATTTTTTTCAAATCCTCAAAAATGATGAAAAAAGGCGTGTTATAGTATGCCGTACGGTATGGGCTATAGCCCATGTTCAAAAATGATGAAAAACAAGGTTAATCTTTTTTTCAAATTTTGAAAAAACGATGGGCTATAACCCATGTTTTTTTTTTTTTTCATTTTTTTCAAATCCTCAAAAATGATGAAAAACGGCGTGTTATCGTATGTCGTATGGTATGGCCTATAGCCCACGTTCAAAAAGGATGAAAAACAAGGTTATTTTTTTTTCCAAAATTTCAAAAATGATGGGCTATAACCCATGTTTTTTTGTTTTTTTTCATTTTTTTCAAATCCTCAAAAATGATGAAAAACGGCGTGTTATAGTATGCCGTATGGTATGGGCTATAGCCCACGTTCAAAAAGGATGAAAAACAAGGTTATTTTTTTTTTCAAAAATTTCAAAAACGATGGGCTATAACCCATGTTTTTTTTTTTTTTCATTTTTTTCAAATCCTCAAAAATGATGAAAAACGGCGTGTTATAGTATGCCGTACGGTATGGGCTATAGCCCACGTTCAAAAATGATGAAAAACAAGGTTAATTTCTTTTCCAAAATTTCAAAAACGATGGGCTATAACCCATGTTTTTGTTTGTTTTTTTCATTTTTTCTAATCCTCAAAAATGATGAAAAACGGCGTGCTACAGTATGCCGTACGATATGGGCTATTAGACGAGCGTCTAAAAATGGGATAATAAACGTCTAAAAATAGACGTCTAAAACACGTCTAAAAATAGACGTGTTTTAGACGTCTATTTTTAGACGTTTTTTAGACGTCTATTTTTAGACGTTTTTTATCCCATTTTTAGACGCACGTCTAATAGCCGGCTATTGCTCAGTGGGATGGTCAAAAATGATAAAAACGAGGATTAAAAGAAAATCAAAAAATCCAAAAACGATGGGCTATAACCCATGTTTTTTTTTTTTTTTTTTTTTTCAAATCCTCAAAAATGATGAAAAACGGCGTGTTATAGTATGCCGTACGGTATGGGCTATAGCCCACGTTCAAAAATGATGAAAAACAAGGTTATTTTATTTTCCAAAATTTCAAAAACGATGGGCTATAACCCATGTTTTTTTTTTTTTTCATTTTTTTCAAATCCTCAAAAATGATGAAAAACGGCGTGTTATAGTATGCCGTACGGTATGGGCTATAGCCCACGTTCAAAAATGATGATAAACAAGGTTTTTTTTTTTTTCCAAAATTTTAAAAACGATGGGCTATAACCCATGTTTTTTTGTTTTTTTTCATTTTTTTCAAATCCTCAAAAATGATGAAAAACGGCGTGTTATAGTATGCCGTATGGTATGGGCTATAGCCCACGTTCAAAAAGGATGAAAAACAAGGTTATTTTTTTTTTCCAAAATTTCAAAAACGATGGGCTATAACCCATGTTTTTTTGTTTTTTTTCATTTTTTTCAAATCCTCAAAAATGATGAAAAACGGCGTGTTATAGTATGCCGTATGGTATGGGCTATAGCCCACGTTCAAAAAGGATGAAAAACAAGGTTATTTTTTTTTTCAAAAATTTCAACAACGATGGGCTATAACCCATGTTTTTTTTTTTTTTCATTTTTTTCAAATCCTCAAAAATGATGAAAAACGGCGTGTTATAGTATGCCGTACGGTATGGGCTATAGCCCACGTTCAAAAATGATGAAAAACGAGGTTATTTTATTTTTCAAAATTTTAAAAAACGATGGGCTATAACCCATGTTTTTTTTTTTGTTTTTTTTTCAAATCCTCAAAAACGATGAAAAACGGCGTGCTATAGTATGCCGTATGGTATGGGCTATAGCCCATGTTCAAAAATGATGAAAAACGAGTTCTTTTTTTTTCTTTCAAAATTTAAAAAAACGATGGGCTATAACCCATGTTTTTTTTTTTTTTTTCATTTTTTTCAAATCCTCAAAAATGATGAAAAACGGCGTGCTATAGTATGCCGTACGATATGGGCTATTAGACGAGCGTCTAAAAATGGGATAATAAACGTCTAAAAATAGACGTCTAAAACACGTCTAAAAATAGACGTGTTTTAGACGTCTATTTTTAGACGTTTTTTAGACGTCTATTTTTAGACGTTTTTTATCCCATTTTTAGACGCACGTCTAATAGCCGGCTATTGCTCAGTGGGATGGTCAAAAATGATAAAAACGAGGATTAAAAGAAAATCAAAAAATCAAAAAACGATGGGCTATAACCCATGTTTTTTTTTTTTTGTTTTGTTTTTTCAAATCCTCAAAAATGATGAAAAACGGCGTGTTATAGTATGCCGTACGGTATGGGCTATAGCCCACGTTCAAAAATGATGAAAAACAAGGTTATTTTATTTTCCAAAATTTCAAAAACGATGGGCTATAACCCATGTTTTTTTTTTTTTTCATTTTTTTCAAATCCTCAAAAATGATGAAAAACGGCGTGTTATAGTATGCCGTACGGTATGGGCTATAGCCCACGTTCAAAAATGATGATAAACAAGGTTTTTTTTTTTTTTCAAATTTTTAAAAACGATGGGCTATAACCCATGTTTTTTTGTTTTTTCATTTTTTTCAAATCCTCAAAAATGATGAAAAAAGGCGTGTTATAGTATGCCGTACGGTATGGGCTATAGCCCATGTTCAAAAATGATGAAAAACAAGGTTAATCTTTTTTTCAAATTTTGAAAAAACGATGGGCTATAACCCATGTTTTTTTTTTTTTTCTTTTTTTTCAAATCCTCAAAAATGATGAAAAACGGCGTGTTATCGTATGTCGTATGGTATGGCCTATAGCCCACGTTCAAAAAGGATGAAAAACAAGGTTATTTTTTTTTCCAAAATTTCAAAAATGATGGGCTATAACCCATGTTTTTTTGTTTTTTTTCATTTTTTTCAAATCCTCAAAAATTATGAAAAACGGCGTGTTATAGTATGCCGTATGGTATGGGCTATAGCCCACGTTCAAAAAGGATGAAAAACAAGGTTATTTTTTTTTTCAAAAATTTCAAAAACGATGGGCTATAACCCATGTTTTTTTTTTTTTTCATTTTTTTCAAATCCTCAAAAATGATGAAAAACGGCGTGTTATAGTATGCCGTACGGTATGGGCTATAGCCCACGTTCAAAAATGATGAAAAACAAGGTTAATTTCTTTTCCAAAATTTCAAAAACGATGGGCTATAACCCATGTTTTTGTTTGTTTTTTTCATTTTTTCTAATCCTCAAAAATGATGAAAAACGGCGTGCTACAGTATGCCGTACGATATGGGCTATTAGACGAGCGTCTAAAAATGGGATAATAAACGTCTAAAAATAGACGTCTAAAACACGTCTAAAAATAGACGTGTTTTAGACGTCTATTTTTAGACGTTTTTTAGACGTCTATTTTTAGACGTTTTTTATCCCATTTTTAGACGCACGTCTAATAGCCGGCTATTGCTCAGTGGGATGGTCAAAAATGATAAAAACGAGGATTAAAAGAAAATCAAAAAATCCAAAAACGATGGGCTATAACCCATGTTTTTTTTTTTTTTTTTTTTTTCAAATCCTCAAAAATGATGAAAAACGGCGTGTTATAGTATGCCGTACGGTATGGGCTATAGCCCACGTTCAAAAATGATGAAAAACAAGGTTATTTTATTTTCCAAAATTTCAAAAACGATGGGCTATAACCCATGTTTTTTTTTTTTTTCATTTTTTTCAAATCCTCAAAAATGATGAAAAACGGCGTGTTATAGTATGCCGTACGGTATGGGCTATAGCCCACGTTCAAAAATGATGATAAACAAGGTTTTTTTTTTTTTCCAAAATTTTAAAAACGATGGGCTATAACCCATGTTTTTTTTTTTTTTTCATTTTTTTCAAATCCTCAAAAATGATGAAAAAAGGCGTGTTATAGTATGCCGTACGGTATGGGCTATAGCCCATGTTCAAAAATGATGAAAAACAAGGTTAATCTTTTTTTCAAATTTTGAAAAAACGATGGGCTATAACCCATGTTTTTTTTTTTTTTCATTTTTTTCAAATCCTCAAAAATGATGAAAAACGGCGTGTTATCGTATGCCGTATGGTATGGCCTATAGCCCACGTTCAAAAAGGATGAAAAACAAGGTTATTTTTTTTTCCAAAATTTCAAAAACGATGGGCTATAACCCATGTTTTTTTGTTTTTTTTCATTTTTTTCAAATCCTCAAAAATGATGAAAAACGGCGTGTTATAGTATGCCGTATGGTATGGGCTATAGCCCACGTTCAAAAAGGATGAAAAACAAGGTTATTTTTTTTTCCCAAAATTTCAAAAACGATGGGCTATAACCCATGTTTTGTTTTTTTTTCATTTTTTTCAAATCCTCAAAAATGATGAAAAACGGCGTGTTATAGTATGCCGTACGGTATGGGCTATAGCCCACGTTCAAAAATGATGAAAAACGAGGTTATTTTATTTTTCAAAATTTAAAAAAACGATGGGCTATAACCCATGTTTTTTTTTTTGTTTTTTTTTCAAATCCTCAAAAACGATGAAAAACGGCGTGCTATAGTATGCCGTATGGTATGGGCTATAGCCCATGTTCAAAAATGATGAAAAACGAGTTCTTTTTTTTTCTTTCAAAATTTAAAAAAACGATGGGCTATAACCCATGTTTTTTTTTTTTTTTCATTTTTTTCAAATCCTCAAAAATGATGAAAAACGGCGTGCTATAGTATGCCATACGGTATGGGCTCTAGCCCATGTTCAAAAATGAAGAAAAACAAGGTTAATTTTTTTTTCCCAAAATTTCAAAAAACGATGGGCTATAACCCATGTTTTTTTTTTTTTCATTTTTTTCAAATCCTCAAAAATGATGAAAAACGGCGTGCTATAGTATGCCGTACGGTATGGGCTATAGCCCATGTTCAAAAATGAAGAAAAACGAGGTTATTTTATTTTTCAAAATTTCAAAAAACGATGGGCTATAACCCATGTTTTTTTTTTTTTTTTCATATCCTCAAAACAGACGTCTAAAACACGTCTATTTTAGCCCACGTTCAAAAAGGATGAAAAACAAGGTTATTTTTTTTTCCAAAATTTCAAAAATGATGGGCTATAACCCATGTTTTTTTGTTTTTTTTCATTTTTTTCAAATCCTCAAAAATTATGAAAAACGGCGTGTTATAGTATGCCGTATGGTATGGGCTATAGCCCACGTTCAAAAAGGATGAAAAACAAGGTTATTTTTTTTTTCAAAAATTTCAAAAACGATGGGCTATAACCCATGTTTTTTTTTTTTTTCATTTTTTTCAAATCCTCAAAAATGATGAAAAACGGCGTGTTATAGTATGCCGTACGGTATGGGCTATAGCCCACGTTCAAAAATGATGAAAAACAAGGTTAATTTCTTTTCCAAAATTTCAAAAACGATGGGCTATAACCCATGTTTTTGTTTGTTTTTTTCATTTTTTCTAATCCTCAAAAATGATGAAAAACGGCGTGCTACAGTATGCCGTACGATATGGGCTATTAGACGAGCGTCTAAAAATGGGATAATAAACGTCTAAAAATAGACGTCTAAAACACGTCTAAAAATAGACGTGTTTTAGACGTCTATTTTTAGACGTTTTTTAGACGTCTATTTTTAGACGTTTTTTATCCCATTTTTAGACGCACGTCTAATAGCCGGCTATTGCTCAGTGGGATGGTCAAAAATGATAAAAACGAGGATTAAAAGAAAATCAAAAAATCCAAAAACGATGGGCTATAACCCATGTTTTTTTTTTTTTTTTTTTTTTCAAATCCTCAAAAATGATGAAAAACGGCGTGTTATAGTATGCCGTACGGTATGGGCTATAGCCCACGTTCAAAAATGATGAAAAACAAGGTTATTTTATTTTCCAAAATTTCAAAAACGATGGGCTATAACCCATGTTTTTTTTTTTTTTCATTTTTTTCAAATCCTCAAAAATGATGAAAAACGGCGTGTTATAGTATGCCGTACGGTATGGGCTATAGCCCACGTTCAAAAATGATGATAAACAAGGTTTTTTTTTTTTTCCAAAATTTTAAAAACGATGGGCTATAACCCATGTTTTTTTTTTTTTTCATTTTTTTCAAATCCTCAAAAATGATGAAAAAAGGCGTGTTATAGTATGCCGTACGGTATGGGCTATAGCCCATGTTCAAAAATGATGAAAAACAAGGTTAATCTTTTTTTCAAATTTTGAAAAAACGATGGGCTATAACCCATGTTTTTTTTTTTTTTCATTTTTTTCAAATCCTCAAAAATGATGAAAAACGGCGTGTTATCGTATGCCGTATGGTATGGCCTATAGCCCACGTTCAAAAAGGATGAAAAACAAGGTTATTTTTTTTTTCCAAAATTTCAAAAACGATGGGCTATAACCCATGTTTTGTTTTTTTTTCATTTTTTTCAAATCCTCAAAAATGATGAAAAACGGCGTGTTATAGTATGCCGTACGGTATGGGCTATAGCCCACGTTCAAAAATGATGAAAAACGAGGTTATTTTATTTTTCAAAATTTAAAAAAACGATGGGCTATAACCCATGTTTTTTTTTTTGTTTTTTTTTCAAATCCTCAAAAACGATGAAAAACGGCGTGCTATAGTATGCCGTATGGTATGGGCTATAGCCCATGTTCAAAAATGATGAAAAACGAGTTCTTTTTTTTTCTTTCAAAATTTAAAAAAACGATGGGCTATAACCCATGTTTTTTTTTTTTTTTCATTTTTTTCAAATCCTCAAAAATGATGAAAAACGGCGTGCTATAGTATGCCATACGGTATGGGCTCTAGCCCATGTTCAAAAATGAAGAAAAACAAGGTTAATTTTTTTTTCCCAAAATTTCAAAAAACGATGGGCTATAACCCATGTTTTTTTTTTTTTCATTTTTTTCAAATCCTCAAAAATGATGAAAAACGGCGTGTTATAGTATGCCGTACGGTATGGGCTATAGCCCACGTTCAAAAATGATGAAAAACGAGGTTATTTTATTTTTCAAAATTAAAAAAAACGATGGGCTATAACCCATGTTTTTTTGTTTGTTTTTTTTTCAAATCCTCAAAAACGATGAAAAACGGCGTGCTATAGTATGCCGTATGGTATGGGCTATAGCCCATGTTCAAAAATGATGAAAAACGAGTTCTTTTTTTTTCTTTCAAAATTTAAAAAAACGATGGGCTATAACCCATGTTTTTTTTTTTTTTTCATTTTTTTCAAATCCTCAAAAATGATGAAAAACGGCGTGCTATAGTATGCCATACGGTATGGGCTCTAGCCCATGTTCAAAAATGAAGAAAAACAAGGTTAATTTTTTTTTCCCAAAATTTCAAAAAACGATGGGCTATAACCCATGTTTTTTTTTTTTTCATTTTTTTCAAATCCTCAAAAATGATGAAAAACGGCGTGCTATAGTATGCCGTACGGTATGGGCTATAGCCCATGTTCAAAAATGAAGAAAAACGAGGTTATTTTATTTTTCAAAATTTCAAAAAACGATGGGCTATAACCCATGTTTTTTTTTTTTTTTTCATATCCTCAAAACAGACGTCTAAAACACGTCTATTTTAGCCCACGTTCAAAAAGGATGAAAAACAAGGTTATTTTTTTTTCCAAAATTTCAAAAATGATGGGCTATAACCCATGTTTTTTTGTTTTTTTTCATTTTTTTCAAATCCTCAAAAATTATGAAAAACGGCGTGTTATAGTATGCCGTATGGTATGGGCTATAGCCCACGTTCAAAAAGGATGAAAAACAAGGTTATTTTTTTTTTCAAAAATTTCAAAAACGATGGGCTATAACCCATGTTTTTTTTTTTTTTCATTTTTTTCAAATCCTCAAAAATGATGAAAAACGGCGTGTTATAGTATGCCGTACGGTATGGGCTATAGCCCACGTTCAAAAATGATGAAAAACAAGGTTAATTTCTTTTCCAAAATTTCAAAAACGATGGGCTATAACCCATGTTTTGTTTTTTTTTCATTTTTTTCAAATCCTCAAAAATGATGAAAAACGGCGTGTTATAGTATGCCGTACGGTATGGGCTATAGCCCACGTTCAAAAATGATGAAAAACGAGGTTATTTTATTTTTCAAAATTTAAAAAAACGATGGGCTATAACCCATGTTTTTTTTTTTGTTTTTTTTTCAAATCCTCAAAAACGATGAAAAACGGCGTGCTATAGTATGCCGTATGGTATGGGCTATAGCCCATGTTCAAAAATGATGAAAAACGAGTTCTTTTTTTTTCTTTCAAAATTTAAAAAAACGATGGGCTATAACCCATGTTTTTTTTTTTTTTTCATTTTTTTCAAATCCTCAAAAATGATGAAAAACGGCGTGCTATAGTATGCCATACGGTATGGGCTCTAGCCCATGTTCAAAAATGAAGAAAAACAAGGTTAATTTTTTTTTCCCAAAATTTCAAAAAACGATGGGCTATAACCCATGTTTTTTTTTTTTTCATTTTTTTCAAATCCTCAAAAATGATGAAAAACGGCGTGCTATAGTATGCCGTACGGTATGGGCTATAGCCCATGTTCAAAAATGAAGAAAAACGAGGTTATTTTATTTTTCAAAATTTCAAAAAACGATGGGCTATAACCCATGTTTTTTTGTTTTTTTTCATATCCTCAAAACAGACGTCTAAAACACGTCTATTTTTAGACTTGTTTTAGACGTTTATAAACAGAACTGTCCATCTAAATTCTAAACGGATGGTTAAATATAAGTTCCCGATTGTACCTTACATGCCGATGTGGCTCAAAAGATAAATCTGAGGTTTATAAGCAGAACATTCCGGGTTCAATTCTCCTGAAGAACATTTTCACTGTCCATCTAAATTCTAAACGGCTGGTTAAATATAAGTTCCCGATTGTACCTTACATGCCGATGTGGCTCAAAAGATAAATCTGAGGTTCATAATCCAAAGGTTACTGGTTCAAAACTAATACTCAACCAATGCTGCAGTAATTTGAAATTTTCAAGGCTAGAATAAAAAATAAAAACTCATAAGCACCAGGAGACATCTGCTGATTGCCCCAAGGTGCCTTAGCTCAATGGTGTGGTGTGCTTGATCGGTAGCCTCTGCTACCACCTGCCTGCAGGTTCAAGTCCCATGCAAGGTACTAGTGAGGACCATCGGGAGACGGTGCTCTCTCCCCCTGTTTCCTGAAAAGTAGCAGTTGGGGGTTATGTTTGAAAGAACCCTGTCCACCTAAAATTTTACAGATAAGAATTAGGTCAAACGTTTAAAAATAAAATAGCAATTTGGCCCATCATCTGACAGAAAGAATAGTCTGTGTATTTGCATACTGGGCCAAAACTTGGTTGGAAAGTCCCTCTTTTATGTCTGGCTTCCAGGCCAGTTGGAAAGGGCAAACTGAGAGGTGGTAAGAGTATGTTAAATTGGACATTTTCATGGTAAAAGGTTAGCTGGACAGGGTTCTTTCAGACATAAGCCCCAACCGTTACATCTCAGGAAACAGGGGGAGAGAGCACCCTCTCCCGATGGTCCTCCAGCAACTTGATGTCATGACATGGGACTTGAACCTGCCAACTGCCTGTAGCAGAGGCAACGGGTCAAGCGCTCCACACCATTACGCCAAGGCACCTTTGGGCATTCAGCAGATGTCTCCTGGTGCTTTTGAGTTTTTATTTTTCATTCAAGCCTTGAAAAGTTCAAATTACTGCAGCATTGAGCTGTAGGAGGAACAGGACTTGAACATGGAATGTCTGTACTGAAAGCCTGATGATTAGACCATTGCACCATCAGTCAGACACTCTCAGGCAAAGTCTCCTGGTCATTTTGAAGTGATCTTTTGTTCGTTAGCCTTCAGTTAGTAAAGTTTAAATAACACAGAATCATATTAATCAGATGTTTCTTAGCGCTGTTGAGGTCTTCTTTTATATGATAGTGTAACAGCCGGGAATCGAACCCTGGTCTCCCACGTGGAAAGCCAACATCTTAACCACTACGACAATTAGAGTTTTGAGGTAATCAGGCTGAGGCTGTGAGCCACTGCTAGAATAGCAGTAAATGAAGCTCAATAATTAGCATTAAACTTTAGGAAGAGTGGGATTTGAAAATGAACTCTCTGTGCGGAATAACCCCTACTACACCATCACTCAGTAACATCTGCCTCTTTGTACTGTTGAAGCGATCTTTTGTATGTTAGCCTTCAGATAGTAAAGTTGAAAGAATCAAGAGTTGAACATAGAATCACGTTCATCAGAGTGTAACACCCAGGAATCGAACACAGGTCACCTGCACTGAAGGACAACATCTTAACCACTAAGCCAAAGCAACTGCCTATGGCTCAGGGGAGATATGAGACTTTTGAGGTCATCAGGCTGAGGCTGTGAGCCACTGCTATACAATAAAAAAAATCAAAAAACGATGGGCTATAACCCATGTTTTTTTTTTTTTTTTTTTTTTTAATCCTCAAAAACGATGAAAAACGGCGTGCTATAGTATGCCGTATGGTATGGGCTATAGCCCATGTTCAAAAATGATGAAAAACGAGTTCTTTTTTTTTCTTTCAAAATTTAAAAAAACGATGGGCTATAACCCATGTTTTTTTTTTTTTTTCATTTTTTTCAAATCCTCAAAAATGATGAAAAACGGCGTGCTATAGTATGCCATACGGTATGGGCTATAGCCCATGTTCAAAAATGAAGAAAAACAAGGTTAAATCTTTTTTTTCCAAAATTTCAAAAAACGATGGGCTATAACCCATGTTTTTTTTTTTTTTTTTTTTTTCAAATCCTCAAAAACGATGAAAAACGGCGTGCTATAGTATGCCGTATGGTATGGGCTATAGCCCATGTTAAAAAATGATGAAAAACGAGTTATTTTTTTTTCTTTCAAAATTTCAAAAAACGATGGGCTATAACCCATGTTTTTTTTTTTTTTCATTTTTTTCAAATCCTCAAAAATGATGAAAAACGGCGTGCTATAGTATGCCATACGGTATGGGCTATAGCCCACGTTCAAAAATGATGAAAAACAAGGTTATTTTATTTTCCAAAATTTCAAAAACGATGGGCTATAACCCATGTTTTTTTTTTTTTTAATTTTTTTCAAATCCTCAAAAATGATGAAAAACGGCGTGTTATAGTATGCCGTACGGTATGGGCTATAGCCCACGTTCAAAAATGATGAAAAACAAGGTTATTTTTTTTTCCAAAATTTCAAAAACGATGGGCTATAACCCATGTTTTTTTGTTTTTTTTCATTTTTTTCAAATCCTCAAAAATGATGAAAAACGGCGTGTTATAGTATGCCGTATGGTATGGGCTATAGCCCACGTTCAAAAAGGATGAAAAACAAGGTTATTTTTTTTTTCCAAAATTTCAAAAACGATGGGCTATAACCCATGTTTTTTTTGTTTTTTTTCATTTTTTTCAAATCCTCAAAAATGATGAAAAACGGCGTGTTATAGTATGCCGTATGGTATGGGCTATAGCCCACGTTCAAAAAGGATGAAAAACAAGGTTATTTTTTTTTTCAAAAATTTCAACAACGATGGGCTATAACCCATGTTTTTTTTTTTTTTTCATTTTTTTCAAATCCTCAAAAATGATGAAAAACGGCGTGCTATAGTATGCCATACGGTATGGGCTATAGCCCATGTTCAAAAATGAAGAAAAACAAGGTTAAAATTTTTTTTCCCAAAATTTCAAAAAACGATGGGCTATAACCCATGTTTTTTTTTTTTTTTTTTTTTTCAAATCCTCAAAAACGATGAAAAACGGCGTGCTATAGTATGCCGTATGGTATGGGCTATAGCCCATGTTAAAAAATGATGAAAAACGAGTTCTTTTTTTTTCTTTCAAAATTTCAAAAAACGATGGGCTATAACCCATGTTTTTTTTTTTTTTCATTTTTTTCAAATCCTCAAAAATGATGAAAAACGGCGTGCTATAGTATGCCATACGGTATGGGCTATAGCCCACGTTCAAAAATGATGAAAAACAAGGTTATTTTATTTTCCAAAATTTCAAAAACGATGGGCTATAACCCATGTTTTTTTTTTTTTTAATTTTTTTCAAATCCTCAAAAATGTTGAAAAACGGCGTGTTATAGTATGCCGTACGGTATGGGCTATAGCCCACGTTCAAAAATGATGAAAAACAAGGTTATTTTTTTTTCCAAAATTTCAAAAACGATGGGCTATAACCCATGTTTTTTTGTTTTTTTTCATTTTTTTCAAATCCTCAAAAATGATGAAAAACGGCGTGTTATAGTATGCCGTATGGTATGGGCTATAGCCCACGTTCAAAAAGGATGAAAAACAAGGTTATTTTTTTTTTCCAAAATTTCAAAAACGATGGGCTATAACCCATGTTTTTTTTGTTTTTTTTCATTTTTTTCAAATCCTCAAAAATGATGAAAAACGGCGTGTTATAGTATGCCGTATGGTATGGGCTATAGCCCACGTTCAAAAAGGATGAAAAACAAGGTTATTTTTTTTTTCAAAAATTTCAACAACGATGGGCTATAACCCATGTTTTTTAGTTTTTTTCCATTTTTTTCAAATCCTCAAAAATGATGAAAAACGGCGTGTTATCGTATGCCGTATGGTATGGCCTATAGCCCACGTTCAAAAAGGATGAAAAACAAGGTTATTTTTTTTTCCAAAATTTCAAAAACGATGGGCTATAACCCATGTTTTTTTGTTTTTTTTCATTTTTTTCAAATCCTCAAAAATGATGAAAAAAGGCGTGTTATAGTATGCCGTACGGTATGGGCTATAGCCCATGTTCAAAAATGATGAAAAACAAGGTTAATCTTTTTTTCAAATTTTGAAAAAACGATGGGCTATAACCCATGTTTTTTTTTTTTTTCATTTTTTTCAAATCCTCAAAAATGATGAAAAACGGCGTGTTATCGTATGCCGTATGGTATGGCCTATAGCCCACGTTCAAAAAGGATGAAAAACAAGGTTATTTTTTTTTCCAAAATTTCAAAAACGATGGGCTATAACCCATGTTTTTTTGTTTTTTTTCATTTTTTTCAAATCCTCAAAAATGATGAAAAACGGCGTGTTATAGTATGCCGTATGGTATGGGCTATAGCCCACGTTCAAAAAGGATGAAAAACAAGGTTATTTTTTTTTTCCAAAATTTCAAAAACGATGGGCTATAACCCATGTTTTTTTGTTTTTTTTCATTTTTTTCAAATCCTCAAAAATGATGAAAAACGGCGTGTTATAGTATGCCGTATGGTATGGGCTATAGCCCACGTTCAAAAAGGATGAAAAACAAGGTTATTTTTTTTTTCAAAAATTTCAAAAACGATGGGCTATAACCCATGTTTTGTTTTTTTTTCATTTTTTTCAAATCCTCAAAAATGATGAAAAACGGCGTGTTATAGTATGCCGTACGGTATGGGCTATAGCCCACGTTCAAAAATGATGAAAAACGAGGTTATTTTATTTTTCAAAATTTAAAAAAACGATGGGCTATAACCCATGTTTTTTTTTTGTTTTTTTTTCAAATCCTCAAAAACGATGAAAAACGGCGTGCTATAGTATGCCGTATGGTATGGGCTATAGCCCATGTTCAAAAATGATGAAAAACGAGTTCTTTTTTTTTCTTTCAAAATTTAAAAAAACGATGGGCTATAACCCATGTTTTTTTTTTTTTTTCATTTTTTTCAAATCCTCAAAAATGATGAAAAACGGCGTGCTATAGTATGCCGTACGGTATGGGCTATAGCCCATGTTCAAAAATGAAGAAAAACGAGGTTATTTTATTTTTCAAAATTTCAAAAAACGATGGGCTATAACCCATGTTTTTTTTGTTTTTTTTATATCCTCAAAACAGACGTCTAAAACACGTCTATTTTTAGACTTGTTTTAGACGTTTATAAACAGAACTGTCCATCTAAATTCTAAACGGATGGTTAAATATAAGTTCCCGATTGTACCTCACATGCCAGTGTGGCACCGTAGATAAACCTGGGGTTTATAAGCAGAACATTCCGGGTTCAATTCTCCTGAAGAACATTTTCACTGTCCATCTAAATTCTAAACGGCTGGTTAAATATAAGTTCCCGATTGTACCTTACATGCCGATGTGGCTCAAAAGATAAATCTGAGGTTCATAATCCAAAGGTTACTGGTTCAAAACTAATACTCAACCAATGCTGCAGTAATTTGAATTTTTCAAGGCTAGAATAAAAAATTAAAACTCATAAGCACCAGGAGACATCTGCTGATTGCCCCAAGGTGCCTTAGCTCAATGGTGTGGTGTGCTTGATCGGTAGCCTCTGCTACCACCTGCCTGCAGGTTCAAGTCCCATGCAAGGTACTAGTGAGGACCATCGGGAGACGGTGCTCTCTCCCCCTGTTTCCTGAAAAGTAGCAGTTGGGGGTTATGTTTGAAAGAACCCTGTCCACCTAAAATTTTACAGATAAGAATTAGGTCAAACGTTTAAAAATAAAATAGCAATTTGGCCCATCATCTGACAGAAAGAATAGTCTGTGTATTTGCATACTGGGCCAAAACTTGGTTGGAAAGTCCCTCTTTTATGTCTGGCTTCCAGGCCAGTTGGAAAAGGGCAAACTGAGAGGTGGTAAGAGTATGTTAAATTGGACATTTTCATGGTAAAAGGTTAGCTGGACAGGGTTCTTTCAGACATAAGCCCCAACCGTTACATCTCAGGAAACAGGGGGAGAGAGCACCCTCTCCCGATGGTCCTCCAGCAACTTGATGTCATGACATGGGACTTGAACCTGCCAACTGCCTGTAGCAGAGGCAACGGGTCAAGCGCTCCACACCATTACGCCAAGGCACCTTTGGGCATTCAGCAGATGTCTCCTGGTGCTTTTGAGTTTTTATTTTTCATTCAAGCCTTGAAAAGTTCAAATTACTGCAGCATTGAGCTGTAGGAGGAACAGGACTTGAACATGGAATGTCTGTACTGAAAGCCTGATGATTAGACCATTGCACCATCAATCAGACACTCTCAGGCGAAGTCTCCTGGTCATTTTGAAGTGATCTTTTGTTCGTTAGCCTTCAGTTAGTAAAGTTTAAATAACACAGAATCATATTAATCAGATGTTTCTTAGCGCTGTTGAGGTCTTCTTTTATATGATAGTGTAACAGCCGGGAATCGAACCCTGGTCTCCCACATGGAAAGCCAACATCTTAACCACTACGACAATTAGAGTTTTGAGGTAATCAGGCTGAGGCTGTGAGCCACTGCTAGAATAGCAGTAAATGAAGCTCAATAATTAGCATTAAACTTTAGGAAGAGTGGGATTTGAAAATGAACTCTCTGTGCGGAATAACCCCTACTACACCATCACTCAGTAACATCTGCCTCTTTGTACTGTTGAAGCGATCTTTTGTATGTTAGCCTTCAGATAGTAAAGTTGAAAGAATCAAGAGTTGAACATAGAATCACGTTCATCAGAGTGTAACACCCAGGAATCGAACACAGGTCACCTGCACTGAAGGACAACATCTTAACCACTAAGCCAAAGCAACTGCCTATGGCTCAGGGGAGATATGAGACTTTTGAGGTCATCAGGCTGAGGCTGTGAGCCACTGCTATACAATAAAAAAAATCAAAAAACGATGGGCTATAACCCATGTTTTTTTTTTGTTTTTTTTTTTTAATCCTCAAAAACGATGAAAAACGGCGTGCTATAGTATGCCGTATGGTATGGGCTATAGCCCATGTTCAAAAATGATGAAAAACGAGTTCTTTTTTTTTCTTTCAAAATTTCAAAAAACGATGGGCTATAACCCATGTTTTTTTTTTTTTTTCATTTTTTTCAAATCCTCAAAAATGATGAAAAACGGCGTGCTATAGTATGCCATACGGTATGGGCTATAGCCCATGTTCAAAAATGAAGAAAAACAAGGTTAAATTTTTTTTTCCAAAATTTCAAAAAACGATGGGCTATAACCCATGTTTTTGTTTTGTTTTTTTTTTTCAAATCCTCAAAAACGATGAAAAACGGCGTGCTATAGTATGCCGTATGGTATGGGCTATAGCCCATGTTCAAAAATGATGAAAAACGAGTTCTTTTTTTTTCTTTCAAAATTTCAAAAAACGATGGGCTATAACCCATGTTTTTTTTTTTTTTCATTTTTTTCAAATCCTCAAAAATGATGAAAAACGGCGTGCTATAGTATGCCATACGGTATGGGCTATAGCCCACGTTCAAAAATGATGAAAAACAAGGTTATTTTATTTTCCAAAATTTCAAAAACGATGGGCTATAACCCATGTTTTTTTTTTTTTTAATTTTTTTCAAATCCTCAAAAATGATGAAAAACGGCGTGTTATAGTATGCCGTACGGTATGGGCTATAGCCCACGTTCAAAAATGATGATAAACAAGGTTATTTTTTTTTCCAAAATTTTAAAAACGATGGGCTATAACCCATGTTTTTTTTTAATTTTTATTTTTTTCAAATCCTCAAAAATGATGAAAAAAGGCGTGTTATAGTATGCCGTACGGTATGGGCTATAGCCCATGTTCAAAAATGATGAAAAACAAGGTTAATCTTTTTTTCAAATTTTCAAAAAACGATGGGCTATAACCCATGTTTTTTTTTTTTTTCATTTTTTTCAAATCCTCAAAAATGATGAAAAACGGCGTGTTATCGTATGCCGTATGGTATGGCCTATAGCCCACGTTCAAAAAGGATGAAAAACAAGGTTATTTTTTTTTCCAAAATTTCAAAAACGATGGGCTATAACCCATGTTTTTTTTTTTTTTTTCATTTTTTTCAAATCCTCAAAAATGATGAAAAACGGCGTGTTATAGTATGCCGTATGGTATGGGCTATAGCCCACGTTCAAAAAGGATGAAAAACAAGGTTATTTCTTTTTTCTCAAAAATTTCAAAAACGATGGGCTATAACCCATGTTTTGTTTTTTTTTCATTTTTTCAAATCCTCAAAAATGATGAAAAACGGCGTGTTATAGTATGCCGTACGGTATGGGCTATAGCCCACGTTCAAAAATGATGAAAAACAAGGTTATTTTTTTTTCCAAAATTTCAAAAACGATGGGCTATAACCCATGTTTTTTAGTTTTTTTCCATTTTTTTCAAATCCTCAAAAATGATGAAAAACGGCGTGTTATAGTATGCCATATGGTATGGGCTATAGCCCACGTTCAAAAAGGATGAAAAACAAGGTTATTTTTTTTTTCAAAAATTTCAAAAACGATGGGCTATAACCCATGTTTTTATTTTTTTTCATTTTTTTCAAATCCTCAAAAATGATGAAAAACGGCGTGTTATAGTATGCCGTACGGTATGGGCTATAGCCCACGTTCAAAAATGATGAAAAACAAGGTTAATTTCTTTTCCAAATTTTCAAAAACGATGGGCTATAACCCATGTTTTTGTTTGTTTTTTTCATTTTTTCTAATCCTCAAAAATGATGAAAAACGGCGTGCTACAGTATGCCGTACGATATGGGCTATTAGACGAGCGTCTAAAAATGGGAAAATAAACGTCTAAAAATAGACGTCTAAAACACGTCTAAAAATAGACGTGTTTTAGACGTCTATTTTTAGACGTTTTTTAGACGTCTATTTTTAGACGTTTTTTATCCCATTTTTAGACGCACGTCTAATAGCCGGCTATTGCTCAGTGGGATGGTCAAAAATGATAAAAACGAGGATTAAAAGAAAATAAAAAAATAAAAAAAACAATGGGCTATAACCCATGTTTTTTTTTTTTTTTCATTTTTTTCAAATCCTCAAAAATGATGAAAAACGGCGTGTTATAGTATGCCGTACGGTATGGGCTATAGCCCACGTTCAAAAATGATGAAAAACAAGGTTATTTTATTTTCCAAAATTTCAAAAACGATGGGCTATAACCCATGTTTTTTTTTTTTTTCATTTTTTTCAAATCCTCAAAAATGATGAAAAACGGCGTGTTATAGTATGCCGTACGGTATGGGCTATAGCCCACGTTCAAAAATGATGATAAACAAGGTTATATTTTTTTTCCAAAATTTTAAAAACGATGGGCTATAACCCATGTTTTTTTTTTTTTTTTTTTTTTCAAATCCTCAAAAATGATGAAAAACGGCGTGCTATAGTATGCCGTACGGTATGGGCTATAGCCCATGTTCAAAAATGAAGAAAAACAAGGTTAATTTTTTTTTTCCAAAATTTCAAAAAACGATGGGCTATAACCCATGTTTTTTTTTTTTTCTTTTTTTTCAAATCCTCAAAAACGATGAAAAACGGCGTGCTATAGTATGCCGTATGGTATGGGCTATAGCCCATGTTCAAAAATGATGAAAAACGAGTTCTTTTTTTTTCTTTCAAAATTTCAAAAAACGATGGGCTATAACCCATGTTTTTTTTTTTTTTCATTTTTTTCAAATCCTCAAAAATGATGAAAAACGGCGTGCTATAGTATGCCATACGGTATGGGCTATAGCCCATGTTCAAAAATGAAGAAAAACAAGGTTAATTTTATTTTTTTCAAAATTTCAAAAAACGATGGGCTATAACCAATGTTTTTTTTTTTTTCATTTTTTTCAAATCCTCAAAAATGATGAAAAACGGCGTGCTATAGTATGCCGTACGGTATGGGCTATAGCCCATGTTCAAAAATGATGAAAAACGAGGTTATTTTATTTTTCAAAATTAAAAAAAACGATGGGCTATAACCCATGTTTTTTTTTTTGTTTTTTTTTCAAATCCTCAAAAACGATGAAAAACGGCGTGCTATAGTATGCCGTATGGTATGGGCTATAGCCCATGTTCAAAAATGATGAAAAACGAGTTCTTTTTTTTTCTTTCAAAATTTAAAAAAACGATGGGCTATAACCCATGTTTTTTTTTTTTTTTCATTTTTTTCAAATCCTCAAAAATGATGAAAAACGGCGTGCTATAGTATGCCATACGGTATGGGCTATAGCCCATGTTCAAAAATGAAGAAAAACAAGGTTAATTTTTTTTTTCCAAATTTTCAAAAAACGATGGGCTATAACCCATGTTTTTTTTTTTTTCATTTTTTTCAAATCCTCAAAAATGATGAAAAACGGCGTGCTATAGTATGCCGTACGGTATGGGCTATAGCCCATGTTCAAAAATGAAGAAAAACGAGGTTATTTTATTTTTCAAATTTTCAAAAAACGATGGGCTATAACCCATGTTTTTTTTTTTTTTTTCATATCCTCAAAACAGACGTCTAAAACACGTCTATTTTTAGACTTGTTTTAGACGTTTATAAACAGAACTGTCCATCTAAATTCTAAACGGATGGTTAAATATAAGTTCCCGATTGTACCTCACATGCCAGTGTGGCACCGTAGATAAACCTGGGGTTTATAAGCAGAACATTCCGGGTTCAATTCTCCTGAAGAACATTTTCACTGTCCATCTAAATTCTAAACGGCTGGTTAAATATAAGTTCCCGATTGTACCTTACATGCCGATGTGGCTCAAAAGATAAATCTGAGGTTCATAATCCAAAGGTTACTGGTTCAAAACTAATACTCAACCAATGCTGCAGTAATTTGAATTTTTCAAGGCTAGAATAAAAAATAAAAACTCATAAGCACCAGGAGACATCTGCTGATTGCCCCAAGGTGCCTTAGCTCAATGGTGTGGTGTGCTTGATCGGTAGCCTCTGCTACCACCTGCCTGCAGGTTCAAGTCCCATGCAAGGTACTAGTGAGGACCATCGGGAGACGGTGCTCTCTCCCCCTGTTTCCTGAAAAGTAGCAGTTGGGGGTTATGTTTGAAAGAACCCTGTCCACCTAAAATTTTACAGATAAGAATTAGGTCAAACGTTTAAAAATAAAATAGCAATTTGGCCCATCATCTGACAGAAAGAATAGTCTGTGTATTTGCATACTGGGCCAAAACTTGGTTGGAAAGTCCCTCTTTTATGTCTGGCTTCCAGGCCAGTTGGAAAAGGGCAAACTGAGAGGTGGTAAGAGTATGTTAAATTGGACATTTTCATGGTAAAAGGTTAGCTGGACAGGGTTCTTTCAGACATAAGCCCCAACCGTTACATCTCAGGAAACAGGGGGAGAGAGCACCCTCTCCCGATGGTCCTCCAGCAACTTGATGTCATGACATGGGACTTGAACCTGCCAACTGCCTGTAGCAGAGGCAACGGGTCAAGCGCTCCACACCATTACGCCAAGGCACCTTTGGGCATTCAGCAGATGTCTCCTGGTGCTTTTGAGTTTTTATTTTTCATTCAAGCCTTGAAAAGTTCAAATTACTGCAGCATTGAGCTGTAGGAGGAACAGGACTTGAACATGGAATGTCTGTACTGAAAGCCTGATGATTAGACCATTGCACCATCAGTCAGACACTCTCAGGCAAAGTCTCCTGGTCATTTTGAAGTGATCTTTTGTTCGTTAGCCTTCAGTTAGTAAAGTTTAAATAACACAGAATCATATTAATCAGATGTTTCTTAGCGCTGTTGAGGTCTTCTTTTATATGATAGTGTAACAGCCGGGAATCGAACCCTGGTCTCCCACGTGGAAAGCCAACATCTTAACCACTACGACAATTAGAGTTTTGAGGTAATCAGGCTGAGGCTGTGAGCCACTGCTAGAATAGCAGTAAATGAAGCTCAATAATTAGCATTAAACTTTAGGAAGAGTGGGATTTGAAAATGAACTCTCTGTGCGGAATAACCCCTACTACACCATCACTCAGTAACATCTGCCTCTTTGTACTGTTGAAGCGATCTTTTGTATGTTAGCCTTCAGATAGTAAAGTTGAAAGAATCAAGAGTTGAACATAGAATCACGTTCATCAGAGTGTAACACCCAGGAATCGAACACAGGTCACCTGCACTGAAGGACAACATCTTAACCACTAAGCCAAAGCAACTGCCTATGGCTCAGGGGAGATATGAGACTTTTGAGGTCATCAGGCTGAGGCTGTGAGCCACTGCTATACAATAAAAAAAATCAAAAAACGATGGGCTATAACCCATGTTTTTTTTTTTTTTTTTTTTTTTAATCCTCAAAAACGATGAAAAACGGCGTGCTATAGTATGCCGTATGGAATGGGCTATAGCCCATGTTCAAAAATGATGAAAAACGAGTTCTTTTTTTTTCTTTCAAAATTTCAAAAAACGATGGGCTATAACCCATGTTTTTTTTTTTTTTTCATTTTTTTCAAATCCTCAAAAATGATGAAAAACGGCGTGCTATAGTATGCCATACGGTATGGGCTATAGCCCATGTTCAAAAATGAAGAAAAACAAGGTTAAATTTTTTTTTTCCAAAATTTCAAAAAACGATGGGCTATAACCCATGTTTTTTTTTTTTTTTTTTTTTTCAAATCCTCAAAAACGATGAAAAACGGCGTGCTATAGTATGCCGTATGGTATGGGCTATAGCCCATGTTCAAAAATGATGAAAAACGAGTTCTTTTTTTTTCTTTCAAAATTTCAAAAAACGATGGGCTATAACCCATGTTTTTTTTTTTTTTCATTTTTTTC
This sequence comes from Protomyctophum parallelum, assembly GCF_964188405.1. Taxonomy (NCBI): domain Eukaryota; kingdom Metazoa; phylum Chordata; class Actinopteri; order Myctophiformes; family Myctophidae; genus Protomyctophum; species Protomyctophum parallelum. Next base: position 26,276,913 of record NC_139719.1, on the reverse strand, counting down.
AAATCCTCAAAAATGATGAAAAACGGCGTGCTATAGTATGCCATACGGTATGGGCTATAGCCCACGTTCAAAAATGATGAAAAACAAGGTTATTTTATTTTCCAAAATTTCAAAAACGATGGGCTATAACCCATGTTTTTTTTTTTTTTCATTTTTTTCAAATCCTCAAAAATGATGAAAAACGGCGTGTTATAGTATGCCGTACGGTATGGGCTATAGCCCACGTTCAAAAATGATGATAAACAAGGTTATTTTTTTTTCCAAAATTTTAAAAACGATGGGCTATAACCCATGTTTTTTTTTTTTTTCATTTTTTTCAAATCCTCAAAAATGATGAAAAAAGGCGTGTTATAGTATGCCGTACGGTATGGGCTATAGCCCATGTTCAAAAATGATGAAAAACAAGGTTAATCTTTTTTTCAAATTTTCAAAAAACGATGGGCTATAACCCATGTTTTTATTTTTTTCATTTTTTTCAAATCCTCAAAAATGATGAAAAACGGCGTGTTATCGTATGCCGTATGGTATGGCCTATAGCCCACGTTCAAAAAGGATGAAAAACAAGGTTATTTTTTTTTCCAAAATTTCAAAAACGATGGGCTATAACCCATGTTTTTTTGTTTTTTTTCATTTTTTTCAAATCCTCAAAAATGATGAAAAACGGCGTGTTATAGTATGCCGTATGGTATGGGCTATAGCCCACGTTCAAAAAGGATGAAAAACAAGGTTATTTTTTTTTCTCAAAAATTTCAAAAACGATGGGCTATAACCCATGTTTTGTTTTTTTTTCATTTTTTTCAAATCCTCAAAAATGATGAAAAACGGCGTGTTATAGTATACCGTACGGTATGGGCTATAGCCCACGTTCAAAAATGATGAAAAACAAGGTTATTTTTTTTTCAAAAATTTCAAAAACGATGGGCTATAACCCATGTTTTTATTTTTTTTCATTTTTTTCAAATCCTCAAAAATGATGAAAAACGGCGTGTTATAGTATGCCGTATGGTATGGGCTATAGCCCACGTTCAAAAATGATGAAAAACAAGGTTAATTTCTTTTCCAAATTTTCAAAAACGATGGGCTATAACCCATGTTTTTGTTTGTTTTTTTCATTTTTTCTAATCCTCAAAAATGATGAAAAACGGCGTGCTACAGTATGCCGTACGATATGGGCTATTAGACGAGCGTCTAAAAATGGGAAAATAAACGTCTAAAAATAGACGTCTAAAACACGTCTAAAAATAGACGTGTTTTAGACGTCTATTTTTAGACGTTTTTTAGACGTCTATTTTTAGACGTTTTTTATCCCATTTTTAGACGCACGTCTAATAGCCGGCTATTGCTCAGTGGGATGGTCAAAAATGATAAAAACGAGGATTAAAATAAAATAAAAAAATAAAAAAAACAATGGGCTATAACCCATGTTTTTTTTTTTTTTTCATTTTTTTCAAATCCTCAAAAATGATGAAAAACGGCGTGTTATAGTATGCCGTACGGTATGGGCTATAGCCCACGTTCAAAAATGATGAAAAACAAGGTTATTTTATTTTCCAAAATTTCAAAAACGATGGGCTATAACCCATGTTTTTTTTTTTTTTCATTTTTTTCAAATCCTCAAAAATTATGAAAAACGGCGTGTTATAGTATGCCGTACGGTATGGGCTATAGCCCACGTTCAAAAATGATGATAAACAAGGTTATATTTTTTTTCCAAAATTTTAAAAACGATGGGCTATAACCCATGTTTTTTTTTTTTTTTTTTTTTTTTAATCCTCAAAAATGATGAAAAAAGGCGTGTTATAGTATGCCGTACGGTATGGGCTATAGCCCATGTTAAAAAATGATGAAAAACAAGGTTAATCTTTTTTTCAAATTTTCAAAAAACGATGGGCTATAACCCATGTTTTTTTTTTTTTTTCATTTTTTTCAAATCCTCAAAAATGATGAAAAACGGCGTGTTATCGTATGCCGTATGGTATGGCCTATAGCCCACGTTCAAAAAGGATGAAAAACAAGGTTATTTTTTTTTCCAAATTTTCAAAAACGATGGGCTATAACCCATGTTTTTTCATTTTTTTTTCATTTTTTCCAAATCCTCAAAAATGATGAAAAACGGCGTGTTATAGTATGCCGTATGGTATGGGCTATAGCCCACGTTCAAAAAGGATGAAAAACAAGGTTATTTTTTTTTTCAAAAATTTCAAAAACGATGGGCTATAACCCATGTTTTGTCTTTTTTTTCTTTTTTTTCAAATCCTCAAAAATGATGAAAAACGGCGTGTTATAGTATGCCGTACGGTATGGGCTATAGCCCACGTTCAAAAATGATGAAAAACAAGGTTAATTTCTTTTCCAAAATTTCAAAAACGATGGGCTATAACCCATGTTTTTGTTTGTTTTTTTCATTTTTTCTAATCCTCAAAAATGTAGAAAAACGGCGTGCTACAGTATGCCGTACGATATGGGCTATTAGACGAGCGTCTAAAAATGGGATAATAAACGTCTAAAAATAGACGTCTAAAACACGTCTAAAAATAGACGTGTTTTAGACGTCTATTTTTAGACGTTTTTTAGACGTCTATTTTTAGACGTTTTTTATCCCATTTTTAGACGCACGTCTAATAGCCGGCTATTGCTCAGTGGGATGGTCAAAAATGATAAAAACGAGGATTAAAAGAAAATAAAAAAATAAAAAAACGATGGGCTATAACCCATGTTTTTTTTTTTTTTTTTTTTTTTTTCAAATCCTCAAAAATGATGAAAAACGGCGTGTTATAGTATGCCGTACGGTATGGGCTATAGCCCACGTTCAAAAATGATGAAAAACAAGGTTATTTTATTTTCCAAAATTTCAAAAACGATGGGCTATAACCCATGTTTTTTTTTTTTTGCATTTTTTTCAAATCCTCAAAAATGATGAAAAACGGCGTGTTATAGTATGCCGTACGGTATGGGCTATAGCCCACGTTCAAAAATGATGATAAACAAGGTTATTTTTTTTTCCAAATTTTTAAAAACGATGGGCTATAACCCATGTTTTTTTTTTTTTCATTTTTTTCAAATCCTCAAAAATGATGAAAAAAGGCGTGTTATAGTATGCCGTACGGTATGGGCTATAGCCCATGTTCAAAAATGATGAAAAACAAGGTTAATCTTTTTTTCAAATTTTCAAAAAACGATGGGCTATAACCCATGTTTTTTTTTTTTTTTTTTTTTCAAATCCTCAAAAATGATGAAAAACGGCGTGTTATCGTATGCCGTATGGTATGGCCTATAGCCCACGTTCAAAAAGGATGAAAAACAAGGTAATTCTTTTTTCCAAAATTTCAAAAACGATGGGCTATAACCCATGTTTTTTTGTTTTTTTTCATTTTTTTCAAATCCTCAAAAATGATGAAAAACGGCGTGTTATAGTATGCCGTATGGTATGGGCTATAGCCCACGTTCAAAAAGGATGAAAAACAAGGTTATTTTTTTTTTCAAAAATTTCAAAAACGATGGGCTATAACCCATGTTTTGTTTGTTTTTTTCATTTTTTCTAATCCTCAAAAATGTAGAAAAACGGCGTGCTACAGTATGCCGTACGATATGGGCTATTAGACGAGCGTCTAAAAATGGGATAATAAACGTCTAAAAATAGACGTCTAAAACACGTCTAAAAATAGACGTGTTTTAGACGTCTATTTTTAGACGTTTTTTAGACGTCTATTTTTAGACGTTTTTTATCCCATTTTTAGACGCACGTCTAATAGCCGGCTATTGCTCAGTGGGATGGTCAAAAATGATAAAAACGAGGATTAAAAGAAAATCAAAAAATCAAAAAACGATGGGCTATAACCCATGTTTTTTTTTTTTTTTTTTTTTTTTTTAATCCTCAAAAATGATGAAAAACGGCGTGTTATAGTATGCCGTACGGTATGGGCTATAGCCCACGTTCAAAAATGATGAAAAACAAGGTTATTTTATTTTCCAAAATTTCAAAAACGATGGGCTATAACCCATGTTTTTTTTTTTTTTCATTTTTTTAAAATCCTCAAAAATGATGAAAAACGGCGTGTTATAGTATGCCGTACGGTATGGGCTATAGCCCACGTTCAAAAATGATGATAAACAAGGTTTTTTTTTTTTTCCAAAATTTTAAAAACGATGGGCTATAACCCATGTTTGTTTTTTTTTTCATTTTTTTCAAATCCTCAAAAATGATGAAAAAAGGCGTGTTATAGTATGCCGTACGGTATGGGCTATAGCCCATGTTCAAAAATGATGAAAAACAAGGTTAATCTTTTTTTCAAATTTTGAAAAAACGATGGGCTATAACCCATGTTTTTTTTTTTTTTCATTTTTTTCAAATCCTCAAAAATGATGAAAAACGGCGTGTTATCGTATGTCGTATGGTATGGCCTATAGCCCACGTTCAAAAAGGATGAAAAACAAGGTTATTTTTTTTTCCAAAATTTCAAAAATGATGGGCTATAACCCATGTTTTTTTGTTTTTTTTCATTTTTTTCAAATCCTCAAAAATGATGAAAAACGGCGTGTTATAGTATGCCGTATGGTATGGGCTATAGCCCACGTTCAAAAAGGATGAAAAACAAGGTTATTTTTTTTTTCAAAAATTTCAAAAACGATGGGCTATAACCCATGTTTTGTTTTTTTTTCATTTTTTTCAAATCCTCAAAAATGATGAAAAACGGCGTGTTATAGTATGCCGTACGGTATGGGCTATAGCCCACGTTCAAAAATGATGAAAAACAAGGTTAATTTCTTTTCCAAAATTTCAAAAACGATGGGCTATAACCCATGTTTTTGTTTGTTTTTTTCATTTTTTCTAATCCTCAAAAATGATGAAAAACGGCGTGCTACAGTATGCCGTACGATATGGGCTATTAGACGAGCGTCTAAAAATGGGATAATAAACGTCTAAAAATAGACGTCTAAAACACGTCTAAAAATAGACGTGTTTTAGACGTCTATTTTTAGACGTTTTTTAGACGTCTATTTTTAGACGTTTTTTATCCCATTTTTAGACGCACGTCTAATAGCCGGCTATTGCTCAGTGGGATGGTCAAAAATGATAAAAACGAGGATTAAAAGAAAATCAAAAAATCCAAAAACGATGGGCTATAACCCATGTTTTTTTTTTTTTTTTTTTTTTTAAATCCTCAAAAATGATGAAAAACGGCGTGTTATAGTATGCCGTACGGTATGGGCTATAGCCCACGTTCAAAAATGATGAAAAACAAGGTTATTTTATTTTCCAAAATTTCAAAAACGATGGGCTATAACCCATGTTTTTTTTTTTTTTCATTTTTTTCAAATCCTCAAAAATGATGAAAAACGGCGTGTTATAGTATGCCGTACGGTATGGGCTATAGCCCACGTTCAAAAATGATGATAAACAAGGTTTTGTTTTTTTTCCAAAATTTTAAAAACGATGGGCTATAACCCATGTTTTTTTTTTTTTTTCATTTTTTTCAAATCCTCAAAAATGATGAAAAAAGGCGTGTTATAGTATGCCGTACGGTATGGGCTATAGCCCATGTTCAAAAATGATGAAAAACAAGGTTAATCTTTTTTTCAAATTTTGAAAAAACGATGGGCTATAACCCATGTTTTTTTTTTTTTTCATTTTTTTCAAATCCTCAAAAATGATGAAAAACGGCGTGTTATCGTATGCCGTATGGTATGGCCTATAGCCCACGTTCAAAAAGGATGAAAAACAAGGTTATTTTTTTTTCCAAAATTTCAAAAACGATGGGCTATAACCCATGTTTTTTTGTTTTTTTTCATTTTTTTCAAATCCTCAAAAATGATGAAAAACGGCGTGTTATAGTATGCCGTATGGTATGGGCTATAGCCCACGTTCAAAAAGGATGAAAAACAAGGTTATTTTTTTTTTCCAAAATTTCAAAAACGATGGGCTATAACCCATGTTTTTTTGTTTTTTTTCATTTTTTTCAAATCCTCAAAAATGATGAAAAACGGCGTGTTATAGTATGCCGTATGGTATGGGCTATAGCCCACGTTCAAAAAGGATGAAAAACAAGGTTATTTTTTTTTTCCAAATTTTCAAAAACGATGGGCTATAACCCATGTTTTTGTTTGTTTTTTTCATTTTTTCTAATCCTCAAAAATGATGAAAAACGGCGTGCTACAGTATGCCGTACGATATGGGCTATTAGACGAGCGTCTAAAAATGGGATAATAAACGTCTAAAAATAGACGTCTAAAACACGTCTAAAAATAGACGTGTTTTAGACGTCTATTTTTAGACGTTTTTTAGACGTCTATTTTTAGACGTTTTTTATCCCATTTTTAGACGCACGTCTAATAGCCGGCTATTGCTCAGTGGGATGGTCAAAAATGATAAAAACGAGGATTAAAATAAAATAAAAAAATAAAAAAAACAATGGGCTATAACCCATGTTTTTTTTTTTTTTTCATTTTTTTCAAATCCTCAAAAATGATGAAAAACGGCGTGTTATAGTATGCCGTACGGTATGGGCTATAGCCCACGTTCAAAAATGATGAAAAACAAGGTTATTTTATTTTCCAAAATTTCAAAAACGATGGGCTATAACCCATGTTTTTTTTTTTTTCATTTTTTTCAAATCCTCAAAAATGATGAAAAACGGCGTGTTATAGTATGCCGTACGGTATGGGCTATAGCCCACGTTCAAAAATGATGATAAACAAGGTTATATTTTTTTTCCAAAATTTTAAAAACGATGGGCTATAACCCATGTTTTTTTTTTTTTTTTTTTTTTCAAATCCTCAAAAATGATGAAAAAAGGCGTGTTATAGTATGCCGTACGGTATGGGCTATAGCCCATGTTCAAAAATGATGAAAAACAAGGTTAATCTTTTTTTCAAATTTTCAAAAAACGATGGGCTATAACCCATGTTTTTTTTTTTTTTTCATTTTTTTCAAATCCTCAAAAATGATGAAAAACGGCGTGTTATCGTATGCCGTATGGTATGGCCTATAGCCCACGTTCAAAAAGGATGAAAAACAAGGTTATTTTTTTTTCCAAAATTTCAAAAATGATGGGCTATAACCCATGTTTTTTTGTTTTTTTTTCATTTTTTTCAAATCCTCAAAAATGATGAAAAACGGCGTGTTATAGTATGCCGTATGGTATGGGCTATAGCCCACGTTCAAAAAGGATGAAAAACAAGGTTATTTTTTTTTTCAAAAATTTCAAAAACGATGGGCTATAACCCATGTTTTGTCTTTTTTTTCTTTTTTTTCAAATCCTCAAAAATGATGAAAAACGGCGTGTTATAGTATGCCGTACGGTATGGGCTATAGCCCACGTTCAAAAATGATGAAAAACAAGGTTAATTTCTTTTCCAAAATTTCAAAAACGATGGGCTATAACCCATGTTTTTGTTTGTTTTTTTCATTTTTTCTAATCCTCAAAAATGTAGAAAAACGGCGTGCTACAGTATGCCGTACGATATGGGCTATTAGACGAGCGTCTAAAAATGGGATAATAAACGTCTAAAAATAGACGTCTAAAACACGTCTAAAAATAGACGTGTTTTAGACGTCTATTTTTAGACGTTTTTTAGACGTCTATTTTTAGACGTTTTTTATCCCATTTTTAGACGCACGTCTAATAGCCGGCTATTGCTCAGTGGGATGGTCAAAAATGATAAAAACGAGGATTAAAAGAAAATAAAAAAATAAAAAAACGATGGGCTATAACCCATGTTTTTTTTTTTTTTTTTTTTTTTTTCAAATCCTCAAAAATGATGAAAAACGGCGTGTTATAGTATGCCGTACGGTATGGGCTATAGCCCACGTTCAAAAATGATGAAAAACAAGGTTATTTTATTTTCCAAAATTTCAAAAACGATGGGCTATAACCCATGTTTTTTTTTTTTTGCATTTTTTTCAAATCCTCAAAAATGATGAAAAACGGCGTGTTATAGTATGCCGTACGGTATGGGCTATAGCCCACGTTCAAAAATGATGATAAACAAGGTTATTTTTTTTTTCCAAATTTTTAAAAACGATGGGCTATAACCCATGTTTTTTTTTTGTTTTTTTTTTCCAAATCCTCAAAAATGATGAAAAACGGCGTGTTATCGTATGCCGTATGGTATGGCCTATAGCCCACGTTCAAAAAGGATGAAAAACAAGGTAATTCTTTTTTCCAAAATTTCAAAAACGATGGGCTATAACCCATGTTTTTTTGTTTTTTTTAATTTTTTTCAAATCCTCAAAAATGATGAAAAACGGCGTGTTATAGTATGCCGTATGGTATGGGCTATAGCCCACGTTCAAAAAGGATGAAAAACAAGGTTATTTTTTTTTTCAAAAATTTCAAAAACGATGGGCTATAACCCATGTTTTGTTTGTTTTTTTCATTTTTTCTAATCCTCAAAAATGATGAAAAACGGCGTGCTACAGTATGCCGTACGATATGGGCTATTAGACGAGCGTCTAAAAATGGGATAATAAACGTCTAAAAATAGACGTCTAAAACACGTCTAAAAATAGACGTGTTTTAGACGTCTATTTTTAGACGTTTTTTAGACGTCTATTTTTAGACGTTTTTTATCCCATTTTTAGACGCACGTCTAATAGCCGGCTATTGCTCAGTGGGATGGTCAAAAATGATAAAAACGAGGATTAAAAGAAAATCAAAAAATCAAAAAACGATGGGCTATAACCCATGTTTTTTTTTTTATTATTTTTTTTTCAAATCCTCAAAAATGATGAAAAACGGCGTGTTATAGTATGCCGTACGGTATGGGCTATAGCCCACGTTCAAAAATGATGAAAAACAAGGTTATTTTATTTTCCAAAATTTCAAAAACGATGGGCTATAACCCATGTTTTTTTTTTTTTTCATTTTTTAAAAATCCTCAAAAATGATGAAAAACGGCGTGTTATAGTATGCCGTACGGTATGGGCTATAGCCCACGTTCAAAAATGATGATAAACAAGGTTTTTTTTTTTTTTTCAAAATTTTAAAAACGATGGGCTATAACCCATGTTTGTTTTTTTTTTCATTTTTTTCAAATCCTCAAAAATGATGAAAAAAGGCGTGTTATAGTATGCCGTACGGTATGGGCTATAGCCCATGTTCAAAAATGATGAAAAACAAGGTTAATCTTTTTTTCAAATTTTGAAAAAACGATGGGCTATAACCCATGTTTTTTTTTTTTTTCATTTTTTTCAAATCCTCAAAAATGATGAAAAACGGCGTGTTATCGTATGTCGTATGGTATGGCCTATAGCCCACGTTCAAAAAGGATGAAAAACAAGGTTATTTTTTTTTCCAAAATTTCAAAAATGATGGGCTATAACCCATGTTTTTTTGTTTTTTTTCATTTTTTTCAAATCCTCAAAAATGATGAAAAACGGCGTGTTATAGTATGCCGTATGGTATGGGCTATAGCCCACGTTCAAAAAGGATGAAAAACAAGGTTATTTTTTTTTTCAAAAATTTCAAAAACGATGGGCTATAACCCATGTTTTGTTTTTTTTCCATTTTTTTCAAATCCTCAAAAATGATGAAAAACGGCGTGTTATAGTATGCCGTACGGTATGGGCTATAGCCCACGTTCAAAAATGATGAAAAACAAGGTTAATTTCTTTTCCAAAATTTCAAAAACGATGGGCTATAACCCATGTTTTTGTTTGTTTTTTTCATTTTTTCTAATCCTCAAAAATGATGAAAAACGGCGTGCTACAGTATGCCGTACGATATGGGCTATTAGACGAGCGTCTAAAAATGGGATAATAAACGTCTAAAAATAGACGTCTAAAACACGTCTAAAAATAGACGTGTTTTAGACGTCTATTTTTAGACGTTTTTTAGACGTCTATTTTTAGACGTTTTTTATCCCATTTTTAGACGCACGTCTAATAGCCGGCTATTGCTCAGTGGGATGGTCAAAAATGATAAAAACGAGGATTAAAAGAAAATCAAAAAATCCAAAAACGATGGGCTATAACCCATGTTTTTTTTTTTTTTTTTTTTTTCAAATCCTCAAAAATGATGAAAAACGGCGTGTTATAGTATGCCGTACGGTATGGGCTATAGCCCACGTTCAAAAATGATGAAAAACAAGGTTATTTTATTTTCCAAAATTTCAAAAACGATGGGCTATAACCCATGTTTTTTTTTTTTTTCATTTTTTTCAAATCCTCAAAAATGATGAAAAACGGCGTGTTATAGTATGCCGTACGGTATGGGCTATAGCCCACGTTCAAAAATGATGATAAACAAGGTTTTTTTTTGTTTCCAAAATTTTAAAAACGATGGGCTATAACCCATGTTTTTTTTTTTTTTCATTTTTTTCAAATCCTCAAAAATGATGAAAAAAGGCGTGTTATAGTATGCCGTACGGTATGGGCTATAGCCCATGTTCAAAAATGATGAAAAACAAGGTTAATCTTTTTTTCAAATTTTGAAAAAACGATGGGCTATAACCCATGTTTTTTTTTTTTTTCATTTTTTTCAAATCCTCAAAAATGATGAAAAACGGCGTGTTATCGTATGCCGTATGGTATGGCCTATAGCCCACGTTCAAAAAGGATGAAAAACAAGGTTATTTTTTTTTCCAAAATTTCAAAAACGATGGGCTATAACCCATGTTTTTTTGTTTTTTTTCATTTTTTTCAAATCCTCAAAAATGATGAAAAACGGCGTGTTATAGTATGCCGTATGGTATGGGCTATAGCCCACGTTCAAAAAGGATGAAAAACAAGGTTATTTTTTTTTTCCAAAATTTCAAAAACGATGGGCTATAACCCATGTTTTGTTTTTTTTTCATTTTTTTCAAATCCTCAAAAATGATGAAAAACGGCGTGTTATAGTATGCCGTACGGTATGGGCTATAGCCCACGTTCAAAAATGATGAAAAACGAGGTTATTTTATTTTTCAAAATTTAAAAAAACGATGGGCTATAACCCATGTTTTTTTTGTTTTTTTTTTTCAAATCCTCAAAAACGATGAAAAACGGCGTGCTATAGTATGCCGTATGGTATGGGCTATAGCCCATGTTCAAAAATGATGAAAAACGAGTTCTTTTTTTTTCTTTCAAAATTTAAAAAAACGATGGGCTATAACCCATGTTTTTTTTTTTTTTTCATTTTTTTCAAATCCTCAAAAATGATGAAAAACGGCGTGCTATAGTATGCCATACGGTATGGGCTATAGCCCATGTTCAAAAATGATGAAAAACAAGGTTATTTTATTTTCCAAAATTTCAAAAACGATGGGCTATAACCCATGTTTTTTTTTTTTTGCATTTTTTTCAAATCCTCAAAAATGATGAAAAACGGCGTGTTATAGTATGCCGTACGGTATGGGCTATAGCCCACGTTCAAAAATGATGATAAACAAGGTTATTTTTTTTTTCCAAATTTTTAAAAACGATGGGCTATAACCCATGTTTTTTTTTTTTTTCATTTTTTTCAAATCCTCAAAAATGATGAAAAAAGGCGTGTTATAGTATGCCGTACGGTATGGGCTATAGCCCATGTTCAAAAATGATGAAAAACAAGGTTAATCTTTTTTTCAAATTTTCAAAAAACGATGGGCTATAACCCATGTTTTTTTTTTGTTTTTTTTTTTCAAATCCTCAAAAATGATGAAAAACGGCGTGTTATCGTATGCCGTATGGTATGGCCTATAGCCCACGTTCAAAAAGGATGAAAAACAAGGTAATTCTTTTTTCCAAAATTTCAAAAACGATGGGCTATAACCCATGTTTTTTTGTTTTTTTTCATTTTTTTCAAATCCTCAAAAATGATGAAAAACGGCGTGTTATAGTATTCCGTATGGTATGGGCTATAGCCCACGTTCAAAAAGGATGAAAAACAAGGTTATTTTTTTTTTCAAAAATTTCAAAAACGATGGGCTATAACCCATGTTTTGTTTGTTTTTTTCATTTTTTCTAATCCTCAAAAATGATGAAAAACGGCGTGCTACAGTATGCCGTACGATATGGGCTATTAGACGAGCGTCTAAAAATGGGATAATAAACGTCTAAAAATAGACGTCTAAAACACGTCTAAAAATAGACGTGTTTTAGACGTCTATTTTTAGACGTTTTTTAGACGTCTATTTTTAGACGTTTTTTATCCCATTTTTAGACGCACGTCTAATAGCCGGCTATTGCTCAGTGGGATGGTCAAAAATGATAAAAACGAGGATTAAAAGAAAATCAAAAAATCAAAAAACGATGGGCTATAACCCATGTTTTTTTTTTTTTTTTTTTTTTTCAAATCCTCAAAAATGATGAAAAACGGCGTGTTATAGTATGCCGTACGGTATGGGCTATAGCCCACGTTCAAAAATGATGAAAAACAAGGTTATTTTATTTTCCAAAATTTCAAAAACGATGGGCTATAACCCATGTTTTTTTTTTTTTTCATTTTTTTAAAATCCTCAAAAATGATGAAAAACGGCGTGTTATAGTATGCCGTACGGTATGGGCTATAGCCCACGTTCAAAAATGATGATAAACAAGGTTTTTTTTTTTTTCCAAAATTTTAAAAACGATGGGCTATAACCCATGTTTGTTTTTTTTTTCATTTTTTTCAAATCCTCAAAAATGATGAAAAAAGGCGTGTTATAGTATGCCGTACGGTATGGGCTATAGCCCATGTTCAAAAATGATGAAAAACAAGGTTAATCTTTTTTTCAAATTTTCAAAAAACGATGGGCTATAACCCATGTTTTTTTTTTGTTTTTTTTTTTCAAATCCTCAAAAATGATGAAAAACGGCGTGTTATCGTATGCCGTATGGTATGGCCTATAGCCCACGTTCAAAAAGGATGAAAAACAAGGTAATTCTTTTTTCCAAAATTTCAAAAACGATGGGCTATAACCCATGTTTTTTTGTTTTTTTTCATTTTTTTCAAATCCTCAAAAATGATGAAAAACGGCGTGTTATAGTATTCCGTATGGTATGGGCTATAGCCCACGTTCAAAAAGGATGAAAAACAAGGTTATTTTTTTTTTCAAAAATTTCAAAAACGATGGGCTATAACCCATGTTTTGTTTGTTTTTTTCATTTTTTCTAATCCTCAAAAATGATGAAAAACGGCGTGCTACAGTATGCCGTACGATATGGGCTATTAGACGAGCGTCTAAAAATGGGATAATAAACGTCTAAAAATAGACGTCTAAAACACGTCTAAAAATAGACGTGTTTTAGACGTCTATTTTTAGACGTTTTTTAGACGTCTATTTTTAGACGTTTTTTATCCCATTTTTAGACGCACGTCTAATAGCCGGCTATTGCTCAGTGGGATGGTCAAAAATGATAAAAACGAGGATTAAAAGAAAATCAAAAAATCAAAAAACGATGGGCTATAACCCATGTTTTTTTTTTTTTTTTTTTTTTTTCAAATCCTCAAAAATGATGAAAAACGGCGTGTTATAGTATGCCGTACGGTATGGGCTATAGCCCACGTTCAAAAATGATGAAAAACAAGGTTATTTTATTTTCCAAAATTTCAAAAACGATGGGCTATAACCCATGTTTTTTTTTTTTTTCATTTTTTTAAAATCCTCAAAAATGATGAAAAACGGCGTGTTATAGTATGCCGTACGGTATGGGCTATAGCCCACGTTCAAAAATGATGATAAACAAGGTTTTTTTTTTTTTCCAAATTTTTAAAAACGATGGGCTATAACCCATGTTTTTTTTTTTTTTCATTTTTTTCAAATCCTCAAAAATGATGAAAAACGGCGTGTTATCGTATGTCGTATGGTATGGCCTATAGCCCACGTTCAAAAAGGATGAAAAACAAGGTTATTTTTTTTTCCAAAATTTCAAAAATGATGGGCTATAACCCATGTTTTTTTGTTTTTTTTCATTTTTTTCAAATCCTCAAAAATGATGAAAAACGGCGTGTTATAGTATGCCGTATGGTATGGGCTATAGCCCACGTTCAAAAAGGATGAAAAACAAGGTTATTTTTTTTTTCAAAAATTTCAAAAACGATGGGCTATAACCCATGTTTTTTTTTTTTTTCATTTTTTTCAAATCCTCAAAAATGATGAAAAACGGCGTGTTATAGTATGCCGTACGGTATGGGCTATAGCCCACGTTCAAAAATGATGAAAAACAAGGTTATTTTATTTTCCAAAATTTCAAAAACGATGGGCTATAACCCATGTTTTTTTTTTTTTTCATTTTTTTAAAATCCTCAAAAATGATGAAAAACGGCGTGTTATAGTATGCCGTACGGTATGGGCTATAGCCCACGTTCAAAAATGATGATAAACAAGGTTTTTTTTTTTTTCCAAAATTTTAAAAACGATGGGCTATAACCCATGTTTTTTTTTTTTTTCATTTTTTTCAAATCCTCAAAAATGATGAAAAACGGCGTGTTATCGTATGTCGTATGGTATGGCCTATAGCCCACGTTCAAAAAGGATGAAAAACAAGGTTATTTTTTTTTCCAAAATTTCAAAAATGATGGGCTATAACCCATGTTTTTTTGTTTTTTTTCATTTTTTTCAAATCCTCAAAAATGATGAAAAACGGCGTGTTATAGTATGCCGTATGGTATGGGCTATAGCCCACGTTCAAAAAGGATGAAAAACAAGGTTATTTTTTTTTTCAAAAATTTCAAAAACGATGGGCTATAACCCATGTTTTTTTTTTTTTTCATTTTTTTCAAATCCTCAAAAATGATGAAAAACGGCGTGTTATAGTATGCCGTACGGTATGGGCTATAGCCCACGTTCAAAAATGATGAAAAACAAGGTTAATTTCTTTTCCAAAATTTCAAAAACGATGGGCTATAACCCATGTTTTTGTTTGTTTTTTTCATTTTTTCTAATCCTCAAAAATGATGAAAAACGGCGTGCTACAGTATGCCGTACGATATGGGCTATTAGACGAGCGTCTAAAAATGGGATAATAAACGTCTAAAAATAGACGTCTAAAACACGTCTAAAAATAGACGTGTTTTAGACGTCTATTTTTAGACGTTTTTTAGACGTCTATTTTTAGACGTTTTTTATCCCATTTTTAGACGCACGTCTAATAGCCGGCTATTGCTCAGTGGGATGGTCAAAAATGATAAAAACGAGGATTAAAAGAAAATCAAAAAATCCAAAAACGATGGGCTATAACCCATGTTTTTTTTTTTTTTTTTTTTTTCAAATCCTCAAAAATGATGAAAAACGGCGTGTTATAGTATGCCGTACGGTATGGGCTATAGCCCACGTTCAAAAATGATGAAAAACAAGGTTATTTTATTTTCCAAAATTTCAAAAACGATGGGCTATAACCCATGTTTTTTTTTTTTTTCATTTTTTTCAAATCCTCAAAAATGATGAAAAACGGCGTGTTATAGTATGCCGTACGGTATGGGCTATAGCCCACGTTCAAAAATGATGATAAACAAGGTTTTTTTTTTTTTCCAAAATTTTAAAAACGATGGGCTATAACCCATGTTTTTTTTTTTTTTCATTTTTTTCAAATCCTCAAAAATGATGAAAAAAGGCGTGTTATAGTATGCCGTACGGTATGGGCTATAGCCCATGTTCAAAAATGATGAAAAACAAGGTTAATCTTTTTTTCAAATTTTGAAAAAACGATGGGCTATAACCCATGTTTTTTTTTTTTTTCATTTTTTTCAAATCCTCAAAAATGATGAAAAACGGCGTGTTATCGTATGCCGTATGGTATGGCCTATAGCCCACGTTCAAAAAGGATGAAAAACAAGGTTATTTTTTTTTCCAAAATTTCAAAAACGATGGGCTATAACCCATGTTTTTTTGTTTTTTTTCATTTTTTTCAAATCCTCAAAAATGATGAAAAACGGCGTGTTATAGTATGCCGTATGGTATGGGCTATAGCCCACGTTCAAAAAGGATGAAAAACAAGGTTATTTTTTTTTCCCAAAATTTCAAAAACGATGGGCTATAACCCATGTTTTTTTGTTTTTTTTCATTTTTTTCAAATCCTCAAAAATGATGAAAAACGGCGTGTTATAGTATGCCGTATGGTATGGGCTATAGCCCACGTTCAAAAAGGATGAAAAACAAGGTTATTTTTTTTTTCAAAAATTTCAAAAACGATGGGCTATAACCCATGTTTTTTTGTTTTTTTTCATTTTTTTCAAATCCTCAAAAATGATGAAAAACGGCGTGTTATAGTATGCCGTATGGTATGGGCTATAGCCCACGTTCAAAAAGGATGAAAAACAAGGTTATTTTTTTTTTCCAAAATTTCAAAAACGATGGGCTATAACCCATGTTTTGTTTTTTTTTTTCATTTTTTTCAAATCCTCAAAAATGATGAAAAACGGCGTGCTATAGTATGCCATACGGTATGGGCTATAGCCCATGTTCAAAAATGAAGAAAAACAAGGTAAATTTTTTTTTTTTCAAAATTTCAAAAAACGATGGGCTATAACCAATGTTTTTTTTTTTTTCATTTTTTTCAAATCCTCAAAAATGATGAAAAACGGCGTGCTATAGTATGCCGTACGGTATGGGCTATAGCCCATGTTCAAAAATGATGAAAAACGAGGTTATTTTATTTTTCAAAATTTAAAAAAACGATGGGCTATAACCCATGTTTTTTTTTTGTTTTTTTTTCAAATCCTCAAAAACGATGAAAAACGGCGTGCTATAGTATGCCGTATGGTATGGGCTATAGCCCATGTTCAAAAATGATGAAAAACGAGTTCTTTTTTTTTCTTTCAAAATTTAAAAAAACGATGGGCTATAACCCATGTTTTTTTTTTTTTTTCATTTTTTTCAAATCCTCAAAAATGATGAAAAACGGCGTGCTATAGTATGCCATACGGTATGGGCTATAGCCCATGTTCAAAAATGAAGAAAAACAAGGTTAATTTTTTTTTCCAAAATTTCAAAAAACGATGGGCTATAACCCATGTTTTTTTTTTTTTCATTTTTTTCAAATCCTCAAAAATGATGAAAAACGGCATGCTATAGTATGCCGTACGGTATGGGCTATAGCCCATGTTCAAAAATGAAGAAAAACGAGGTTATTTTATTTTTCAAAATTTCAAAAAACGATGGGCTATAACCCATGTTTTTTTTTTTTTTTTCATATCCTCAAAACAGACGTCTAAAACACGTCTATTTTTAGACTTGTTTTAGACGTTTATAAACAGAACTGTCCATCTAAATTCTAAACGGATGGTTAAATATAAGTTCCCGATTGTACCTCACATGCCAGTGTGGCACCGTAGATAAACCTCGGGTTTATAAGCAGAACATTCCGGGTTCAATTCTCCTGAAGAACATTTTCACTGTCCATCTAAATTCTAAACGGCTGGTTAAATATAAGTTCCCGATTGTACCTTACATGCCGATGTGGCTCAAAAGATAAATCTGAGGTTCATAATCCAAAGGTTACTGGTTCAAAACTAATACTCAACCAATGCTGCAGTAATTTGAATTTTTCAAGGCTAGAATAAAAAATAAAAACTCATAAGCACCAGGAGACATCTGCTGATTGCCCCAAGGTGCCTTAGCTCAATGGTGTGGTGTGCTTGATCGGTAGCCTCTGCTACCACCTGCCTGCAGGTTCAAGTCCCATGCAAGGTACTAGTGAGGACCATCGGGAGACGGTGCTCTCTCCCCCTGTTTCCTGAAAAGTAGCAGTTGGGGGTTATGTTTGAAAGAACCCTGTCCACCTAAAATTTTACAGATAAGAATTAGGTCAAACGTTTAAAAATAAAATAGCAATTTGGCCCATCATCTGACAGAAAGAATAGTCTGTGTATTTGCATACTGGGCCAAAACTTGGTTGGAAAGTCCCTCTTTTATGTCTGGCTTCCAGGCCAGTTGGAAAAGGGCAAACTGAGAGGTGGTAAGAGTATGTTAAATTGGACATTTTCATGGTAAAAGGTTAGCTGGACAGGGTTCTTTCAGACATAAGCCCCAACCGTTACATCTCAGGAAACAGGGGGAGAGAGCACCCTCTCCCGATGGTCCTCCAGCAACTTGATGTCATGACATGGGACTTGAACCTGCCAACTGCCTGTAGCAGAGGCAACGGGTCAAGCGCTCCACACCATTACGCCAAGGCACCTTTGGGCATTCAGCAGATGTCTCCTGGTGCTTTTGAGTTTTTATTTTTCATTCAAGCCTTGAAAAGTTCAAATTACTGCAGCATTGAGCTGTAGGAGGAACAGGACTTGAACATGGAATGTCTGTACTGAAAGCCTGATGATTAGACCATTGCACCATCAGTCAGACACTCTCAGGCAAAGTCTCCTGGTCATTTTGAAGTGATCTTTTGTTCGTTAGCCTTCAGTTAGTAAAGTTTAAATAACACAGAATCATATTAATCAGATGTTTCTTAGCGCTGTTGAGGTCTTCTTTTATATGATAGTGTAACAGCCGGGAATCGAACCCTGGTCTCCCACGTGGAAAGCCAACATCTTAACCACTACGACAATTAGAGTTTTGAGGTAATCAGGCTGAGGCTGTGAGCCACTGCTAGAATAGCAGTAAATGAAGCTCAATAATTAGCATTAAACTTTAGGAAGAGTGGGATTTGAAAATGAACTCTCTGTGCGGAATAACCCCTACTACACCATCACTCAGTAACATCTGCCTCTTTGTACTGTTGAAGCGATCTTTTGTATGTTAGCCTTCAGATAGTAAAGTTGAACATAGAATCACGTTCATCAGAGTGTAACACCCAGGAATCGAACACAGGTCACCTGCACTGAAGGACAACATCTTAACCACTAAGCCAAAGCAACTGCCTATGGCTCAGGGGAGATATGAGACTTTTGAGGTCATCAGGCTGAGGCTGTGAGCCACTGCTATACAATAAAAAAAATCAAAAAACGATGGGCTATAACCCATGTTTTTTTTTTTTTTTTTTTTTTTAATCCTCAAAAACGATGAAAAACGGCGTGCTATAGTATGCCGTATGGTATGGGCTATAGCCCATGTTCAAAAATGATGAAAAACGAGTTCTTTTTTTTTCTTTCAAAATTTCAAAAAACGATGGGCTATAACCCATGTTTTTTTTTTTTTTCATTTTTTTCAAATCCTCAAAAATGATGAAAAACGGCGTGCTATAGTATGCCATACGGTATGGGCTATAGCCCACGTTCAAAAATGATGAAAAACAAGGTTATTTTATTTTCCAAAATTTCAAAAACGATGGGCTATAACCCATGTTTTTTTTTTTTTTCATTTTTTTCAAATCCTCAAAAATGATGAAAAACGGCGTGTTATAGTATGCCGTACGGTATGGGCTATAGCCCACGTTCAAAAATGATGATAAACAAGGTTATTTTTTTTTCCAAAATTTTAAAAACGATGGGCTATAACCCATGTTTTTTTTTTTTTTTCATTTTTTTCAAATCCTCAAAAATGATGAAAAAAGGCGTGTTATAGTATGCCGTACGGTATGGGCTATAGCCCATGTTCAAAAATGATGAAAAACAAGGTTAATCTTTTTTTCAAATTTTCAAAAAACGATGGGCTATAACCCATGTTTTTTTTTTTTCCATTTTTTTCAAATCCTCAAAAATGATGAAAAACGGCGTGTTATCGTATGCCGTATGGTATGGCCTATAGCCCACGTTCAAAAAGGATGAAAAACAAGGTTATTTTTTTTTCCAAAATTTCAAAAACGATGGGCTATAACCCATGTTTTTTTGTTTTTTTTCATTTTTTTCAAATCCTCAAAAATGATGAAAAACGGCGTGTTATCGTATGCCGTATGGTATGGCCTATAGCCCACGTTCAAAAATGATGATAAACAAGGTTATTTTTTTTTCCAAAATTTTAAAAACGATGGGCTATAACCCATGTTTTTTTTTTTTTTCATTTTTTTCAAATCCTCAAAAATGATGAAAAAAGGCGTGTTATAGTATGCCGTACGGTATGGGCTATAGCCCATGTTCAAAAATGATGAAAAACAAGGTTAATCTTTTTTTCAAATTTTCAAAAAACGATGGGCTATAACCCATGTTTTTTTTTTTTTCATTTTTTTCAAATCCTCAAAAATGATGAAAAACGGCGTGTTATCGTATGCCGTATGGTATGGCCTATAGCCCACGTTCAAAAAGGATGAAAAACAAGGTTATTTTTTTTTCCAAAATTTCAAAAACGATGGGCTATAACCCATGTTTTTTTGTTTTTTTTCATTTTTTTCAAATCCTCAAAAATGATGAAAAACGGCGTGTTATCGTATGCCGTATGGTATGGCCTATAGCCCACGTTCAAAAAGGATGAAAAACAAGGTTATTTTTTTTTCCAAAATTTCAAAAACGATGGGCTATAACCCATGTTTTTTTGTTTTTTTTTGTTTTTTTCAAATCCTCAAAAATGATGAAAAACGGCGTGTTATAGTATGCCGTATGGTATGGGCTATAGCCCACGTTCAAAAAGGATGAAAAACAAGGTTATTTTTTTTTCTCAAAAATTTCAAAAACGATGGGCTATAACCCATGTTTTGTTTTTTTTTCATTTTTTTCAAATCCTCAAAAATGATGAAAAACGGCGTGTTATAGTATGCCGTACGGTATGGGCTATAGCCCACGTTCAAAAATGATGAAAAACAAGGTTATTTTTTTTTCCAAAATTTCAAAAACGATGGGCTATAACCCATGTTTTTTAGTTTTTTTCCATTTTTTTCAAATCCTCAAAAATGATGAAAAACGGCGTGTTATAGTATGCCGTATGGTATGGGCTATAGCCCACGTTCAAAAAGGATGAAAAACAAGGTAATTTTTTTTTCAAAAATTTCAAAAACGATGGGCTATAACCCATGTTTTTATTTTTTTTCATTTTTTTCAAATCCTCAAAAATGATGAAAAACGGCGTGTTATAGTATGCCGTACGGTATGGGCTATAGCCCACGTTCAAAAATGATGAAAAACAAGGTTAATTTCTTTTCCAAATTTTCAAAAACGATGGGCTATAACCCATGTTTTTGTTTGTTTTTTTCATTTTTTCTAATCCTCAAAAATGATGAAAAACGGCGTGCTACAGTATGCCGTACGATATGGGCTATTAGACGAGCGTCTAAAAATGGGAAAATAAACGTCTAAAAATAGACGTCTAAAACACGTCTAAAAATAGACGTGTTTTAGACGTCTATTTTTAGACGTTTTTTAGACGTCTATTTTTAGACGTTTTTTATCCCATTTTTAGACGCACGTCTAATAGCCGGCTATTGCTCAGTGGGATGGTCAAAAATGATAAAAACGAGGATTAAAATAAAATAAAAAAATAAAAAAAACAATGGGCTATAACCCATGTTTTTTTTTTTTTTTCATTTTTTTCAAATCCTCAAAAATGATGAAAAACGGCGTGTTATAGTATGCCGTACGGTATGGGCTATAGCCCACGTTCAAAAATGATGAAAAACAAGGTTATTTTATTTTCCAAAATTTCAAAAACGATGGGCTATAACCCATGTTTTTTTTTTTTTCCATTTTTTTCAAATCCTCAAAAATGATGAAAAACGGCGTGTTATAGTATGCCGTACGGTATGGGCTATAGCCCACGTTCAAAAATGATGATAAACAAGGTTATATTTTTTTTCCAAAATTTTAAAAACGATGGGCTATAACCCATGTTTTTTTTTTTGTTTTTTTTTTTCAAATCCTCAAAAATGATGAAAAAAGGCGTGTTATAGTATGCCGTACGGTATGGGCTATAGCCCATGTTCAAAAATGATGAAAAACAAGGTTAATCTTTTTTTCAAATTTTCAAAAAACGATGGGCTATAACCCATGTTTTTTTTTTTTTTTTCATTTTTTTCAAATCCTCAAAAATGATGAAAAACGGCGTGTTATCGTATGCCGTATGGTATGGCCTATAGCCCATGTTCAAAAATGAAGAAAAACAAGGTTAATTTTTTTTTTCCAAAATTTCAAAAAACGATGGGCTATAACCCATGTTTTTTTTTTTTTTTTTTTTTCAAATCCTCAAAAACGATGAAAAACGGCGTGCTATAGTATGCCGTATGGTATGGGCTATAGCCCATGTTCAAAAATGATGAAAAACTAGTTCTTTTTTTTTCTTTCAAAATTTCAAAAAACGATGGGCTATAACCCATGTTTTTTTTTTTTTCATTTTTTTCAAATCCTCAAAAATGATGAAAAACGGCGTGCTATAGTATGCCATACGGTATGGGCTATAGCCCATGTTCAAAAATGAAGAAAAACAAGGTTAATTTTTTTTTTTTTAAATTTCAAAAAACGATGGGCTATAACCAATGTTTTTTTTTTTTTCATTTTTTTCAAATCCTCAAAAATGATGAAAAACGGCGTGCTATAGTATGCCGTACGGTATGGGCTATAGCCCATGTTCAAAAATGATGAAAAACGAGGTTATTTTATTTTTCAAAATTTAAAAAAACGATGGGCTATAACCCATGTTTTTTTTTTTCTTCTTTTTTTTCAAATCCTCAAAAACGATGAAAAACGGCGTGCTATAGTATGCCGTATGGTATGGGCTATAGCCCATGTTCAAAAATGATGAAAAACGAGTTCTTTTTTTTTCTTTCAAAATTAAAAAAAACGATGGGCTATAACCCATGTTTTTTTTTTTTTTTCATTTTTTTCAAATCCTCAAAAATGATGAAAAACGGCGTGCTATAGTATGCCATACGGTATGGGCTATAGCCCATGTTCAAAAATGAAGAAAAACAAGGTTAATTTTTTTTTTCCAAAATTTCAAAAAACGATGGGCTATAACCCATGTTTTTTTTTTTTTCATTTTTTTCAAATCCTCAAAAATGATGAAAAACGGCGTGCTATAGTATGCCGTACGGTATGGGCTATAGCCCATGTTCAAAAATGATGAAAAACGAGTTTTTTTTCTTTTTTCAAAGTTTCAAAAAACGATGGGCTATAACCCATGTTTTTTTTTTTTTTTTCATATCCTCAAAACAGACGTCTAAAACACGTCTATTTTTAGACTTGTTTTAGACGTTTATAAACAGAACTGTCCATCTAAATTCTAAACGGATGGTTAAATATAAGTTCCCGATTGTACCTCACATGCCAGTGTGGCACCGTAGATAAACCTGGGGTTTATAAGCAGAACATTCCGGGTTCAATTCTCCTGAAGAACATTTTCACTGTCCATCTAAATTCTAAACGGCTGGTTAAATATAAGTTCCCGATTGTACCTTACATGCCGATGTGGCTCAAAAGATAAATCTGAGGTTCATAATCCAAAGGTTACTGGTTCAAAACTAATACTCAACCAATGCTGCAGTAATTTGAACTTTTCAAGGCTAGAATAAAAAATAAAAACTCATAAGCACCAGGAGACATCTGCTGATTGCCCCAAGGTGCCTTAGCTCAATGGTGTGGTGTGCTTGATCGGTAGCCTCTGCTACCACCTGCCTGCAGGTTCAAGTCCCATGCAAGGTACTAGTGAGGACCATCGGGAGACGGTGCTCTCTCCCCCTGTTTCCTGAAAAGTAGCAGTTGGGGGTTATGTTTGAAAGAACCCTGTCCACCTAAAATTTTACAGATAAGAATTAGGTCAAACGTTTAAAAATAAAATAGCAATTTGGCCCATCATCTGACAGAAAGAATATTCTGTGTATTTGCATACTGGGCCAAAACTTGGTTGGAAAGTCCCTCTTTTATGTCTGGCTTCCAGGCCAGTTGGAAAAGGGCAAACTGAGAGGTGGTAAGAGTATGTTAAATTGGACATTTTCATGGTAAAAGGTTAGCTGGACAGGGTTCTTTCAGACATAAGCCCCAACCGTTACATCTCAGGAAACAGGGGGAGGGAGCACCCTCTCCCGATGGTCCTCCAGCAACTTGATGTCATGACATGGGACTTGAACCTGCCAACTGCCTGTAGCAGAGGCAACGGGTCAAGCGCTCCACACCATTACGCCAAGGCACCTTTGGGCATTCAGCAGATGTCTCCTGGTGCTTTTGAGTTTTTATTTTTCATTCAAGCCTTGAAAAGTTCAAATTACTGCAGCATTGAGCTGTAGGAGGAACAGGACTTGAACATGGAATGTCTGTACTGAAAGCCTGATGATTAGACCATTGCACCATCAGTCAGACACTCTCAGGCAAAGTCTCCTGGTCATTTTGAAGTGATCTTTTGTTCGTTAGCCTTCAGTTAGTAAAGTTTAAATAACACAGAATCATATTAATCAGATGTTTCTTAGCGCTGTTGAGGTCTTCTTTTATATGATAGTGTAACAGCCGGGAATCGAACGCTGGTCTCCCACGTGGAAAGCCAACATCTTAACCACTACGACAATTAGAGTTTTGAGGTAATCAGGCTGAGGCTGTGAGCCACTGCTAGAATAGCAGTAAATGAAGCTCAATAATTAGCATTAAACTTTAGGAAGAGTGGGATTTTAAAATGAACTCTCTGTGCGGAATAACCCCTACTACACCATCACTCAGTAACATCTGCCTCTTTGTACTGTTGAAGCGATCTTTTGTATGTTAGCCTTCAGATAGTAAAGTTGAAAGAATCAAGAGTTGAACATAGAATCACGTTCATCAGAGTGTAACACCCAGGAATCGAACACAGGTCACCTGCACTGAAGGACAACATCTTAACCACTAAGCCAAAGCAACTGCCTATGGCTCAGGGGAGATATGAGACTTTTGAGGTCATCAGGCTGAGGCTGTGAGCCACTGCTATACAATAAAAAAAATCAAAAAACGATGGGCTATAACCCATGTTTGTTTTTTTTTTTTGTTTTTTTATCCTCAAAAACGATGAAAAACGGCGTGCTATAGTATGCCGTATGGTATGGGCTATAGCCCATGTTCAAAAATGATGAAAAACGAGTTCTTTTTTTTTCTTTCAAAATTTCAAAAAACGATGGGCTATAACCCATGTTTTTTTTTTTTTTTCATTTTTTTCAAATCCTCAAAAATGATGAAAAACGGCGTGCTATAGTATGCCATACGGTATGGGCTATAGCCCATGTTCAAAAATGATGAAAAACGAGTTCTTTTTTTTTCTTTCAAAATTTAAAAAAACGATGGGCTATAACCCATGTTTTTTTTTTTTTTTTTTTTTTCAAATCCTCAAAAATGATGAAAAACGGCGTGCTATAGTATGCCATACGGTATGGGCTATAGCCCATGTTCAAAAATGAAGAAAAACAAGGTTAATTATTTTTTTTTCAAAATTTCAAAAAACGATGGGCTATAACCAATGTTTTTTTTTTTTTCATTTTTTTTAAATCCTCAAAAATGATGAAAAACGGCGTGCTATAGTATGCCGTACGGTATGGGCTATAGCCCATGTTCAAAAATGATGAAAAACGAGGTTATTTTATTTTTCAAAATTTCAAAAACGATGGGCTATAACCCATGTTTTTTTTTTGTTTTTTTTTTCAAATCCTCAAAAACGATGAAAAACGGCGTGCTATAGTATGCCGTATGGTATGGGCTATAGCCCATGTTCAAAAATGATGAAAAACGAGTTCTTTTTTTTTCTTTCAAAATTTAAAAAAACGATGGGCTATAACCCATGTTTTTTTTTTTTTTTCATTTTTTTAAAATCCTCAAAAATGATGAAAAACGGCGTGCTATAGTATGCCATACGGTATGGGCTATAGCCCATGTTCAAAAATGAAGAAAAACAAGGTTAATTTTTTTTTTCCAAAATTTCAAAAAACGATGGGCTATAACCCATGTTTTTTTTTTTTTCATTTTTTTCAAATCCTCAAAAATGATGAAAAACGGCGTGCTATAGTATGCCGTACGGTATGGGCTATAGCCCATGTTCAAAAATGATGAAAAACGAGGTAATTTTTTTTTTCAAAATTTCAAAAAACGATGGGCTATAACCCATGTTTTTTTTTTTTTTTTTTTTTTTAATCCTCAAAAACGATGAAAAACGGCGTGCTATAGTATGCCGTATGGTATGGGCTATAGCCCATGTTCAAAAATGATGAAAAACGAGTTCTTTTTTTTTCTTTCAAAATTTCAAAAAACGATGGGCTATAACCCATGTTTTTTTTTTTTTTTCATTTTTTTCAAATCCTCAAAAATGATGAAAAACGGCGTGCTATAGTATGCCATACGGTATGGGCTATAGCCCATGTTCAAAAATGAAGAAAAACAAGGTTAATTTTTTTTTTCCAAAATTTCAAAAAACGATGGGCTATAACCCATGTTTTTTTTTTTTTCTTTTTTTTCAAATCCTCAAAAACGATGAAAAACGGCGTGCTATAGTATGCCGTATGGTATGGGCTATAGCCCATGTTCAAAAATGATGAAAAACGAGTTCTTTTTTTTTCTTTCAAAATTTCAAAAAACGATGGGCTATAACCCATGTTTTTTTTTCTTTTTCATTTTTTTCAAATCCTCAAAAATGATGAAAAACGGCGTGCTATAGTATGCCATACGGTATGGGCCCATGTTCAAAAATGAAGAAAAACAAGGTTAATTTTTTTTTTTTCAAATTTTCAAAAAACGATGGGCTATAACCAATGTTTTTTTTTTTTTCATTTTTTTCAAATCCTCAAAAATGATGAAAAACGGCGTGCTATAGTATGCCGTACGGTATGGGCTATAGCCCATGTTCAAAAATGATGAAAAACGAGGTTATTTTATTTTTCAAAATTTAAAAAAACGATGGGCTATAACCCATGTTTTTTTTTTTTTTTTTTTTTCAAATCCTCAAAAACGATGAAAAACGGCGTGCTATAGTATGCCGTATGGTATGGGCTATAGCCCATGTTCAAAAATGATGAAAAACGAGTTCTTTTTTTTTCTTTCAAAATTTAAAAAAACGATGGGCTATAACCCATGTTTTTTTTTTTTTTTTTTTTTTTTTAAATCCTCAAAAATGATGAAAAACGGCGTGCTATAGTATGCCATACGGTATGGGCTATAGCCCATGTTCAAAAATGAAGAAAAACAAGGTTAATTTTTTTTTTTCAAAATTTCAAAAAACGATGGGCTATAACCCATGTTTTTTTTTTTTTCATTTTTTTCAAATCCTCAAAAATGATGAAAAACGGCGTGCTATAGTATGCCGTACGGTATGGGCTATAGCCCATGTTCAAAAATGATGAAAAACTAGTTTTTTTTCTTTTTTCAAAGTTTCAAAAAACGATGGGCTATAACCCATGTTTTTTTTTTTTTTTCATATCCTCAAAACAGACGTCTAAAACACGTCTATTTTTAGACTTGTTTTAGACGTTTATAAACAGAACTGTCCATCTAAATTCTAAACGGATGGTTAAATATAAGTTCCCGATTGTACCTCACATGCCAGTGTGGCACCGTAGATAAACCTGGGGTTTATAAGCAGAACATTCCGGGTTCAATTCTCCTGAAGAACATTTTCACTGTCCATCTAAATTCTAAACGGCTGGTTAAATATAAGTTCCCGATTGTACCTTACGTGCCGATGTTGCTCAAAAGATAAATCTGAGGTTCATAATCCAAAGGTTACTGGTTCAAAACTAATACTCAACCAATGCTGCAGTAATTTGAACTTTTCAAGGCTAGAATAAAAAATAAAAACTCATTTCTTTTTTTTCAAATCCTCAAAAACGATGAAAAACGGCGTGCTATAGTATGCCGTATGGTATGGGCTATAGCCCATGTTCAAAAATGATGAAAAACGAGTTCTTTTTTTTTCTTTCAAAATTTCAAAAAACGATGGGCTATAACCCATGTTTTTTTTTCTTTTTCATTTTTTTCAAATCCTCAAAAATGATGAAAAACGGCGTGCTATAGTATGCCATACGGTATGGGCCCATGTTCAAAAATGAAGAAAAACAAGGTTAATTTTTTTTTTTTCAAATTTTCAAAAAACGATGGGCTATAACCAATGTTTTTTTTTTTTTCATTTTTTTCAAATCCTCAAAAATGATGAAAAACGGCGTGCTATAGTATGCCGTACGGTATGGGCTATAGCCCATGTTCAAAAATGATGAAAAACGAGGTTATTTTATTTTTCAAAATTTAAAAAAACGATGGGCTATAACCCATGTTTTTTTTTTTTTTTTTTTTTCAAATCCTCAAAAACGATGAAAAACGGCGTGCTATAGTATGCCGTATGGTATGGGCTATAGCCCATGTTCAAAAATGATGAAAAACGAGTTCTTTTTTTTTCTTTCAAAATTTAAAAAAACGATGGGCTATAACCCATGTTTTTTTTTTTTTTTTTTTTTTTTTAAATCCTCAAAAATGATGAAAAACGGCGTGCTATAGTATGCCATACGGTATGGGCTATAGCCCATGTTCAAAAATGAAGAAAAACAAGGTTAATTTTTTTTTTTCAAAATTTCAAAAAACGATGGGCTATAACCCATGTTTTTTTTTTTTTCATTTTTTTCAAATCCTCAAAAATGATGAAAAACGGCGTGCTATAGTATGCCGTACGGTATGGGCTATAGCCCATGTTCAAAAATGATGAAAAACTAGTTTTTTTTCTTTTTTCAAAGTTTCAAAAAACGATGGGCTATAACCCATGTTTTTTTTTTTTTTTCATATCCTCAAAACAGACGTCTAAAACACGTCTATTTTTAGACTTGTTTTAGACGTTTATAAACAGAACTGTCCATCTAAATTCTAAACGGATGGTTAAATATAAGTTCCCGATTGTACCTCACATGCCAGTGTGGCACCGTAGATAAACCTGGGGTTTATAAGCAGAACATTCCGGGTTCAATTCTCCTGAAGAACATTTTCACTGTCCATCTAAATTCTAAACGGCTGGTTAAATATAAGTTCCCGATTGTACCTTACGTGCCGATGTTGCTCAAAAGATAAATCTGAGGTTCATAATCCAAAGGTTACTGGTTCAAAACTAATACTCAACCAATGCTGCAGTAATTTGAACTTTTCAAGGCTAGAATAAAAAATAAAAACTCATAAGCACCAGGAGACATCTGCTGATTGCCCCAAGGTGCCTTAGCTCAATGGTGTGGTGTGCTTGATCGGTAGCCTCTGCTACCACCTGCCTGCAGGTTCAAGTCCCATGCAAGGTACTAGTGAGGACCATCGGGAGACGGTGCTCTCTCCCCCTGTTTCCTGAAAAGTAGCAGTTGGGGGTTATGTTTGAAAGAACCCTGTCCACCTAAAATTTTACAGATAAGAATTAGGTCAAACGTTTAAAAATAAAATAGCAATTTGGCCCATCATCTGACAGAAAGAATAGTCTGTGTATTTGCATACTGGGCCAAAACTTGGTTGGAAAGTCCCTCTTTTATGTCTGGCTTCCAGGCCAGTTGGAAAAGGGCAAACTGAGAGGTGGTAAGAGTATGTTAAATTGGACATTTTCATGGTAAAAGGTTAGCTGGACAGGGTTCTTTCAGACATAAGCCCCAACCGTTACATCTCAGGAAACAGGGGGAGAGAGCACCCTCTCCCGATGGTCCTCCAGCAACTTGATGTCATGACATGGGACTTGAACCTGCCAACTGCCTGTAGCAGAGGCAACGGGTCAAGCGCTCCACACCATTACGCCAAGGCACCTTTGGGCATTCAGCAGATGTCTCCTGGTGCTTTTGAGTTTTTATTTTTCATTCAAGCCTTGAAAAGTTCAAATTACTGCAGCATTGAGCTGTAGGAGGAACAGGACTTGAACATGGAATGTCTGTACTGAAAGCCTGATGATTAGACCATTGCACCATCAGTCAGACACTCTCAGGCAAAGTCTCCTGGTCATTTTGAAGTGATCTTTTGTTCGTTAGCCTTCAGTTAGTAAAGTTTAAATAACACAGAATCATATTAATCAGATGTTTCTTAGCGCTGTTGAGGTCTTCTTTTATATGATAGTGTAACAGCCGGGAATCGAACCCTGGTCTCCCACGTGGAAAGCCAACATCTTAACCACTACGACAATTAGAGTTTTGAGGTAATCAGGCTGAGGCTGTGAGCCACTGCTAGAATAGCAGTAAATGAAGCTCAATAATTAGCATTAAACTTTAGGAAGAGTGGGATTTGAAAATGAACTCTCTGTGCGGAATAACCCCTACTACACCATCACTCAGTAACATCTGCCTCTTTGTACTGTTGAAGCGATCTTTTGTATGTTAGCCTTCAGATAGTAAAGTTGAAAGAATCAAGAGTTGAACATAGAATCACGTTCATCAGAGTGTAACACCCAGGAATCGAACACAGGTCACCTGCACTGAAGGACAACATCTTAACCACTAAGCCAAAGCAACTGCCTATGGCTCAGGGGAGATATGAGACTTTTGAGGTCATCAGGCTGAGGCTGTGAGCCACTGCTATACAATAAAAAAAATCAAAAAACGATGGGCTATAACCCATGTTTTTTTTTTTTTTTTTTTTTTTTTAATCCTCAAAAACGATGAAAAACGGCGTGCTATAGTATGCCGTATGGTATGGGCTATAGCCCATGTTCAAAAATGATGAAAAACGAGTTCTTTTTTTTTCTTTCAAAATTTCAAAAAACGATGGGCTATAACCCATGTTTTTTTTTTCATTTTTTTCAAATCCTCAAAAATGATGAAAAACGGCGTGCTATAGTATGCCATACGGTATGGGCTATAGCCCATGTTCAAAAATGAAGAAAAACAAGGTTAATTATTTTTTTTTCAAAATTTCAAAAAAGATGGGCTATAACCCATGTTTTTTTTTTTTTCATTTTTTTCAAATCCTCAAAAATGATGAAAAACGGCGTGCTATAGTATGCCGTACGGTATGGGCTATAGCCCATGTTCAAAAATGATGAAAAACGAGGTTATTTTATTTTTCAAAATTTCAAAAAACGATGGGCTATAACCCATGTTTTTTTTTTTTTTTTTTTTCAAATCCTCAAAAACGATGAAAAACGGCGTGCTATAGTATGCCGTATGGTATGGGCTATAGCCCATGTTCAAAAATGATGAAAAACGAGTTCTTTTTTTTTCTTTCAAAATTTAAAAAAACGATGGGCTATAACCCATGTTTTTTTTTTTTTAATTTTTTTCAAATCCTCAAAAATGATGAAAAACGGCGTGCTATAGTATGCCGTACGGTATGGGCTATAGCCCATGTTCAAAAATGATGAAAAACGAGTTTTTTTTCTTTTTTCAAAGTTTCAAAAAACGATGGGCTATAACCCATGTTTTTTTTTTTTTTTTCATATCCTCAAAACAGACGTCTAAAACACGTCTATTTTTAGACTTGTTTTAGACGTTTATAAACAGAACTGTCCATCTAAATTCTAAACGGATGGTTAAATATAAGTTCCCGATTGTACCTCACATGCCAGTGTGGCACCGTAGATAAACCTGGGGTTTATAAGCAGAACATTCCGGGTTCAATTCTCCTGAAGAACATTTTCACTGTCCATCTAAATTCTAAACGGCTGGTTAAATATAAGTTCCCGATTGTACCTTACATGCCGATGTGGCTCAAAAGATAAATCTGAGGTTCATAATCCAAAGGTTACTGGTTCAAAACTAATACTCAACCAATGCTGCAGTAACTTGAACTTTTCAAGGCTAGAATAAAAAATAAAAACTCATAAGCACCAGGAGACATCTGCTGATTGCCCCAAGGTGCCTTAGCTCAATGGTGTGGTGTGCTTGATCGGTAGCCTCTGCTACCACCTGCCTGCAGGTTCAAGTCCCATGCAAGGTACTAGTGAGGACCATCGGGAGACGGTGCTCTCTCCCCCTGTTTCCTGAAAAGTAGCAGTTGGGGGTTATGTTTGAAAGAACCCTGTCCACCTAAAATTTTACAGATAAGAATTAGGTCAAACGTTTAAAAATAAAATAGCAATTTGGCCCATCATCTGACAGAAAGAATAGTCTGTGTATTTGCATACTGGGCCAAAACTTGGTTGGAAAGTCCCTCTTTTATGTCTGGCTTCCAGGCCAGTTGGAAAAGGGCAAACTGAGAGGTGGTAAGAGTATGTTAAATTGGACATTTTCATGGTAAAAGGTTAGCTGGACAGGGTTCTTTCAGACATAAGCCCCAACCGTTACATCTCAGGAAACAGGGGGAGAGAGCACCCTCTCCCGATGGTCCTCCAGCAACTTGATGTCATGACATGGGACTTGAACCTGCCAACTGCCTGTAGCAGAGGCAACGGGTCAAGCGCTCCACACCATTACACCAAGGCACCTTTGGGCATTCAGCAGATGTCTCCTGGTGCTTTTGAGTTTTTATTTTTCATTCAAGCCTTGAAAAGTTCAAATTACTGCAGCATTGAGCTGTAGGAGGAACAGGACTTGAACATGGAATGTCTGTACTGAAAGCCTGATGATTAGACCATTGCACCATCAGTCAGACACTCTCAGGCAAAGTCTCCTGGTCATTTTTAAGTGATCTTTTGTTCGTTAGCCTTCAGTTAGTAAAGTTTAAATAACACAGAATCATATTAATCAGATGTTTCTTAGCACTGTTGAGGTCTTCTTTTATATGATAGTGTAACAGCCGGGAATCGAACCCTGGTCTCCCACGTGGAAAGCCAACATCTTAACCACTACGACAATTAGAGTTTTGAGGTAATCAGGCTGAGGCTGTGAGCCACTGCTAGAATAGCAGTAAATGAAGCTCAATAATTAGCATTAAACTTTAGGAAGAGTGGGATTTGAAAATGAACTCTCTGTGCGGAATAACCCCTACTACACCATCACTCAGTAACATCTGCCTCTTTGTACTGTTGAAGCGATCTTTTGTATGTTAGCCTTCAGATAGTAAAGTTGAAAGAATCAAGAGTTGAACATAGAATCACGTTCATCAGAGTGTAACACCCAGGAAACGAACACAGGTCACCTGCACTGAAGGACAACATCTTAACCACTAAGCCAAAGCAACTGCCTATGGCTCAGGGGAGATATGAGACTTTTGAGGTCATCAGGCTGAGGCTGTGAGCCACTGCTATACAATAAAAAAAATCAAAAAACGATGGGCTATAACCCATGTTTTTTTTTTTTTTTTTTTTTTTCAAATCCTCAAAAACGATGAAAAACGGCGTGCTATAGTATGCCGTATGGTATGGGCTATAGCCCATGTTCAAAAATGATGAAAAACGAGTTCTTTTTTTTTCTTTCAAAATTTCAAAAAACGATGGGCTATAACCCATGTTTTTTTTTTTTGTTTTTTTTTCAAATCCTCAAAAACGATGAAAAACGGCGTGCTATAGTATGCCGTATGGTATGGGCTATAGCCCATGTTCAAAAATGATGAAAAACGAGGTTATTTTTTTTTCAAATTTTCAAAAAACGATGGGCTATAACCCATGTTTTTTTTTTTTGTTTTTTTTTCAAATCCTCAAAAACGATGAAAAACGGCGTGCTATAGTATGCCGTATGGTATGGGCTATAGCCCATGTTCAAAAATGATGAAAAACGAGGTTATTTTTTTTTTCAAATTTTCAAAAAACGATGGGCTATAACCCATGTTTTTTTTGTTTTTTTTTTTTAATCCTCAAAAACGATGAAAAACGGCGTGCTATAGTATGCCGTATGGTATGGGCTATAGCCCATGTTCAAAAATGATGAAAAACGAGTTCTTTTTTTTTCTTTCAAAATTTCAAAAAACGATGGGCTATAACCCATGTTTTTTTTTTTGTTTTTTTTTTCAAATCCTCAAAAATGATGAAAAACGGCGTGCTATAGTATGCCATACGGTATGGGCTATAGCCCATGTTCAAAAATGAAGAAAAACAAGGTTAATTATTTTTTTTTCAAAATTTCAAAAAACGATGGGCTATAACCCATGTTTTTTTTTTTTTTAATCCTCAAAAATGATGAAAAACGGCGTGCTATAGTATGCCGTACGGTATGGGCTATAGCCCATGTTCAAAAATGATGAAAAACAAGTTCTTTTTTTTTCTTTCA
Organism: Protomyctophum parallelum; assembly: GCF_964188405.1. Taxonomy (NCBI): domain Eukaryota; kingdom Metazoa; phylum Chordata; class Actinopteri; order Myctophiformes; family Myctophidae; genus Protomyctophum; species Protomyctophum parallelum. The sequence continues at coordinate 26,243,156 of NC_139719.1, read as the reverse complement.
AAATTTCAAAAAACGATGGGCTATAACCCATGTTTTTTTTTTTTTTTCATTTTTTTCAAATCCTCAAAAATGATGAAAAACGGCGTGCTATAGTATGCCATACGGTATGGGCTATAGCCCATGTTCAAAAATGAAGAAAAACAAGGTTAATTTTTTTTTTTTCCAAAATTTCAAAAAACGATGGGCTATAACCCATGTTTTTTTTTTTTGTTTTTTTTTCAAATCCTCAAAAACGATGAAAAACGGCGTGCTATAGTATGCCGTATGGTATGGGCTATAGCCCATGTTCAAAAATGATGAAAAACGAGGTTATTTTTTTTTTCAAATTTTCAAAAAACGATGGGCTATAACCCATGTTTTTTTTGTTTTTTTTTTTTAATCCTCAAAAACGATGAAAAACGGCGTGCTATAGTATGCCGTATGGTATGGGCTATAGCCCATGTTCAAAAATGATGAAAAACGAGTTCTTTTTTTTTCTTTCAAAATTTCAAAAAACGATGGGCTATAACCCATGTTTTTTTTTTTGTTTTTTTTTTCAAATCCTCAAAAATGATGAAAAACGGCGTGCTATAGTATGCCATACGGTATGGGCTATAGCCCATGTTCAAAAATGAAGAAAAACAAGGTTAATTATTTTTTTTTCAAAATTTCAAAAAACGATGGGCTATAACCCATGTTTTTTTTTTTTTTAATCCTCAAAAATGATGAAAAACGGCGTGCTATAGTATGCCGTACGGTATGGGCTATAGCCCATGTTCAAAAATGATGAAAAACAAGTTCTTTTTTTTTCTTTCAAAATTTCAAAAAACGATGGGCTATAACCCATGTTTTTTTTTTTTTTTCATTTTTTTCAAATCCTCAAAAATGATGAAAAACGGCGTGCTATAGTATGCCATACGGTATGGGCTATAGCCCATGTTCAAAAATGAAGAAAAACAAGGTTAATTTTTTTTTTCCAAAATTTCAAAAAACGATGGGCTATAACCCATGTTTTTTTTTTTTTCTTTTTTTTCAAATCCTCAAAAACGATGAAAAACGGCGTGCTATAGTATGCCGTATGGTATGGGCTATAGCCCATGTTCAAAAATGATGAAAAACGAGTTCTTTTTTTTTCTTTCAAAATTTCAAAAAACGATGGGCTATAACCCATGTTTTTTTTTCTTTTTCTTTTTTTTCAAATCCTCAAAAATGATGAAAAACGGCGTGCTATAGTATGCCATACGGTATGGGCCCATGTTCAAAAATGAAGAAAAACAAGGTTAATTTTTTTTTTTTCAAATTTTCAAAAAACGATGGGCTATAACCAATGTTTTTTTTTTTTTCATTTTTTTCAAATCCTCAAAAATGATGAAAAACGGCGTGCTATAGTATGCCGTACGGTATGGGCTATAGCCCATGTTCAAAAATGATGAAAAACGAGGTTATTTTATTTTTCAAAATTTAAAAAAACGATGGGCTATAACCCATGTTTTTTTTTTTGTTTTTTTTTCAAATCCTCAAAAACGATGAAAAACGGCGTGCTATAGTATGCCGTATGGTATGGGCTATAGCCCATGTTCAAAAATGATGAAAAACGAGTTCTTTTTTTTTCTTTCAAAATTTAAAAAAACGATGGGCTATAACCCATGTTTTTTTTTTTTTGTTTTTTTTTTTAAATCCTCAAAAATGATGAAAAACGGCGTGCTATAGTATGCCATACGGTATGGGCTATAGCCCATGTTCAAAAATGAAGAAAAACAAGGTTAATTTTTTTTTTTCAAAATTTCAAAAAACGATGGGCTATAACCCATGTTTTTTTTTTTTTCATTTTTTTCAAATCCTCAAAAATGATGAAAAACGGCGTGCTATAGTATGCCGTACGGTATGGGCTATAGCCCATGTTCAAAAATGATGAAAAACTAGTTTTTTTTCTTTTTTCAAAGTTTCAAAAAACGATGGGCTATAACCCATGTTTTTTTTTTTTTTTCATATCCTCAAAACAGACGTCTAAAACACGTCTATTTTTAGACTTGTTTTAGACGTTTATAAACAGAACTGTCCATCTAAATTCTAAACGGATGGTTAAATATAAGTTCCCGATTGTACCTCACATGCCAGTGTGGCACCGTAGATAAACCTGGGGTTTATAAGCAGAACATTCCGGGTTCAATTCTCCTGAAGAACATTTTCACTGTCCATCTAAATTCTAAACGGCTGGTTAAATATAAGTTCCCGATTGTACCTTACGTGCCGATGTTGCTCAAAAGATAAATCTGAGGTTCATAATCCAAAGGTTACTGGTTCAAAACTAATACTCAACCAATGCTGCAGTAATTTGAACTTTTCAAGGCTAGAATAAAAAATAAAAACTCATAAGCACCAGGAGACATCTGCTGATTGCCCCAAGGTGCCTTAGCTCAATGGTGTGGTGTGCTTGATCGGTAGCCTCTGCTACCACCTGCCTGCAGGTTCAAGTCCCATGCAAGGTACTAGTGAGGACCATCGGGAGACGGTGCTCTCTCCCCCTGTTTCCTGAAAAGTAGCAGTTGGGGGTTATGTTTGAAAGAACCCTGTCCACCTAAAATTTTACAGATAAGAATTAGGTCAAACGTTTAAAAATAAAATAGCAATTTGGCCCATCATCTGACAGAAAGAATAGTCTGTGTATTTGCATACTGGGCCAAAACTTGGTTGGAAAGTCCCTCTTTTATGTCTGGCTTCCAGGCCAGTTGGAAAAGGGCAAACTGAGAGGTGGTAAGAGTATGTTAAATTGGACATTTTCATGGTAAAAGGTTAGCTGGACAGGGTTCTTTCAGACATAAGCCCCAACCGTTACATCTCAGGAAACAGGGGGAGAGAGCACCCTCTCCCGATGGTCCTCCAGCAACTTGATGTCATGACATGGGACTTGAACCTGCCAACTGCCTGTAGCAGAGGCAACGGGTCAAGCGCTCCACACCATTACACCAAGGCACCTTTGGGCATTCAGCAGATGTCTCCTGGTGCTTTTGAGATGGGCTATAACCCATGTTTTTTTTTTCATTTTTTTCAAATCCTCAAAAATGATGAAAAACGGCGTGCTATAGTATGCCATACGGTATGGGCTATAGCCCATGTTCAAAAATGAAGAAAAACAAGGTTAATTATTTTTTTTTCAAAATTTCAAAAAAGATGGGCTATAACCCATGTTTTTTTTTTTTTCATTTTTTTCAAATCCTCAAAAATGATGAAAAACGGCGTGCTATAGTATGCCGTACGGTATGGGCTATAGCCCATGTTCAAAAATGATGAAAAACGAGGTTATTTTATTTTTCAAAATTTCAAAAAACGATGGGCTATAACCCATGTTTTTTTTTTTTTTTTTTTTTCAAATCCTCAAAAACGATGAAAAACGGCGTGCTATAGTATGCCGTATGGTATGGGCTATAGCCCATGTTCAAAAATGATGAAAAACGAGTTCTTTTTTTTTCTTTCAAAATTTAAAAAAACGATGGGCTATAACCCATGTTTTTTTTTTTTTAATTTTTTTCAAATCCTCAAAAATGATGAAAAACGGCGTGCTATAGTATGCCGTACGGTATGGGCTATAGCCCATGTTCAAAAATGATGAAAAACGAGTTTTTTTTCTTTTTTCAAAGTTTCAAAAAACGATGGGCTATAACCCATGTTTTTTTTTTTTTTTTCATATCCTCAAAACAGACGTCTAAAACACGTCTATTTTTAGACTTGTTTTAGACGTTTATAAACAGAACTGTCCATCTAAATTCTAAACGGATGGTTAAATATAAGTTCCCGATTGTACCTCACATGCCAGTGTGGCACCGTAGATAAACCTGGGGTTTATAAGCAGAACATTCCGGGTTCAATTCTCCTGAAGAACATTTTCACTGTCCATCTAAATTCTAAACGGCTGGTTAAATATAAGTTCCCGATTGTACCTTACATGCCGATGTGGCTCAAAAGATAAATCTGAGGTTCATAATCCAAAGGTTACTGGTTCAAAACTAATACTCAACCAATGCTGCAGTAACTTGAACTTTTCAAGGCTAGAATAAAAAATAAAAACTCATAAGCACCAGGAGACATCTGCTGATTGCCCCAAGGTGCCTTAGCTCAATGGTGTGGTGTGCTTGATCGGTAGCCTCTGCTACCACCTGCCTGCAGGTTCAAGTCCCATGCAAGGTACTAGTGAGGACCATCGGGAGACGGTGCTCTCTCCCCCTGTTTCCTGAAAAGTAGCAGTTGGGGGTTATGTTTGAAAGAACCCTGTCCACCTAAAATTTTACAGATAAGAATTAGGTCAAACGTTTAAAAATAAAATAGCAATTTGGCCCATCATCTGACAGAAAGAATAGTCTGTGTATTTGCATACTGGGCCAAAACTTGGTTGGAAAGTCCCTCTTTTATGTCTGGCTTCCAGGCCAGTTGGAAAAGGGCAAACTGAGAGGTGGTAAGAGTATGTTAAATTGGACATTTTCATGGTAAAAGGTTAGCTGGACAGGGTTCTTTCAGACATAAGCCCCAACCGTTACATCTCAGGAAACAGGGGGAGAGAGCACCCTCTCCCGATGGTCCTCCAGCAACTTGATGTCATGACATGGGACTTGAACCTGCCAACTGCCTGTAGCAGAGGCAACGGGTCAAGCGCTCCACACCATTACACCAAGGCACCTTTGGGCATTCAGCAGATGTCTCCTGGTGCTTTTGAGTTTTTATTTTTCATTCAAGCCTTGAAAAGTTCAAATTACTGCAGCATTGAGCTGTAGGAGGAACAGGACTTGAACATGGAATGTCTGTACTGAAAGCCTGATGATTAGACCATTGCACCATCAGTCAGACACTCTCAGGCAAAGTCTCCTGGTCATTTTTAAGTGATCTTTTGTTCGTTAGCCTTCAGTTAGTAAAGTTTAAATAACACAGAATCATATTAATCAGATGTTTCTTAGCACTGTTGAGGTCTTCTTTTATATGATAGTGTAACAGCCGGGAATCGAACCCTGGTCTCCCACGTGGAAAGCCAACATCTTAACCACTACGACAATTAGAGTTTTGAGGTAATCAGGCTGAGGCTGTGAGCCACTGCTAGAATAGCAGTAAATGAAGCTCAATAATTAGCATTAAACTTTAGGAAGAGTGGGATTTGAAAATGAACTCTCTGTGCGGAATAACCCCTACTACACCATCACTCAGTAACATCTGCCTCTTTGTACTGTTGAAGCGATCTTTTGTATGTTAGCCTTCAGATAGTAAAGTTGAAAGAATCAAGAGTTGAACATAGAATCACGTTCATCAGAGTGTAACACCCAGGAATCGAACACAGGTCACCTGCACTGAAGGCCAACATCTTAACCACTAAGCCAAAGCAACTGCCTATGGCTCAGGGGAGATATGATACTTTTGAGGTCATCAGGCTGAGGCTGTGAGCCACTGCTATACAATAGCCTTCAGTTAATACACCTCTACATGTTCAAATCCCTGTTCTCCTATAGCTTAATGCTGGAGTGTTTCAACTTGACTGAGTGCTAACACACACAATTACCAGGAGATGTTCACTGTGTGTCTGACTGATGGTGCAATGGTCTAATGGTCTCTCTGTACGGACATTCCATGTTCAAGTCCCATTGCTCCTATATAGCACACTGCTCGAGTACCGTCTCCCGATGGTCCTCCAGCACCTTGATGACATGGGACTTGAACCTGCCAACTGTCTGTAGCAAAGGCAACCGATCAAGTGCACCACACCATTGAGCCAAGGCACATTTGGGCATTCAGCAGATCACGTTTTCAGATTTTTAGCTGCGTTTTTCTGTCGGTTTTCCGAAAAACGCGTCCAGTGTGCAACCACCTTTAGTGCTTTTTCTGGTTTTATCCTCATATAAGTTTTTGTATTGACCTTTTTATTGTTTCATATATTTCGTTGTAACTGTACCCATTCTACAAACTGTGAATACAATCAGTGAAAATCACACAATAATATAATAGCAGATAAATACTAATAATAATAATTTTGAACCCTTTATTGTGAGTACAGTCATGCAAAAAACATTGGCAGAAGAAATGTCAAAGTTCCCATTCTCTCAGAAAAACCAAAAACAGGGACAACAGGGAAGTAGATCAATTCCCAGTGGGTAAGAATAAAGGTGAACATGATCAACATCCGATTGTGGCAGGCTTATTATACTTAAAACTAAATAATATTTGAAATAAAATTAAATCTAAAGTAACAAATACATAAAATAATACTAACAATGCAGAATAAATTGAAACTGAATTTGGAGGTAAAATCCAATTTTTAGTTTTAGTTTTTTCCACAACATAACTGATGCCATGCATATTCATCCTATGCTTGTCAGCTTCTATGAATCAAACTTTACCTAATATTACCTGAAGAACTAAAACTAAGACTAAAATGAAATAAAAACTAAGCTCAAATCACTAAATTCCTTAAACTAAAACTACTGATGCACCCGTAAAACAAAACAGAAATCTAACAGAACTGAAACACAGTCAGAAACCAAATAAAAATTAATAAAGAATATTCTAAAACTATAATGCCTGGTGAGGAGGACCTTCTTGTGTTGAATATAATCTCATACTTGATCACACCAAAAAGTGACTGAATACTAAGCGACTAAGGCTGTGTTTTAAATTGGGTACTAGAAAACTCGTACTATTGTTGAACTGGTCACATTTTGTGATTTCACTGCTTTAATATAGATCTTTATCTTATTGTCATACTGAATTATAAATAATGTTCCTTGTGTGATTTTTCAGACCTTGAATTTTAACAAAACGTGATAAACTGACAAACTGAACAATTTTTTTATCTGCATGAATCCTCATAGTCGCATCTTCTATTTCATGCTTTTTCATAAATTAATCATCATAATTTTTCGACCGCGGTCGAGATCATGGATTTCACAATGCCACGGCAGACTTTCCGGTCCTTCATTACTATCCCCAGTTCCTGCTTACTGATGAATGTGTCCCTAGCGATGACATCAGGGAACAACAGTTCTCTACCTCTGGTCTGCTTTGAGGCAAGAAGGGAAGATGTAACCTCATTGTCAGCTCTGTAGCAGTGGCCGGCAAACTGTTCTTTTGGACCGGACTAGTGAAGAAACACGGGGAAGGTTTTAATTAATTAATGAATAATACTTGTTCGTGCAGGAGTAACAAATATAGCTTTCTACAAGCTATGCTATGCTAATTTAGCTGTTTCTGCCATTTAAAAGATAATAATGTTTAACATACCCAAAGTAAGTGGGGTCGCTATGTTGAAAATCTGTCAGTGGGCATTTATAAATATTGAACCAATGAAAGGTACCTATTATCATTATCAATAACTGACTAAATGACATTATTGCATCCATTGGACACAGGATTGTTTTTTCCATTTCTTAAAATGAAACTGTTTTGGACATCTGTTTCCACCCGACAGTGACGATATGGTGACTTAGATTTGTTTTGTACACTAAAGCTGTTGCCATAAACTGTAAACTAACGGGTCTGCACAACTAAATGCTTTTTCGCCTGTATGAGTCCTCATATGTCTTTTCAGATTAGACATTTGAACAAAAACTTTGGAACAAATTGAACAAGAGAAGGTTTTTTCACCTGTATGAATCCTCATATGCTGGCTCAGATTCGTTTTTACACTAAAGCTATTGCCACAAACTGTACAACTAAATGGTTTTTCCCCTGTATGAGTCCTCATGTGATTTTTCAGGTCACACATGTAACTACAGCCTTTGCCACAAACTGTACAGATAAAGGCTTTTTCCCCAGTGTGAGTCCTCATGTGTTTTTTCAAATCACACATGTAATTACAACCTTTGCCACAAATAGTGCAATTAAAGGGTTTTTCCCCTGTATGAGTGCTCATGTGTTTTTTCAGCTCGCACCGGTAATTACAGCCTTTGCCACAAATCTCACAACTAAAGGGTTTTTCCCCCGAATGAGTCTTGGGTGGTGTTTGTTTTGGTGCCTCCAGGTCCTGGCTGACTGACTGAGCCTCCCTAGTCTCATCCCACTCATCATCACTGTCTTCATCATCTCCAGTTGGTTGTGATGCTCCCCAGTACTTTATATAAGCTTGTGTTTTCATGTGCTCAGCTGAGGTGCCGGCTGGTGGGTCTTCCTCTTTATTTTCATCATCTTCACTTTTCATCGTTGGGGATGTCAACGCTGTCCCAAAAGCCTCCTCTGGTCTGAGAAGAAGCTCCACCTGTTCCACTTTGATCTGTGGAGACTCTGGTTCCTCCAGGACCAGACTGGGGCTCCTCTCCTGCTGTTCAGCAGAAAGCTCTTCACAAAGGTAGTGGAAGTCTAGGAGGAGAAAAATAACACGATTAGGCAGTTTACTGAGATACAATGTTACAAGTTTTTCTCCCCAATGTAGTCTTTATGCCAATAGATTCTGTTTTATCACTGCTGTTGTATCCTACCGACTCACCTGCCAGTGAGGAGCCTCTAACCAGGAGGACATAGAGCCTTCGTTCTACTCCTCCTGCTCAACACTCCCTGCTGACAGGTGCCGCTCCAGCCTGTAGGAGCACATACAATGACCAAGATCACCCTCTCCACGCCCGGCTTTCCTCCCCCAAACGCAGACCAATAGACCTTTAGCTATGGTCCAATCACAACTAAGCATAGTTTGGTTAGACAAACCTCTCCACCAATAGTTTTCCTATATGATAAAACATTGTTTTAAAAAAAAAAAGATGTTGCACACATTTTTCCAGTGCATATGGCAGGCCTTGTTGACGGATTTGGAAGAGATTTTGAAGGTCTTGTTCCAAAAATGAACCAGTATTTAATGTGTAAAGTCCATGATATTTACATTGGAATGACTGAGCCCGGCTGGAAAGTGTCCAACCCATGGGGAGAGGGCGGGGCTTAGCTAAAGGTATATTGTGTTCGCATAGGCGTCCGACAAAGCTGGCTGCACCACGGTGGATTTGAACCCACAACCTCCATGGTGGTGGGCAGGGAACATTTTGCAGCCCCTTGCTTGTACGGGATAGGCAGCGGTTGTGGCCAGGCAAAGAACTTCAGACTCGTCACACACACACCACACCACTTGAAATGGACAGAAACTAACTTCTGTATGGATGTAGCAAAAATGTAAGTTTTAAACTAGTCGTTGTAGATAGACAACTAAAGAACATACATAATCTATCCCCAGTGTTGTAGTACGGATGCACTGCCGACAGCCGACAGGAGAGACAGAGAACCCGTTGCACGTCTCTCGCAGCTTGTTTGAAAGCATCCTTTTTATTTCATCCTTTACATGCCACAATCTGGTGGTGTTGCCAGAATCCTGAAGAAAACTACAAATCTTTGACAGCTGTTAACTCTTTCGTTGAACCAGAAGTGTTTGTTGGTGAGTCATAGCTTCAGTCTGTGCCGTCTTCTCTCAGTGTAAACAATGGTTTTGTACGTGCAAGGTTGATTACAAGTTTTATTAAGCTCCATCCATTAGCTCAATCTGAGCCCTATAAATGCTTTAGATCGTGTACGTGTACGTGGAGATTTTGGATATTCGATAACGTCACACCATGGGAGCTACCGGAGGCTAGCGACGGTTGCTAAAAACAGCTAGCAGACGGTAAATAAAATACTATTAATTCTGGATTAAATCACATTAAAGAAACACAAGATTTCTCAGGTTGGCAAAGGAGGATTTAAGGTTTAAACCTGAGAAATCACAGGATTGGCAAATATTGTGTTAAGCCGATAAATAGGTAATGTAATTAGTTATACCATACTTGCTAGTGATCATTATTTTGCTTGTGAAATATGTTTGGGCAATCCATTCTATTTTCATATTGTGATTAGTGGCCAGCAACAATTAAGATCTAACTGCTAACTAAGGAACCAGAGGGGGAAGGAGAAGCGTGGCTGTCACATAAAGATGTACAGTATGCTACAGTGATCGACTGGCTCAACCTGTACATTGGTTGAGATCTGTCTCAACTCTGGTTGGACGTTGTGGCTTGCAGAGACAGACTGGCTTGAGACGATCTGATTAATAAAAGACAATTATTTACAAGGGTAGAACTCTGTGTGAGCATTGGACAACTGGCTTCAGTGTTAAACGACAACTTCACTCATTGTCAACCTATCTTCATGAAATTGGTCCTAACTAAAGCTCTTTTATAATATACTGTATGTATTATGTATTATTGTCGACTGTCTCAGAGGAAGGGTGTGGACAGTTCAGAAACCTGCCTACCAGTGACATCATTGATGGGGAATCAAAGCCAATTCTCCATATTCAGACCGCAGCCATCTTGCCAGCAAGGTGATACCTAGGTGACACTTCCCATAGAGAGCCCATTCATCCAAACAGAAAAGTCCGCTCTAATGATATTAAACAGCGTCAAAATCACCCAACATTGCAACTATAGGGAAAGCTTGAATTATCCTCTTTCAATCTGTAAAGTTTGTGTTTTATAAAAATCCACCGTAGACATTTTATGAGCTACTTCCTGTCAAGAAATTCCTTGCAGATGATTATTTTCTAAGTATCAGAGTAGGGAAGCGCTCGTTATCAGTAAAGCTCCTCCTGCTGCCTCCTGCATTATGTGCACATTCAAAACAGGTGGTATGCATGGGCTGTTGAGTGATGGTCAACGAGCACTTCCAAACTCCAGCACACAAAATACTCTGCAAGGAATTTCTTGACAGGAAGTAGCTCATAAAATGTCTACGGTGTCTCGACAGCCCATACATTCGATAAAGAAAAATCTGATTGCATTAGACGACGTTAAACTCACTTTGCCACTCGAATTTCCATTCACTTTATGCATGCGCATACCCTCTATAGGATAATAGAAGCCATTGCTCTAACATTAATACAAAAATACGATACTGATTATGTCACTGGTAGGCAGATTTCTGAACTGTCCACAGCCCTCATCTGAGACACAGTCAGTGTATCATATTTAGCTTGCGTGAGGACCAAGTATATGAAGATAGGTAAAGAATGGGTGAAGTGGTCCTTTAAAGAAAACCAACCTTGGAATATAATAGTTTTATCCATAGACTGTAAAAAGAAATATGGACAAAGCGTTCTCCGGGTCTGATACGGACGTAAGATGAAGCCAGTCAGTCCTTGAATTGTAAATCGCCATCTTTGTAGATCCGTTTGGGCCCAGCTGGCCATTGGCTGGCCCAGACAACGAGGCAGGACTTCCCCCCTTCTTTCGTTGGTTTTTATTTTGACTCGAACGGGGGGTGGCTCCCGATCATAGACTGTAACGGTAGCCACGCCCCTCAGAACATACGAGACTTTATGGTCATTTTTTAAATAAATGGGACCATCATTTTCCAAAAAGAATATTATGACATGAGAAATTAGACTTTAAACTAGTGACTGGAAGCAGAAAGTATTCATGACCATGATTATTAAGGTAATACAGTCTAGGTGAAGTTGGGCCCAAATACATGGAGCTCTATGGAGCTATGGGTCAATGACAGCGCCACAACAGGCCATATGAACTTTCAGGAAGTCCCGATTTCCTTAGTGGCTTCACAAAATATCTGTCCCCCTGGTTTTATCCAATGATAAAGGTGAAATATTAAAATGATACATTTAACAACAGCTCCCTTTTAAAAGGCAAGACCACTTTTTTGACGTTTGAATTGTATAGTTACCTTGCCATTATGTAACTCTAAATGTGGACAATAAATAAAACATAATTGCTCCAGTAATTGGAAATTGACAATTAAAAATATGCTCTTCGTTGACTTAATTGTACGCTCAAACAGCTCTCAAAGTCACTCTTTTAGCACATAAATGAACAAACAAAGTTGATTCAGACAATATAGACTAGAGCTTCACTAAACCCAGTACTTTTTTGTTAGTTTTTTGTTTGTTTTTACTATTTGAAAATCTGGATCCTGATCCACGGATCCACTCCAGGTTTTCTTCCTAATAGAAATCTAATTCTTAGAGAAGTCAAGTCGACAACCTGCCAAACCTGAGGCAAGGAAGCAACCAGGTGCTCAGGAGGTGTGCAGGTATAAAAAATCTAATAACAAAACGGGATAACACATCTATATAGAACAAAGCGGAGATCCGGGCACACTCAATGTAAAAAGGAGGAAAACTTGTATTGAACCGACATGTTTCGACCTATACGGTCTTCATCAGGGCTGAACCTGCCACCTGAACCTGCCACCCGAACCTGCCAAACCTATTGTCTTATACTGTACCTTGATATCTTCCATCCTGCTGTTCCTCCTGGACCATTAGACTGGGGCTCCTCTCCTGATGTTCAGGGGAAACCTGCTCCTTACACACAGGGAGCAGAGGGACATCATCTGCAAGAGGAGTTAACATCAGCACAGACCAACTAAAAGTGTTCTCCAGTTCAATAAAGATCCTACTTTATTTTATTCATACATCATCTCTTTGTACATTGAAACTGCTGACAAAACAACACATGAAGTGCTTGCTGGTCAGTTTGTTTTTATGAAACGTACAGAGAATGGTCAGCAATAAGGTGCCCTAAGAGATAATCAAAAATGGTTTGACAGTAGATGGAGATAATCAAATGTTAATGACAATTTAAAACCTATTAAATTGTCATGTAACCTTGCACAGATACACACCAGCTCTGAGTGACAGTGAATGTGATAAAAAAAAAGACCTGTGAGTGGTGCTGTGCTGTACTTGTGCTGTGTGTGTGTGTGTGTGTGTGTGTGTGTGTGTGTGTGTGTGTGTGTGTGTGTGTGTGTGTGTGTGTGTGTGTGTGTGTGTGTGTGTGTGTGTGGTTCTTCTATAGTGTGTGTTGAACCAAACCTGCAGTGTGTAGTTTGTTCAGGTGTGTGTGTAGTTCTTCCATCTCTCTCTGGAACAGGCCGCAGATGCGCTCAGCGACCGCAGTGAGGCGCTCCAACACAAACACTCTGACAACATTATAATCGCCGCTTTGTTTTTCCAACACGCACAATATCTGCTCTAAGATCTGCTCTCCCACCGACGTCAATTGCTCATTTACACTGAACCTGACGGACTCGATTTGACACGTTTTAACTCGTTTACGAGACATTTGTGTTTGACACTGGAGAAGTGATCCTCCAGCAGAATGACAACACCACGACACAGTTCCGGGTCAACGTGTTTCGCGCATGGGCAATAAAGAAGAACCCAGGGCTCGTTTGGTGGACGACTGTTGGCTTCTTCCGCCATCTGCTGGAGGTGTAACGTCACTGAAGAAAGTTGTCAAACTCTATGGTCAAACTACATCTATCTAAACACTAAACAGTATCAAAACATCTAGTAAGTATATAATATCAAAACATCGATCATCTCTACATTAAACACACACTAGCCCAGGATATCAGGTCTACAAATGGAACCGGCGGTCCTGGCCAGTCAATATGCTATCTAAATTAAATTTCTGTCAATTACACAAACGAAACAAATTATATTTGCATACATTCAGGCAATTCGACCTTTGCGCCTTTGTAATACTGTAACATTCAACAAGTCTGTCAAAGGACTGCGTACAAAAAATGCCAATTTAAAAATAATAATAGCCTAGGCTATATATTTTTGCATCCCCTTGATTTATTTTGGAACCATTTTGAAGGAAATTCACAGTTGTGCAGATGCAATTTCTTTCCAGCATATTGAGATTTCTGGATACGATTTATGGCTACTGATTGTAAATAGCAGCCCGCTGCCCACAGCGTTGCTGGTGCAGAATGGTATCTTGCCTTGAAGAGGGCTTTCTACAGCTGCAACGCAGGGCTTTCTATAGCCATGGTTCACATGACGCTCGTACTAATCATGACAGTCATGTTTCAGGGCTAGGCTTTCCACAGCTGCAACACAACGCAGGGCTTTCTACAGCTGCAATGCAGGGTTTTCCACAGCTGCAACACAACGCAGGGCTTTCTACAGCTGCAACGCAGGGCTTTCTACAGCTGCAACGCAGGGCTTTCTACAGCTGCAACGCAGGGCTTTCTACAGCTGCAACGCAGGGCTTTCTACAGCTGCAACGCAGGGCTTTCTACAGCTGCAACGCAGGGCTTTCTACAGCTGCAACGCAGGGCTTTCTACAGCTGCAACGCAGGGCTTTCTACAGCTGCAACGCAGGGCTTTCTACAGCTGGAACACAGGGCTTTCTACAGCTGCAACGCAGGGCTTTCTACAGCTGCAACGCAGGGCTTTCTACAGCTGCAACGCAGAGCTTTCTACAGCTGCAACGCAGGGCTTTCTACAGCTGGAACACAGGGCTTTCCAGTCACTCCTAAACGTTTGTTGTCCTTTAGGGTCAAAAAGCAAAATGTGAAACCAAATATATGCCAAGATGTAGATTAAAAACACAAATGATTGTCGTCATTATTGCCTAAAGGAAGTTTGGGGGGAAAAAGCTAATAAATGTTTTTTCCACTGCAATTTAAAGAATATTTTAAGGATTGGGGCGGCGGTGGCTCAGGGGTAGAGTGGCTGGATGGTAACGGCAACGTTGCCTGTTCCAACCTGGGCTCCCCCAGAGTTAGTGTCGAAGTGTCCTTGAGCAAGACACTGAAGTGACTGAACCCCTAATTGCTCCTGATGTGCGCTATTTGGTGCCTTGCATGGTTTCTGCCGCCATCAGTGTATGAATGTGTTTGTGTGTGTGTGTGAATGGGTGAATGTAATGCACAATCTATGTAAAGCGCCTTGGATAAAGGCGCTATATAAATGCACCATTTACCTGTTCTGCACACTTGGATCTATGCAGTACTTCACTTTGAGTCTATCAGACCTTCATCAGAGCATACAATGGTTTTCAACACACAAGGTTCCATCCAAGAGTGACAATATCAAAAGCCACTTTGTTTAATTGAGACCCACAGGTTGAAGTAGCGTATTATCTGAAGTGTCAACAGAGCTCTCTTTGACCGATCTTTCCTTCCATAGCTCCCCCTGCTGGCCATGTGATGTGTTCATAATCAGGACCCTGGAGTAGGCCTAGAGAAAATAGAGGGTGTGTAGCAACTCATAATGTAATAGCAACTCATAATGTAATAGCAACTCATAATGTAATAAGGGCTCAAAAAGGCTCATAATGTAATAAGTTAAATGTAATAATAACTCATAATGTAATAATCAGCTCATAATGTAATAAAATCATGAGCGCATAACGTAATAACAGATTTTTCAAAAATTATGAGTTGCCTTAACAGTTTGACTGTTTTTTACGATTAACCCGCATTTTAATCAACCCCCCTTCACTGCCGAGATTGTTGTATTACCTTTAGAGCATACGCTGAATTATTTGGGCTTTTAATCCGCGAAAATCCATCAAAAAAAGCTCCCGTGGTTTGTTATGATCTGTGTGTAGCATCCACCATCTTGGTGCACGCGGAAGACGCACACAAGATTGGTTTCAATGAGGCGTTGCACCCAATGCATTTCCATTGGCCTCAATTTCCCAGAAGCCCTAGCAGCCCACAGCATGTGACGATTTCCGGTTTCGTCATCACAGCGAAGGCATCCGGTCTCATACTCCGCGACGAAGACGGATTTTCTTTTGATTCATTACATTACGGCGGATTAAACACATAAAACAAAAGGCGGGTATGTCCGATACGGCAGCGACATTAACCTGGAGTAATCCATTCAAGGCACGGAAACTGTTAATAGGCAGCTCATAATGTAATACAAGTTCATAATGTAATAATGGCCCATATTGGTGAGAAAAGTCTTACACTGTCATTGTTATTACCTCTGTTGACAAATGTAGACTTCCATATGGCCCATATAGTCTTACACTGTCATTGTTATTACCTCTGTTGACAAATGTAGACTTCCACATGGCCCATATAGTCTTACACTGTCATTGTTATTACCTCTGTTGACAAATGTAGACTTTCATATGGCCCATAGTCTTACACTGTCATTGTTATTACCTCTGTTGACAAATGTAGACTTTCATATGGCCCATATAGTCTTACACTGTCATTGTTATTACCTCTGTTGACAAATGTAGACTTCCATATGGCCCATATAGTCTTACACTGTCATTGTTATTACTTGCGCAAGAAGAGCGCGCAAGTAATGTTTTCGCCCGGTCTCCTCCGTCGTGACAGCTGTTCCGCCATTCGATGTTTATGCAGAAAAACATCAAATCTGTGCCTGTTTTGCTGGGACCAAATGACCACAAATGACCATATCTCTTACGTCATCATTTAGAGCTAGTCATACGTATACTATATACATAATCAGTAAAAATAAAATAGCAAATTGTGCCTGATCTGCTGGGACCAGAGTACGTGGTGTGTATATGTATGACTAGCTCTTAAGTGAAAAAATGAAGGTCTTATGAGCCAATGAAAATTGCTGTTTTGTGAAAATTCTTCTTTTGCCCACATACATGCAGCGTCACCATCATATGCTTATGAAACTTTACAGTATGGTAGAGGGTCATGCCAAATGCAACTGAAACCAGCCTTATTCCAATTGTCTATAGCATTTCTTTTTAAATGAAACCTTTGAACAGGCATAACTCATGCCTCTTTTGGCCAAAACTCATGGCAATTGTTTCAACATGTTCTTTGACTCATGGGGAACACATCTGTCACTTTGACTAGTAATAAGCTCTGTCCTCAGATATTTCGCCATTTTAAGTAAAGTAAAAGGACGACAATATTGTACGGTGTATTTCAAACAATAAGAACTTGTATACTTAAGGAAGGCACTTAGTTACTGACTGCAGCCAATGACTAGACCATGCACTAGCTGTACCAATTGCTATAGGCCTAGTATAGTGCACAGGGTTGATTAATGGTCTTAACTCAAAATATACACATTATGTATACACAAGTATATATTTTTGCATTTACTGACTCTTGCACTTTTGTTGTTTCTGCATTTTTGTAATATCATACATTGTGAATAATGGCAACCAATTACCCACTGGAGATATCTGCAACAACTTTGACAGAAGGTTTCTGTTAAACACATTTTTCACCCTCCTAATTTGGGGAAAGTCACTATAGCTCAGGCAACAAATGGGCAACAGGCAACAAATGCAATAAATCTTGAGGGGCATTTGTCACATATTTGGCAGAAAGTGAGCAAAAATTTAAGATTTACAAGCTCATGACTTTGGTGTGTCATGAACTTGTAAATTGTCTATTTTTGCTATTGAACAGTGCTGAAGTAGCTTACTTTAGAGCCTATAGGATTTAATTGGTTCAAATATTTGGAGTCATGACGTGAACTGGTTTAGTTTCCTGTTCTTGTAAACGGAACACTCACTTGAGACCAGAGACAAAGACATACACTACAATACTGAGTTGAACATTTGAGGATGATACCAAAAAATACAAACTTTTTATTGTTTGTTCTTGTAGCCTAATGAATACAATACAGAAATAAATAAATA
Organism: Protomyctophum parallelum; assembly: GCF_964188405.1. Lineage (NCBI taxonomy): Eukaryota > Metazoa > Chordata > Actinopteri > Myctophiformes > Myctophidae > Protomyctophum > Protomyctophum parallelum. Next base: position 26,225,784 of record NC_139719.1, on the reverse strand, counting down.
ACATATTGGTTGAATAAATGTGCTGTGTTGCTTTTATTCTATTACTGTGTTCATAGAACAATACCTAAAGACAGTGCAGTAGCCTATATATGAATGTGGTGAGCTTGAACAGTCTGCCAAACACATAATTAACACCTGTCCCCTGTGCAGTCCATCTAAAAACAATCTGTTTTGGGAGATGATACCCAAAACCAGGAGATGATACCCAAAACCAGGACACACATGATTGTTAAAAACACTGAATGATTATGCTGTTTACAACTGATTGTGTCCAGATGCTTTAGCTCAGTTGGTAGAGCTATAGACCTAGAATGCCTGTGATCATTTAATTATACTTCGTAAATTTTCATGTATCAGAGGCATAGAACGGTCTGCTTAACTTCTGTTCGGGTTCCAAATTGGCGGCCTAAATGTGATAAATGCTACGTTTGTACTCACCCATTAAATAATTCCAAAGACGTGGTGTGAAAAATGGCCCCCCTCTCCAGGCGAGGGGGGCCGGAACAATCGATGAACTGATTTTACAAATACGTCCTGTTTACCGCAGACGTCATCACCAATTGACCAGGGAAACACAAAAGTTTGCAGTCACACAATTGGCAGGTGGTGTGATTAATTACCCAGCACCTATCGCAAAGCACCTGCCAATTGTGTGACCGCAAACTTTTGTGTTTCCCTGGTCAATTGGTGATGACGTCTGCGGTAAATTTGTAAAATCAGTTAATCGATTGTTCCGGCCTCTTGAAAAAGTGGAGATAATTCACTAAATACGCGTTTTGTGCCAGAACTTTCACATGGATATAAAACTAGAGGACCATTTTTCACACCACGTCTTTGGAATTATTTAATGGGTGAGTACAAACGGAGCATTCATCACATTTATGTTAAAGTTCTACCAGAAATCAAGGAGGGTGTTCTATGGCTCTTGTATGTGAAATACTATACTGTATGTAACAAGCGCCGTTCTAGGGCTAGTAGAGCTCTTGCCTTTGGAGTGGACCACAGGGTCATGGGTTTAAATTTGGGCACTGCCAACTCAGTGTATGAGTCGAAATGTAGTAAAAGTAGGCTACAATAGTATTGGTATCAAAATGTAGAAAGAACTCATGCAGAATGTCCCATTTCACAAGTTTTTATGTATAAAACATATTTTGAAAATAGGAGATCTACAAGCTTGTGTAACACATTGTAAGCTTGCACATTGGCTTTTCAACTGGCTGCGTTGTATAGGCTACACTCTACAGGGCTGTATAAAAGAGAGACAGCGAGTTCCTGTGAAAGACACTTTGAGACCCACAGCTGAAGTATTATCTGAAGTGTCATTAGAGCTTTGATCGATCTTTCCTTCAATAGCTCCCCCTGCTGGCCATGTGATGTGTTCAGGGCCCTGGAGTAGAGAAGATAGAGGGTGTAAAAAGTCATTGAAATGAATGACAGTTCATGTCATTGTATCTGATGAAGCTTGTGTGCTCACTAATCATCTGTTTCAGCAAATAAATCTTTGGCATTTTAAGGAATGTCCAGCAAGCAGGACACAGGACAGCAGGACATTTCAACACTGTAAAATATGTCGGATGATGACATTTCTAAAACCTGTCGTTTCTGTAAAGAAACAATTTATCATAGGGCGTCACCGAGTTGAAACGGCGCTGATTGGCCATGACTATAGTCACCAGACCCAAATTGCCCAGAACACATTTTTTAATGGCCGTGGCTAGTGATCCAGGCTAATAAATATTGGCTTATTTTGGAATAACTATAAAAGCTTGTGATGATCAATGTATGAATTCAGAGAATGGTTGATAAGACAGTTTTCTTGAGAGATTAAATTAAAAACTGAATAAAAGATACTAAATAATAAGAGTATGGTGTTTGCATTACCTGAACAAATCAGGGCTAATCTGTCAAAGGAAGAAGTAGACAACCTTGTTCCACACTCCCTCAGTGAAGTCTCAGAATTAACACAGTCCCGGCTAATCCACCATACTCTCTGAAATGAGTCACGTTTGTTTGTTTTGCGAACGCGGCGGCCACATCGCAGCTCTCTACACACTACAGCTGAGAGCCGGTCCAAGTCATATCCAGTTGGTTGTGCTGGTCTCCACTCTCCCTGGTATTTTATCTCCAGTGTACCATTACAGCGACTGGATCCTCCCACCAACCTGATATCATCAGGCTCTAGACAGAGACGAGAGAGTAAGCAGTAAATCGTAATATTACTTCCATTTTAAATAAAACAATAATCCAACCAATGACTATAGTTTGCCTTTTACCTGAGCAGGTGACTCCAACAGCCTTGTCAAGAGAGCAGGTGTTTCTAGTTGAGGCTGATGTTCCACAGTTAAGGAGAGCAGACTCACTGCCTTTACACTTGAACTCTTTGGCTAACATTGGAACGTTTGATTCACCATAGAGCGCACCCTGGAGGACTGAGAGTGCCCCACAGCCAAGTTCCCCACAGACCACCTCTGCATCCTTCTGGTCAAAGTCACCTTCGCACACTGAGACCCACGACTGATCGGACTTCACCTCTACTCTGCCTGAACACAAACTAGTCCCATTCACCAACCTCACAGACTCTGCAGAGAAGGAAGGGAGGATAGAGAAGAACATAAGAAAATAAATCATCATTTTCCTCAGTCCTCACTATAGTCCACATCTAACAGCTTGCAGAGGCTTAGGCCAGAATGCTTGATCCTTGATGACTATTTATATGTATTATCGTGTTGTTCTTGTAAATTGTAAATTATAAGTATCCTCTTTCTGTGATTACAGCCCAGTACCTATAGGACATCACACAATGTCACATCCCTTCCCTGTACTTAAAACTCAATCACTGCCAAGGACTTATTTAACGTATTTTTCATGATGTCCTACACTGCCAAGGACGTTTTTAACGTCTTTTAAACATTTATTAAAAAAATATATATATATATATATATATATATATATATGTTGGCGGTTAGGGACTATCGGCACCCCCTGCTGGCCAGGAATGAGTTTTAATAGGATGTGTGAACACCCAAAAAACACCCTGGACCAGAGCCGGATTAATCATAGGCCGCTAGGTGCAGCTGCACCGAGGCACTTGGCAAGGAGGGGCACCTTGGCAAAATAAATATGTTTTTTTAGGGGCGCTCCTCCTATATACAGCTTTTGTCCCCACACGTCTCAAGATTTGCCATTGACAATGAAAGGGGAATTCAGGTCAAATGTCCGCTAAATCTCGTCCCCACACGTCTCATATATTTTAGTAACAACAGTAGCCTACTGCTCTTTTGTTTGTGGATTTTTAAATAAAAATCCAATCATATTCTGTTTGCATTCATGTAATTTATTTGTACTAATGTTACACATTAGTCTATAGCTCTGGTTCATAGCCCTAATGCTTTGATTCTGCCCTGCATTAATGCAGGGCAGAATCAAAGCATTAGGGCTACTAGAATGGTGCCTGTGGGGCCTCTACATCGGTGCCCTTTGGGCACTGGCCTACTTGAAACGATGCAAGTTGGAATGCATGCCCCACCCAGAAATTATGCGTTGGAGCCTCTACAGCAGTGCCCGTTGGGCACTGGCCTACATGGAATGATGCAAGTTGGAATGCATGCCCCACCCAGATATTATGTCTGTCTGCCTTTTTTGCCCATGGAGTTCTTTGTAAGGCATGCCCAAATATGGAGTGTTGTGAGGTCAGAACAGGCCAGCTCCATATATGGATGATGGGCAGGGGCCCGGTCCAGAGCCCGGGCAGAGGCTTGTTGGCGCGGTTCTGGACAACCGTGTGTCCGACCGACTCGACACCGGGCACTGCACCCCCTGCTGTGGTGTGGAACGTGTGTCGAATGTGGGGCTGCCAAGTTATAGAATAATCTGACAACTCACATCTTCAGGTTAGGTCTAGCACTCCTCTTTCCTTGTGTCCCTTGTCATTTTTTTCTTTTATGATACTAGTACAGACCTATGTTAGCTACTTGTTCACATGTTCTGTTATATAGATTTAGATTGTTTCTTTGCAGCACTATATTGTTCTTTATGGTATTTACCCTGTTGTCTATAGAGTCGCTCTGGATAAGAGAGTCAAATTCAAAATGCCAAATAAATCATACAAAGCACTAAGATAGAGAGAATCACAGACACATCTATGATCATAGATACCATAGATGGGTGGGAAAAAAGACAAGTAATTGTTCATGTTACCTGAACAGATCAGCTCTAGCCTATCACTGGATCTTTCATGATGGAGTTTTCCACACTCACTCAGTTTAGACTCAGAACCAACACAGGAAGATATAAATGTCCATACAGAGGCATCTGGACCATTAGTCCCTTCTGTTGAAACAGTAGAGCCGCAGTCCAGCTGTCTACACACTACAGCCGATCTCTTCGGGTTCCAGAAGTAATCAACCACTGGTCTCCACTCTCCCTGGTATTTGATCTCCAGTGTACCAGTACAGTGACTGGTTCCTCCCACCAACCTGATATCATCAGACTCTGTGCAGAGACAAGAGAGTAAGCCATAAAAAATATTAGTTTGTAATAAAATAGAGCGATATTACTTCATTATAAAATAATAATCTGAACCTGAAGTTTAGAATGTATTTTACCTGAGCAAGTGAGTCCAACAGCCTTGTCGGGTGAGCAGGTGTTTCCAGTTGAGCCTGAGGTTCCACAGTCCATGAGAGCAGGCTCACTGCCTTTACACTGGAAATCTTTGGTCGACATTGGCCCTTTCGCTTCTCCATAGAGCGCCCCCTGGAGGACCGAAGGAGGCCCACAGCCTAACTCCTTACAGACCACCTCTGCATCCTGCTGGTCAAAGTCACCTTCACACACTGAGACCCACGATTGATCAGACTTCACCTCCACTCTGCCTGAACACAAACTACCGGTAGTCCCATTCACCAACCTCAAAGACTCTGGAGAGAGAGAGGGAGAGAGAGAGAGAGAGAGAGAGAGAGAGAGAGAGAGAGAGAGAGAGAGAGTTTCAAAGAGCATTTTTACAAACACAGTCACAGAGACACCCTACTATGTCCACTTGGTAGGCTACCTTAAATTAGGCCTCAAGCATATCAAAGTGGAGGTTCTTGGAATTATAAAGGTTGAGGATCACTGGTCTAGATAGATTGAAGAAGAGACTGTAAAGGCATGTCATTATTAAAGTCATGGTTTGTGTTACCTGAACAGGTCACCTTCAGTCTGCCAAATGAAGTATCGGACTGCTTTTCTCCACACTCTGTCAGTGAAGACTCAGATCCATCACAGAGCAGATCTGACTCAGATCTAAGCCACCATACAGGTTGAATTGGAGCATCCGTAATGGTTTCCGTTAAGACAGCAGACCCACAGTCCAGCTGTCTGCACACTACGTTTGATGACTTCTGGGTCCATTCGAACCAACCAACCACTGGTCTCCACTTGCCCATGTGTTTCAACTCGACTGTACCAGAACAGTGACTGGATCCTCCCACCAACCTGACATCGCCAGACACTGTGAAATTACATTTTCATACAAGCTCATTTGCACTTTCAAGAAGAACAACACATATTTATGAAATGAAATGCTTAGCAGCAGAAGATATTGGCAGACTTTCCCCCTTTTGGCCTGACTAAACAAATTTGTAATCAATTGAGCAAACAAAACCATTTACAATATTATTTTTCATACAATACAATACAACTGGGAGCACCATTGTGTACTTAGTCAGTGACATGTGTGTGTACAATTCTAAACAGCTGACTATCAACAATCCCGGATGGCATATAATTAATGGACCGACACATCTCATCTTTCTAAAATGACAGTGACCGTTCTTGATTCAAGGCAAGCAAGTCAAACTAAAGCAATACTGTATGATAGTTTAGGGTCAAAGTAAAGAAATATGAATTATATAAGAAATAAGAAATATTTCATTTCATTATTATTATTAAGGGACAGAGCCTGAAGGGCCTATGGGTCCCTGATTGTATTTGTATGTTTCTTCTTCTTCTTCTCCTTCATTTTCTTCCGCCATAAATTGCAGTTCTGACTTAAAGACCCAAAACTCAGACTGTAGTCCTGACACTAAATAGATGTATATGTACGGCCTCTTGTCCCAGTCCACACAGAGTTAGAGTTGACCTGGAGGTTGAAACAACACAGGAGGTTCAGCCTGATAATATATTGACCTTGAGAGCACAATGTCATTGAATATCATATAGGCTACAATGTTTGTCGGATCTCTGCTCTGTGCCTTGTTGTGCCATGCAAATATTTGTAGTATTGCAAATGCAAATATGCAAATATTTGTATGATGATATTGCTGGGTTCCTTTTGGGACTTGGAAGGATCAAAGCTAGTCAGTGGCTGACTATTTCTTCTCATCAAAGATGAACAGTTTATCACTGAGGTCACTCATGTTTACAGTAATTTGGACTCTTTTGGCCTGACTAAACAATTTGTAATCAATTGAGCAAACAAAACCGTTTGCAGTGTGCTTATCCATTAAAGCTTGTGTTTATTGTGAACTATTCATACAATATAAGGCTAGGAGCACCATTGTATAGCTACTTATAGGCAGTGGCAAGTATACAATTCCAAACAACTGAATCTAAATCTACAGTTGATTTAGTCGACTAAAATTCATTTTGACCAGCCGAGATGGCGTTGAAATGCCTGATTTATACTCAGCTATGTAACGATATATATAGAAGATCTACAAGCTTGTAGATAGCTATTTTCGGAGAGTGACACATGCACACAAACAAGTATAAGATAGTTCTACTGGATCTCTTCTACACTAGTCTCTAACATTTGAATCTGGTTTTCCTCAATGAAAAAAGGTCATCAAAGTTTTAGTCGACGAAAGACAGTTTAGGATGCAACACAAATGGATGGTGATGTCCAATGAGACTGTAACCTAATTAAAATGCGTGGTGGAAAAAAAACTCCTTTGTTAACTGTGCAAACTTGTGTTTTGCTTTTGTATGTTGCGGGGAAATGCTGGAAGCAAACATGAAAAGTCCATAGACTTGTGCTTTAGTGGTGTTGCTAACAGTCTGTCACTATCATCAGCCTCCACGAAACTTGAATGCATTGTGTTATTGTATGAAACAAAATTAATTTCAAGTTGTATTTATATCGGCCACATAGACTTGGCTGGCAAATGATTTCCATCTTAAGTGCCCTAAACAAACATTAAATCCCATAGACTTGGCCCCTCAAAAATGTATGGGTTTCACCTTGCACAACATATTTTCATATAGGGCTCCTCCACATGCGGGATTCTTGACATGATTGATGATGATGAATGTTTGAGAACTAGCGATCCAATATCTGCTCTGTAAATGAGAATGCATGGTCTTACCTTCTGCACTTGTCAGGTTCAGAGCAAGCAGCCATATGAAGAGGAGCCAGCTCTGCGTTAACACATGCATCTTGTTCTTCATTAGACAGCTGCAGTGCACTGTGGATTTTAAAATGAGACATTTATTTACTAAACTGTTCTAGTCCCTCCCCCACATGAATGTGGAGTGAGTGAGTGAGTTAGTGAGTGAGTTAGTGAGTGAGTGAGTGAGTGAGTGAGTGGTTATGAACAGTGGTGGAAAGTAAAGTATATTTACTTAAGTAATGCACTTAATATGTTTTGATTTTGTACTTTACTTGCATATTTCCAATTACCAATACTTTTATTTCTATTCCACTACATCAAATAATATCAAATATTGTAGTTTTACTCCACTATAATTATTTGACAACTTTAGTTTACTAGTTACTTTGTAGATTTTGATATTATTACAAAACATACATTAACCACTTCAACCGTATATACATTTTGGCCATTTGAAAATAGCCGATCTACAAGCTCAGGATGCGACGCAAAAGCTTTCAAAAGATTTGTATACATTTGAAGACTTGAAATTGGACATTCTGCATACCGACTACTTTCACTTTTCACAACCTCAGCTGTTTCATACTTTCACATTACATTATACATTCATATACACAAACAACTTGAATTTACAAGAATTCACACCAAAAAAACAAAACAACAACAAGGAAATAAAATAAATAAAAAGTATATGGCGAGGAAAAAGCAACAGAGCGTCAACAACACTGGGAAATGAGCAATATTGAGGACAGAAATGACTGGAGATGGAGGAAAGCGTATGAGTACACCGGAAGGTCTGGGGAGAAGTGTATTTGGTGAGTTGTTACTCGGGATTCCGAAACTTGCTACCTCATTAGTAGAGGCAGTACAGGACTCCACCTTTTACTAAATATGTTTGGTTGAAGCCTCAGGGCATAAGTAATTTGTTCCATCTGGTAAATGTCCCATATTCTTTCCACCCACATACTATGTTGGCGGGGCTGGTTTTAGCCATTTAATTGTAATGCATTTGATGGCCGCTGTAAGCAGCACATGCAATAAATATATTTTGGCTCTACCCTCCAGACCTTCCGGTAACATTCCTAACAACATTACTATGGGATCCTCTGGGATGTTTTGACCGAAAACTTCTGTTAGTGCTTCAGAAACCTCTCTCCAGAATAGTCTCAATTTGGGGCATGTCCAAAATATATGAGTATGATTCTACTTTCACATTTTGATGCCAATACTTGGCATCAGTAGAAAGTACATTTAGAATTCCGGACTTTTACTCACAGACAGACTATTTCTACATTACAGTATTACTTAAGTAAAACATGCGAGTACTTTTTCCACCACTGGTTATGAAACATGAGGAAATCAACGGTTTGGATTGGCTGCCTGATGGGAGTGCAATGTTGTGACACACAGATGGGGGTAGAGGAAATTGTAGAACCAAACCGACCAACCAGGGCTCCAAGTTGGGGGTGTGGCCCTCTGCCAAGTAAGTTCATCATAGTTCAGTTAGGATTTGACGATGTCAAACGTAAAATTTAGTCTCTCCAACTTAAAAATGCTTCTGATTGATTATAGCCGTAACTTTTGAACTTTTTTGTGATTATGAAATGACTACTGCAGATTCTGATTACATAAAAGGTTGATGTAGGCTACTTCAAACATTATAGGCATATAGGCATATTATTGATATATTATTGAAACTGATTTTGGGGAATAACTGAGAAACTTAAAATTTATTATTTACATTATACACATCATGTATGCTTCTATGATAGCTGCCATACAATACCAGCCCTTATTCATTCTCGCGTCCTGCAACATTAGCCCACATGCGCAATTGCTGGTGTAGCTAGCAGATGAAATGTATACTCACTAGAAGACTTTCTCTGGCTGTGCACATGTCAGGATTAAACACTTTTTGGTGTCGCACGTGATTGCATTTGGTCATTGGTAGGTTATATCCACAGTTCTGTAGCACCCACAATTCATTATTAATTAATATTAATTCAATCTTAAACTGATATCATGTAAGTTAACTGTGACATCAGTATTTGGATGTTGTCACTATAGCGTGACGCCACTACTGTGACGTCAGGCATGGAGACAGATAAATAGAAGGATCTTCAAGGACACCCCGGCAGCAGTGTTCATATAAGAGGTGACTGTTGACAGCTTCACAAGATAACATACGGTACATCAGATCTTTCTGAAGCTTCAACCAACATGTCCTCTGTGGGCAGTGACTTCCGGAGCCCGTTAAGAAAATTCAAACTGGTCTTTCTGGGTGAGCAGAGCGTCGGGAAGACATCTCTGATCACACGCTCCGTTAGCGACAAATTCGACAACACGTACCAGGCCACGATCGGCATCGACTTCCTGTCGAAGACGCTGCACCTGGACGAGCGGACGGTGCGGCTGCAGCTGTGGGACACGGCGGGACAGGAGCGCTTCAGGAGCCTCATCCCCAGCTACATCCGTGACTCCACCGTGGCCGTGGTGGTCTACGACATCACCGACGTCCAGTCCTTCAAGCAGACCACCAAGTGGGTCGACTACGTGAGGAGCGAGAGGGGAAGCGACGTCGTTGTCATGCTCGTGGGCAACAAGACGGACCTGGCGGATAAGAGGCAAGTCACCACCGAGGAGGGAGAGCAGAGGGCCAAGGAGCTGCGCGCCATGTTCACCGAGACCAGCGCCAAGACGGGTCATAACGACAAAGAGCTGTTCCGAAGCCTGGCGGCCGCCCTCCCCGGAGTGGAGAACATGCAGGAGACGAGCATGGAGGAAATGACCAACAATGTCAAATTGGACATGCCTCACATGTTGGACAAGCCACCGGATAACTCCTCCTGTTCCTGTTAATCCACCACAACCACACCGGAAGACATCATTCTCAACAAAGCCTGTTGGGTTGCCTCCTGTCGGGTAACCTCTGAGATTACTTCTGGATTAAATACCAACCATAGACTGTAAGAGACAATCCGAATAGCAACCGGAAACAAATGCTATTGGCTGCAACTGCAGCAAGGGCGTGTCGCGTGTCTTCACTCGGTAGAACCAGTAGAAGCATATACTTTATCATTTAAACACAATGTATGTTTAATGTCCGGCCAAAAGCTCATTCAATTTAATGGAGCTAAACTGCTTCTGCAGCCAGCAGAAGGGGAAATAAATAGAGATGAGCGAAAATGTATTAGAGCATGCTGATAATAACTTATTTGGCCTCAAATCCAGCGGAGCTTCCTTGCTGCATGTATGTGTAGTGATGCGCAGGAGTGGGGATTGACCGCCAGACCGACACACAACCTGCTGTGCCAATAGTGCTGGGCCCGGTTTTTTAGCTTGCTCGGTGCTACAATCACCCTCCCAGTCTTTGGAGCACTTCACGCCGTGGACCACTGCACGACGTCCCTCATGTCCCTCACGCAAGGATCCCAGATTGTAGTGTTGCACAGGATGTGGTTTTCAAAAGGAACAAAATGTCTCAAGGAGGTTAACAAGGATGATGTTCTAATTTGGGATTCATTCAATTATGAGCCTCACTAAGCACACTTTCAAAAGAAGGAACCACAAGCAGCTTCGTCATGGCAGACCCACCACCCGCGGGAATAACCGATGGGCCGGTGCGCTGCCAGACGGATAGCAGTGAGAGGTTTTAGAATAGATGGTCAGACCTGGGCAACAGAGGCTGACTTTGGGGGGCGTGGAGTGTACTAGGCTGGATGGAAAGTAGTCTCAGCTTGTTTGTGTGGGAGGTGGAACGCTACCAAATAGATCTGGTCGGGCTTAATTCCACACTCCACAGTCCACACCACACATAGGTGGACTGGAGTTCTGGAGTTTAAGCTTTGAATAATGAACTTGAATGAACAAGAAGACTTGAATTGCAAAACAAAAAAGAGAAAGTCGTGAACAAAAAGCATGCGGCCGTAATAATTAACAATAGATGATGAAAACACGGTACACTACCGGTCGACACAAGAAAGCAGTGCAGTAACAAACTTGATTCAACACCGGCTTGTTTTGTTTTTTGTTAGCTTTTTACTTTTTGGTTCAATTGCTTGTGATTATGCTTGTGGCATTCAGCTTAGACAGTTTTCATTAGGAAATAAATCACGTCATTTCACTTAACACATTAAATCCGGGACAGTATTTTTTTAATCTGTCCACTTTTTGTGTATACCAAATTTGTGATGATATGATTGGCTGACAATGTGATGTATGATGATAGGAGCTGATGAGCCTGATGATAAGAGTGCCTGCCCCTCACTTGTAGAAAGGCAGAAACTTTTCGTGTTAACAGGTTTGAAAATTGACCCATTTTTAAATAAATTAAGCCTAGGTATAGTGACAGGTTACATCATTATGGATCCATCACAGATCTAACATACCATACCAGTCGATTTGGAGAATCCCTAAATTCCGAAGACAACTGATCCACAGCTGGACTTAATCTCTTAAATGGCTTAATAGCAGATAGCCTATGTTGTTTTTCAATCAATTATACACCTTACACCTTCCTAAGACGTGACAAAAACTAAAACAAAGTCTCTCATGGAGTGTGTAAATTTATAGGAAATAACACATATTTTGGGTAGTTCTATAATGAGAAACGTGAAATTAAAGACTCCAGGAACCATAGTCAAATTCATCCCCGGGGCCAGAGCGGGCGACATCGAAACCAATCTGAAACGCAACTACGCAAAAAAGGAACATTAGTAAATGAAATCATATCAGACAATTGTCTTGATCTATTTTGTCTGACTGAAACGTGGCTGGGTGAGCAAGAATATGTCAGTTTAAATACAGCCACCCCACCAAGTCACACCAATGCACATATACCCAGAGACAATGGTAAAATTGGAGGTGGAGTTGCTGCCATCTTCAATTCAAGCCTAACAATTAGTCCTAGGGCCAGAGCTACATACAAATCATTTGAAAGCTTGATTCTCAACCTTTCACACCCAAGCTGGAAATCAATACAGCTGCTGATAGTCATTACAGTGTACCGCCTACACACAATTTCTATCCGAATTTTCTGAATTTCTATCAAGTCTAGTCCTCGAGTCTAATAAAATCATCTTAATTGGTGATCTAAATATTCACGCGGACATAGGAACTGATAGCCTGAATAGAGCGTTCATCTCATTGATTGATTCAATCGGTTTCTCTCAGTGTGTAGACAAACCTACTCACATTCTCAACCATACCCTTGACCTCATTCTGGTTACAATAGAGCACCTCACAGTTTTTCCACAAAATCGTGACCTCTCTGATCATTATCTGATCACCTTCGATTTTACATTGATCAATTATACACCACTGGACAAAATGTCCTTGGCAGAAGTATATCTGAGAGCGCTGTAAATAAATTCAAGGAAATAGTTCCATCAGCCATCAACTCAGTATATTTCAACAAAATAGAGGACCTCCACACATATAGTCCTCCTCAACTCGATCAACTTGTTGATAGTGTCACATGCTCATTTCAAATTACACTTGACTCTGTTGCTCCCCTGAAAAGGAAGGTAATAAAGCAACAAAGGCTAGCCCCATGGTACAACTCGGAAACTAGAAACCTCAAGCAAACGTCTCGCAAACTTGAAAAAAAATGGCGCTCAACCAAACAGAAAGAATCATGTATAGTCTGGCAGAATAGCCTCAAAATATACAAAAAGGCTCTCGACACGGCCAGAGCCACCTATTATTCATCCCTGATAGAGGAAAACAAAAGTAACCCAAAGTTTATTTTTGATACTAGACAAAAAGCTGTGATTCCACTGATCCACGTATTCCTACAACTCTCAATAGTAATGATTTCATGAGGTTCTTCAATGGCAAAATAGAAACTATCAGAGATCAAATTGATCTACAACTACTCTCGGCTCCCACTGGACTGCCCCCAAATATGGTGGTCTCAGAGATGGCCGCACACCCAAATATATATATGGATAGTTTCTCTGCAATCGAGCTCTCTGATTTCACTTCAATGATATCTTCCTCAAAATCAACGATACCCTGGATCCAGTTCCGACTAGATTACTCAAAGAGGTCCTGCCTCCGGTTGGTACATGCCTACTCAATATGATCAATATGTCCTTGGTGACAGGCCACGTGCCACAATCTTTTAAGGTAGCGGTAATCAAACCTCTACTCAAAAAGCCTACTCTTGATGCAGGCATTCTAGCTAACTATAGACCTATATCGAACCTTCCATTTCTCTCCAAAATTCTCGAGAAAGCAGTCGCCAAACAGTTATGTGACTTTTTACATAACAACAATTTATTAGAAGGCTTTCAGTCAGGCTTCAGAGCTAACCATAGCACTGAGACGGCATTGCTGAGAGTTACAAATGACCTCCTGACTGCAGCAGATAATAACCTCCTCTCCGTGCTGGTGTTGCTGGACCTTAGTGCTGCATTTGACACTATGGACCACCACATTCTGCTACAGAGACTGGAGCATCTGGTTGGCATCAGGGGTACCGCACTGAAATGGTTCGAGTCCTATCTGTCTGATCGATTTCAGTTTGTAAATGTCAATGATGGCTCCTCAACACGTGAAAAGGACCTATACTTTTCTCCTTATATATGCTCCCTCTGGGTAACATCATCAGGGAACACTCTATACATTTCCATTGTTACGCGTACGACACTCAACTATATCTATCGATGAAACCGAACGAAACGGACCAATTAGTCAAACTTCAAGCATGGCTTAAAGACATAAAGAGTTTGATGACCCGTAATTACCTACTCCTCAACTCTGACAAAACGGAAGTTATCGTGATCGGCCCTAAGCCCCTAAGAGACAAGCTAGCCGATGAGAACTTTTCCCTAAATGGCATTACCTTGGCCTCCAAGGCCACTGTAAAGAATCTGGGAGTTACCTTTGATCAAGATATGTCTTTCACATCTCACATCAAACAAATCTCAAAGACTGCCTTTTTTCACCTGCGAAATATTGCAAATGTTAGGCACATCCTGTCCAAAAATGACGCAGAAAAACTTGTCCACGCATTTGTTACCTCAAGGCTGGACTACTGCAACTCGCTATTATCAGGCTGCCCAGGTAAGTCTCTGAAAAGCCTACAGCTAGTTCAAAACGCTGCGGCGCGTGTGCTGACAGGTACCAGAAGAAGAGACCATATCACTCCTTCACTGGCCTCCCTACACTGGCTCCCGGTCAAACACAGAATATAGTTCAAAATTCTTCTCCTCACCTACAAAGCTCTCAATGGTCAGGCACCACAATATCTCAAAGATCTCATTGATCCCTACAAACCAAATAGAACACCAGTGCGTCTACAGTATGCAAAAATGCTTACTGTCCCAACAATATCAAAAGTTACAATAGGAGGCAGGGCGTTTAGGTCCCAGGCACCTCAGCTGTGGAACCTTCTCCCGGCTTCGGTCCGTGGGGCTGACACGCTCTGCACATTCAAGACTAGGTTGAAAACCTTTCTCTACGACAAAGCCTATAGCTAGACCTGTCTCCAAGTCTAGCTGGATACTATGGTTGTACATTGTTGTGTGGGTCTGTCTCCCAGCAGTACTTGTAATATACACTATATAGGCTCCAGTAAGGCCTGCCACTAATCCAACATCCGGGGAATCTCTCCCCGGAGTCTCTTTTCGTCCTCCCCGTCGCAGTTCTGTGGACCTCTAATATTAACCCCCAACTGACTGCCGAGTGTGACCGTGGATCAGGCCTCTTCATGGAGCCCACCAGAAGTGTGACCCGGACCCGGCCTCACAGAGCTCGACCTCGACCAGATGTGGACCAGACCCCTCCACGGAGCCCACCTGTCTATTTCTGTCTATTTCTCTCTGTCTATCTCTCTCTCCCTCTACCCCCCCCCCCCCGACACGGTCGAGGCAGATGGCCGCCCACCCTAGAGTCGGGTTCTGCCTGACGTTTCTCCCCTCCTAAAGGGGAGTTTTTCGTTACCATTGTCGCAAATTCGCAATATTGCTTGCTCTGGGTGGAACTTTGTTGGTTGTAAAGTGTCTTGAGACAACTTGTTGTGATTTGACACTATAATAAAATTGAATTGAATTGAATTGAATTGGGTGAACTACTCCTTTAATAGAATGTATGGCATCTGTCCCAAGCAGTGGTCATCAAACTACTTTACTCACAGGTAAATATACTTTAGTAAAACACGTGAGTACTTCTTAATTCCACCACTGCCTGGAGGTTGAAACAAAACAGGGGGTTCAGCCTGATTGTTGAACCAGCTGTGTGTGCCGTGGGGAAGCGTGCATGCATGTAGAGGTAGCTCCAAATGTCGCTTGCCCCCCAAGTGTGTCCAGTGGTGTCCGATAATAACATAATTGCGGTCGGGCTTTTCCACCACTGTAACATGCGATTACGGATATTTGGCTGTTCAAAGTAAGTGTTACGCGCGATAAAACCCTGGCAGTACGCTATTAATTAATGGCGGTGGATTAAGAGTTAACAAAGATGTCAACCCTATGGTGATTATGATTATGAAATTGTTTGGATCCACAAAGAGCCCTGTACAATGCAGAATATTTGGGTTGTAAGGCCAAATTTGTGTTCCAAATATCCGTACGGCAGTTACAATAACTAAATGCAAAAAAAAAATGCAACTTTGCTGTTGTTTGTTTGGACTCTCGCCTCTGACCAATCTGGTATGGTTGAACCTGTCAGGGATTTAAATCCCCCACCAGCATCACCCTCAGGCGCTGAGTCACTGAAGCCCCTCCACCACGACAAGGTCACAGCACAAGGAGAGGAGTTGGCCCTGGAAAGGACCGTTTTTCCGTTCATTTCTTTCTTCTATTATTATCTATCTACCATTCATTGTGAGTCTCTCAATTGGCTTTTCCCGGTAATCTATGTGTGCATGCCGGCTTTGCCACTGTCACACTATTATACGTCATAGACTGGCTTCCAAGTAGCCTTCGATCTCCATCAGTGGAACGCATCTCTGCAAAGCCGGGTGGAACTCTATATTTGGGCCAGTCTATGTCAGTCATCTATGACATAACTTCGACACATAACTTAATTTTTTGTGCAAGGTTTCAGCCAGATACGACCATGCCATTTGATATTTTATAGGTACTGGTACTACAAACAAAAACAATATTGTGGAAGTATGCACAAGAAACTTGCCACATGCCTTTGGCCTGGTGTTTGGAGACTATATGACTGTTTCATTACTTTACCTGCTCATCAGTTTCAACAATTTATCCTCGAGCTAAGCATCATCCTCTTCCTGAAGTCTGAAACGGGAAGCATACTATCATCCGACAGAGCATTGCTCCGAAGGAGCAATGCTCCGAGGTGCGCTGCGGGTCGGGAGAGGGTTGCGGTTAGGTTTAGGTGTCTGCCCGGGGGAGGTTAGGGTGAGGGAGGAGGTAGGTTGTCGTTCGGACCAATGCTCCGTCGGATGAAAGGCATGCACTCGTCTGAAACGTCTTCTTCCAGGTTGAGCCCTTCTCTCCATCATGGTTGGAGGTCATAAGGAAACAGCCGTATCCCGATGAAGGTCTTCTCTTTGGGGCACTGGTGGGGACAGCAGGTAAGGTCATGTCTTCCTGGTGGAGCCATTCTCTCTATAGGCTGGGGGGGGGTTGCAGGTAATTGAACACAAATCCATACAACTCCAGTCATCCTGATGGAAGGGGCCTGGCTACTTTTTTCCACAGGGATCACATTCGATTTGGTACTTCTTTTTGGCACTAATGAGAATAATCTGCTTGACCTACTGGCAGTGCGCACAAGAAATCTGGCTCTATCAGTACCGCGGTGTTGAAGGCCATAAAACATGCCGTTATGGGCAGACGGGAGGGGAAGACCGGGGACATTAACGGGGACAATGGCTTCACCCTTTAGCTGGTGTCCATCATGTCATTGTTGTATGCATCCAACTGGGCATCAAGTTTCTTTTTGGAAAGACCTTGCTGTGCCCACTGGCCCCTGCGGCGCTGTGACCTCGACATATTCTGCACGCCTTCAAAGCTGCTGAAACGATTCCACCGCATGCCTCCATGTTTGCTCGGACCCTGCATGGGTGGCCGCCGCTGTCTCTCAAACTGTGGGCCGGATATGTGCAAGGGCCGCCCATCGAGTGTCATGCGGTCATACTTTGTTCTGGCGTCCAGGGCATCTTCCCTCAGCTCGAAGTGCACATCTGCGACGCCTAGACTCTTTCCGTGTCGGTCATATTGAACGGCAGCCTTCTTCACCGTGCCAACGGTAGAGAAGAGATCCATTATGTCTGAATTACTGACATCCCAGTGGAGGTTTGAGACAAGGAGCTTGCCTCCGGTTTCCAGGCCGCCGGTCCAGCCACCGCCGCCTCCGCCAGCACTGGCGTTGAAGTCATCGTGGCGATGCCACCTGGGCCTTCCGTGCGGCGGCGCTCTGCCTCGGCCACGGTACCTTGGGGGGCCAGATCCTCCTCTGGTGGGTCCTCCAAAATGATGAACACCACCTGGGACGCTGCCGCCTGTGCCGCCACGACCTCCGCGACCTCTTCCCTTACCGCCTCCTCCTCCTCCCCCCGGCTGCTGCTGTCTGTCCTGTTTGATAATGTCGGCTAAGGACATATCCATTTTATCTTCGGCGGCCGTCATTATGCCTGCAGTCCCAAAAAAACAAATGCAAAAACCTTTTTAAGTGAAATACAAAAGCATTCACTGTAGCAGTGGTTCTTTGATGCAATCTGGCACACTTGTCTTGCTAAAGTGTGACAGCTGGCCTGGACAAAACAACAGTAGAGAAGGTAGTGGTCCTCAGAGTGTGAAATGTGAAATGAACTCTAGCTCGACCAAGCTTTTATAATCGTTGACGTGATGTCGACGTGATGTCAGAGTTAGCTCTGCCTTTGCATTACGATTGGCTGAGAGGCGTCGCCGTCAATGCTTCCAAATATAGAAACAATTTACTATACCTCAATCCTGACGCCTAGTGAGGCTAGTTATTGTCAAATCCATCACATTCTTATAATAATATACTATAATAAAAATCACACCCATGTGAAGTAAGGGGCGCTCTTATCATCATACATCATCTCATTCCGGCCAAACACAATTTACGGAGATACTTTATGGGGATAACTGATATATTAAAGTCTGACGTCATAGACTCTACCCTGGAGGTCCATATATGGAGAAAACTGGTGTATTCAAGTCTGACATCATAGACTCCATCCTGGAACTCCATATATGGAGAAAACTGGTGTATTCAAGTCTGACATCATAGACTCCATCCTGGAACTCCATATATGGAGATAACTGACACATCCAGGTCTCAGTCTGACATCATAGACTATCTTTGGGCATGACGTGTTTACAACACATGTCAGACACAACAGAAACCGTTAGGCATGCAGAAACCGTTAGGCATGCACACGCACGCTCACACTCACACTCACACACTGCACTGCGGACTCTGGTGATAATAACATGCACAGAATTCTTGTCACACACTTCAGCTAGCTGCACATTAACCACAACATATATTTCACTTGCAAAGCACTCCAGTTATGATAATTGAAGTGATTTTGTTGATGGTTATATTAATTTTACATATCCTTGACTGGCCTCAAAATGCTTCCCTGAAAGCCAGCATTGCCAGACAGCTGTGTCAGGTTTTGAGGCGGCACAACTCAAAGGGATCAATGTATTGCATGTACTCTGGTTTCCAACCTTTAGCAGGGCTGGCCACTTTACCCACAATATATCAAACAACCAATAGTCGACTTGGGTTAATGGAATAATGTACATATTTAGCAGTTTTTCAATAGATGTATCTATCTATCTATAAATGCACCATGTCTCTGTATGTCTGTACGTGTGTACATCTGTAATGCCAGCAACTCGAGAATCGTTCGCCCCACCGACTTCAAATTCGACACATGCGTTCCACACCACCACAGGGAATGCAGTACCCGGTGTCGAGCCGGTCGGAATCACGGTTGTCCAGAACCGCCACAAAAGGCCTCTGCCCGGGCTCTGGACACAGCCCCTGCCCACTGTCCATATATGGAGCTGGCCTGTTCTGACATGACAACACTCCATATTTGGGCATGCCTGACACAGAACTCCAAATATAAAAATATAAAGGGACACAGAGAGACAGATACAGAAATCTCCATATATGGGCATAAAAGGGACACAGACAGATGGGTGGAACGGGTCATTCTGACATCTGCATAGACTCCATATTTGGACATGCCTGACAAATAACTCCATATATGGGCATAAAAGGGACACCAGACTATATATAATAACTGGGTGGAGCATTCATTTCCAACTTTCATCGTTCCAAGTAACGATGAAAGGGCAGCCGGCGCACCGCTCTAGTAATAACTAAATAGTTTAGTCATAATGTCAACCAGAATTAAATCTAGCACATCTTTTATCAGTTATACCATAAAAGATAACCATTATAACCATTATATTTCAAATACTAGATAATGCATAGTGTGTCCAAGTGAGCCGTATACTGCATGGTCGTGAATTAATCCATGGTCTAGCCTGGGACCCAAAAGAGAAACTTGAATCCATTTAGCTATATTCACTACTTCTTTTTTAACAGTAATTGAATCAGTATCCACTACCTGACCTCCAGTAATAGAGGACAATTAAACGTTTTACCTAACTTATAGCTGGTCTTGAACGCAAACACAAAACTATTGGTAAAGGCTATAGGCGTACTGTATCTTTGTAGTCTCAAGATAGCCATTGTTGGCCAATCCAATTTTCAAATGCTTCTAATCAGAAGTGTTGAGAATCAGCAGATGTCCTGCTCCTGCCTCTCCGGCCGCTTCCATTTCACCTTTGCAGACATAAATATAATACATAAATAAGTATTACTACTACTCCTAGGCTACTACTCACATAATTATTCAAAAGCAATACCACAATGTAGAAATAATGTTAAAAGTCCGGTATTCAAACTTTTACTTGAGTAAAAGTGCAAGAGTATGATTCGCATTAAAACTGATGAGTGAGATGAATTGAATGCCAACCTAATATATGACCCACCTGGCAGACTGGAACGCAATTTGATGGGTTACAGATGTCGGTGTTAAACCCTTCTCGTTGTCTATCGACACACACGCAGAAAGAGAGAGAGAGAGAGCACTCTACAGTAGGCTATAATAATGGGTAATCCTTAATTTTATACGGTACAGTAATTACCTGGTATCACCTGTTAATTACCTGGTAATTAATGGGTAAATACTTATAATTAGCTGGAAGTTACCCAGTAGTTTGTTGCCTATTATTACCAGGTAATTACCTGGTAATTACTGTACTGTAAAATGAAGGGTTACCTAATAAGGTGTACTGTAAGTACTTTCAATGACAAAATAGCAAAAATTACTACAAGCAATCATCACAATTCTACTCAAAAAGTATTTTATTAAATTCACAATTATACCCCATGCCTGGAGTCGCACACAATTATCACTCAGAATGATCACACTCTTGATGGCTGTACAGTACAACATGCACTCAAACAAACAAAACAAAAATAAGAATACAAAAAAAAACATATTAAAAAATTCCTATACATTAAAACATTATTGGTCAATTAGGAGAATGCATCTTTTGGTGATATGTTGTAATGGAAATGTTCTAATAAGGTAA
This sequence comes from Protomyctophum parallelum, assembly GCF_964188405.1. NCBI lineage: Eukaryota > Metazoa > Chordata > Actinopteri > Myctophiformes > Myctophidae > Protomyctophum > Protomyctophum parallelum. Next base: position 26,204,792 of record NC_139719.1, on the reverse strand, counting down.
TAATTAATCAGGTTACCTTGCTAGGTGCATTATGTGTCAATGTTAGAGCAGCACATTGCACAAGGTGGTGGCCAGAGCTTGATTTGTACAGCTTTATTTGAATGGTACAATATGCAGAAAACAGTCATTAACAACTTTCAACCCAGCTCCCTGTTTTTAGGCTTGTCATTATAGGCAAACATTTCCAAAAGCGTTCAAAAATCTTAACGTCATCTTTACGGAGAAAGCCGTTTTCTTACGAGTGGAACATGTGAAAAGTGTCATAACTCCATCCCAACTCAGAGTATGAGGCTAAATCGCCCACTAAGGCAGCCCATATGCGACAATATGACAGACACATGTCTACAAAAGATCACACCCGTGTGAACCGAGTGGTGCAACTCCCCTCTCCCCCCCCCCCCCCCTCCCTCTCTCTTTCTCTCTCTCTCTCTCTCTCTCTCTATGCACGCACGCAGCATTCATGTGTGTTGCTGTGCTAGGCTAACGTTACTACAGCGCCCCTACTGGTACATTCTGGTGCTCATTAACGTCACATACTGTAGGTGAACAACACATACGGACATTGCTGTTCCTTGGAGTGGTCGCACCACTCAAAAAAATTATACAATTTGAGCCATCAAAATAATGAATTTACTGTGAAACCCATCGCACACGCTCGGAGCTGCGGTGGGCAGCGTGGGCTCGGGATAGAGTTATAACACTTTTGTTTGTTTACCTTTATCACTTATAATAACAGATGAAGGTAAGAAAACGGCTAGTCGGGAATTCTCCTTTGAACCCCATATGGTTGAGCGGGGTCCCTCAGGTCTCTATGCTATAGTGTATTTTCAGTTTTCTGTCATTGTGAGGAAAGCTTTTGCTGAAAATAGCAGATCGACAAGCTCACAGCACGTTGTCGTGACCACAATGCGTATGCTGGGGTTTAAGTGGTGAAGGGAATGCTTTGCCTATTTTCAAACTCATCTTCAAGTAGAGGTGTGCATTGGCACTGCCCTCGAGTCACGATTCATTTGGATTCACCAGGTAACGATTCAATTTGATTCGTTTTACACACTTTTCTATATTATATGCACAAGGCAAATCTTTCATCAGTCAATACAAGTTCAGATATACTGAACAACATATTTTATTTAGAATTATATTATGTTATATACAGTATTATAATTATATTATATATATATATATAATGATATTTAGGCTTTGATTATCGACTATTGATTTTGTCACATTGCTGCATCGATCGTGCACAGCCGAATAGCAATGCATTGCTGAATCTTCAAGGTTGAAAATGAGTTTATGTCCTCCTTTAAGTGGTTTAGTGGTAAACCATCGTGGCTACCGTAACGTGAACTTTGCTATGCTCCACTGTAAGGGAGGCAACATTAGGATGTATAAAAAAGGAGTTACTTCATAAAAGTGGCACATCAGAGAGAAAAAAACGTAACAAAAAAATAAGACAGCAGTCCGTTATAGTACAAGTTATTTACAGAGGTCGTGGTTCCAAAGTATTCTCTGGATAATGACAGTATTAACAAACACGGAACTGTGTTCCGCGCACACGTGTGTGTGTGTGTGTGTGTGTGCCATTTGACGTTATTGTTGGATTTGTGCTTCACAAACACTGAGCATAAAGCATACAATGTAAGGTGTACACAGGTCTGCCCTTCACTACAATGCAAACAGTAAGGTGTACACAGGTCTGCCCTTCACTACAATGCAAACAGTAAGGTGTACACAGGTATGCCCTTCGCTTTGCTAAGGAGGAGACTCAGGAGAAGGATGTACACACCCAAGAGGAAATCTCATTCTCCTCACGGCATAGCAGTGGTGGCACCGATGGAAGAGATTTCCGAAAATATGTATATAATTGATGTTAAGCCTGGAACCAAAGGTATTTATTAAATATAGTATTATAATAGTTAAATATTGAAATGTTTGTTTTTTATGTTTTATTTATGGTATGATTCAGCAGGAGCCTGGATGGCTTTGTTCCAGGCTTAATCATTTATATAAATATTTTCGTTAATCTCTATCGGGCAAAAAATGAATGGGTTTCCCATCTGTGGCAACACAAATGGGGCAGGCTTAAACTAATTTATACAAAAAAATTCGGAAATCTCTATCGGGAAAAAAAGTAATGGCTTGCTATCTGTGGCAACACAAAATAGGGCACTGCTATAGGCCTATAGAAAGGTGTGGGAGAAACTAGACGGAAGAGAGAGAGAGAGGGAGCATTTTAACAGACTTGAATCATAGAGTTATATATCTATAGAGAAGACACCCGAGTTCTCCTTCCATCCACTTGCATTAAGTTGCTCAAAAGCGCATGAGGCGGATTCACTCCTCCTTCCTGGTAGGAACAGAGTGCATTCTGGGATGGATTGGCCCCAAACACATGAACGCGCTGCCGTTGACTATCATTGTGCCGTTTGTGCGCGTTCACGTATGAAACATTCGTTCACGTGTCATGGCCCCAATCACATGAACGTGCGCAATGATAGTCAACGGAGCAGCGCTGGCTCGAGCTGCAATACCAAATCCGGCCACTATGTCCATTTCGCCTCAGGGTTTCCTCTGGGTGCCTTCTCTAGAAATATATACTCTAAGACTTGAATGTTGTAGAAAAATTGGCTTTGAGGACAAGCAAAGTAGTTTATATAGGCACAACGAAATGCTTGCATCATTTGCATGTTTGACAAGAAATGTAACTTCGGTGGACACATCATTAAGTATCAGTAGTATTGTGAGACCTCCGAAGTGACGCTTTTCCATAAATTATATATCATCGGAATCCCTTGAGCAAGTGCAGAAAAAGGAATCGACAAGCATCGCAGTTTTCTTTTCATATATCTTTTTTTTTACACAAAGATTTGACACATCGAAGCCTATATAATTCGACAACAATGTCTCTGCAGCCAAACTCTGTACAATTCAAACATTAAAAAACTTCTCCAATGAAAAGACTCGAGGGCAGAACTGTAATACCGACATGAATGAACGAACACATGATATATGAAATGGAACGGTATACTACCAAAGTTATGGTTCCATTAGTCCTGAGACATCACAGGATGGGGGGAGTCCTGGGTAGCCGAGAGAGGGTCCGACACCTTACTGACGCATATTGGGAAGACAAAGCCCATACATACCGCTCTGGCGTGGACATGTTGTGCCCTCGCACACCAGAGGTTTTTGGCACGATGTGGTAAAGCGGGCGGGCGTGCGCGCGCACGCGCACACACACACACACACACACCCACACCCCCTCTGTAACAGTACGTTGTCTTGTGTGTGTGGTGTGGCCACGTGGCGGTGAGTTACCTCTCGGAGAGAGGGAGCGGAGGAGAGAGGAGGATGATGGGTGGTGGTGGTGGTATAGGCTGGTCTATACCTGGAAGTCGTGTCCAAAGTGTCTGCTCTGTTCCTCGGTCATGGAGAGGTAGGTGGCCCTCATGCTGGGGGAGTACTGTGGTGACGACACAGGCAGACGCAGACGAGACACAATGCATTAACATGAATGTCACACCATGAGAAGCCAGCTTTATAGCATAGTTCTGACGGATCGATTAAGCCGATTTGATCGTTTTACTAAATGCATTTGTTCTATAGTGCAGTGGCTCTTCAGGCTTTTTAATTTCAAGGACCCTCGCAACTCTGAGAGCGCGCTAGTGGAACCAAATGGACCCGTAACTTGCACGCTCTCAAGTGTTACAGACCCCCTCAAGGAACCCTGAGGGTCCCAGGGCCACACTTTGAGATCCACTGTTCTAGTGGACATCTCCATCAATCAAGTCCACGATATACTTTGTCATGTGACCAATAGCGGAAATAGCCGATCCACAAGCTCACAGCGCAATGTGATGATACGCTTTGTGAACATTTTGTAATACTTTCAAAGTTTTACATTTCACCAAGTAGATCGGCCATTTTAGCTATTTGTGAAAATGTTTATTGGCATTTTCAGACAATTGGGACAAAGGGAAGTGGTTAATTAAAGTCAGTCAAACTGGTCATGGACATCTAATAATACTATTAAATAGTACATTTAATAGTACATTATAACATGTAGGCAGATATATTTTCAATTAAAGTAATCCATGACACATACTAGTTGGGGACAGGCAGACGGGAGTGTGAGGTGAACTGGGAGGGTAAGACCCTTGTTTCAGAGTGTTTCGCCCAGGCTATTTAAGACCAAAGCATTGAGTATGATATTTTGTATGCCTTCATACTTGACATGGATCAAATAAACAAATACATGGATATGATTGTATATTACTGCGCTGTGTGTAACTGAAATGTATGTTGATGAGGACTTACCAAACTTCCATTCTAAGTTGCAGGTTATAGTTTTACTTATAAAGCTTGTATAATTGGGCAAACTAGACTGTAAAATGATAGTAGTAGTCGACTACATGGCTATACAATATGAGATCAGTTTATTGTCAAGTAAAGTATGAAGCCATACAAAATATCGTCTCACTCGAGTGGAGACCTCTCGATGTCCAAAAGCGTTACTTTTCAGGATTCAAATTCAAAAATAGCAGATCAACAAGTTCGGAACACGCTTCGAGCTTGCAGATGTGCTATTTTTTATGCTTTCGTGTGACGATGTAGTATCATCAAGTATAGCTTTCTGCCCGACACTAGTGACAATATTACACTAGTATAAATGTTTTACTATAATTTGTTATACAGTAGTTGGTCTTAAATAGCCTGGGAGAAACGGCTACTGTGAGGGTCATCGTGACATGATTCAGTCTGTTAGGAATCAAACATTGTGTGCTGTGGCAGGGAGCAATACCAGGATAACAGGGATTCTATAGCACTAGGCCTGGCGTCTAGCACCACCCTGTGGCCACACAAGCTATAGAATCGGATGTGGACTTTGGTGGTGGACTGCATGCATGGATAAGAGCTGTGTGTGTGTGTGTGTGTGTGTGTGTGTGCGTGTGCGTGTGCGTGTGCGTGTGTGTGTGTGCACACAGTGGGTCCAAGGACAGCACTACCAACCTCTCAACACTAGAGGGAGACAACCCCCTTCTAAGTCAGACAAACTGGAACAGGGCAAAGGAAACCAACATGAATTAAAAAGCCATGCAGAACAGGAAGGTGATCAAAAGAAATGGGAGCCAGTAGGAGGAAAGATCAAAGCAGGAATAAGGACGAGATGCAACAGAGGAAAGACAAGGAAGAGATTTTGGTTTTTAGTTGGGGGGTAGACTTACTCTGTCTCTATATTGCTGAGAGCATACCTCCAAAAGTTGATTTAAAAATAAAAAGAGAAGAAAGTGTAGAAATGAAAGATACAAACGCACATAGAAACAACAAACAAACAAACAAAACAAAATATATAAAAGAAACGGTTAGCTGAAACGTATGGTGCGCTGTGGTTGTAGTAGGCGAGGGCATGGGTGGGTTAGATTTACAGTATATTGATGGGGATTTGGGTGGCAAATTAGGCAATGATTATAATGCCTGCATTATAGTTGATTGCGCTTTGTGTCGTGCACCAAAAATAGCAGATTTAAAAGCTCACAATGGATGGTGCTATGTGTTATCGTGTTATGAGCATGTAGTTGTCAAATCTGCTACATTTCCAGGTGGAAAGTACACATTATTGGTGGTCGCTAAGGGTATTGCTGCCAACCTAACTTCTCCATCATCTGGGAGACTACCATTTGTGTTGATGTTTAAATATTAAATACATTACTTCTGGCTCCGCTGTTCTCGCTTTGGTCAAATCTGCCTCCCGTAATTTACGAAGGACAGAATAAAAGGCACTACTAGACGAAGGCCAATGAATGAATGCACCAAAATGAAAATGGAAGAGGAATTAACAGGCGATGTAGTGTTATTTAAATAAAAACTAAAGCAAAAGAACAATTAAGAATAGGGAAGTTAGAGTGCCTAGAGCAATGGGTGTGCCAACATGCAAGCATAGCAGTAATCAACATTACAGCTGGTGCTTGGAAACTGACACACCTAAATATAACAAACCCATTCTAAATTTGATTACATCATGTTTACTGCAAGGTCAGCCTTATATGCAGCTTGCAATGTTTTTGGGTAGTTTTGAACCTGAACTGGAAATCAAAAACAGCCTAGTTTCACCCCCTTTAACTAGCCAGCAGTGTTAGCGTCGCTGATGTGCACACGCAACCAGCCAAAGACCGAACCGTTCCACTTCTATTTCTGCTGTCAGAGTGACGGATGATGTTCACAAAACGTGACTTCATGATAAGCATTCAAGCAAAAACCGTGCCACTATATGGCAGGGGTCTTCAGCGTTTCCTGTTGTCTTTCTGGCCAATAATTACTTAGCAGAGAGACATATGTGTATTTGCAGACATTTACCCACTTAAAACCTACAGCTTCCTAAACCACCCACTTCCCCAAAATCGCCTGCATTTGCATATTTACTGCTATTTCAAGGGGGAGTGGTTCTGCCTTTGGCTCTGTACTCCCCTCTGATTTGGAGGGGGGGGGGGATTTGGACCGCTCTACGATAGTAGTAACCTCTCTAGTAACTCTGAGGACCACCTAGCCCTAGGGGTCCCAGAAACCCCGTTGAAGACCCCATGCATTAGTTGGTTCCTGTGCTCCTCAGACTAAAGAGCGCATTGGTTAAGGCCGAGGGAAGTGACTTCTACATGAAGGGGCGGGACTCTGGGACCCAACGCACCGAAGGAGGCGGCGAACCTCGGCCAATCAGAGGGACGTTCTCGTACCGCGGGTTCCCACCGAACAGAGCGGTCTGGTTCCTGAGAGAGAGAGAGAGAGAGAGAGAGAGAGAGAGAGAGAGAGAGAGAGAGAGAGAGCGAGAGAGCGAGAGAGCGAGAGAGAGAGAGAGAGAGAGAGAGAGAGAGATACAGAGAGATACAGAGAGAGAGAGATACAGACAGAGAGAGAGATACAGAGAGAGATACAGAGAGAGAGAGAGAGAGATACAGAGAGAGATACAGAGAGAGAGAGAGAGAGAGATACAGAGAGAGAGAGAGAGAGAGAGACATAAGAATCAAACAACACACATATCCTCTTCTTCAGTTAAAATATGACAATTTTGGGGGGAGGGGGGTGGTACCACCAGTCACATTGCCTGCCAAAGACGTATATTTACGTCCAATCAAATCCAACGCTTCCCTGTCTAAGACATATAGTTACATCTTTAGGTCTTTATAGTGGTTTATGGTACATTGCAGTTGTAATGCAATATAAATTAGCATTGGGTTGCTATATAGCTCCATAGAGTTCTGTGGAAACACTGCAGCGATCTTAAAACAAGTCCTTTCTCAGATTGAGGTGTTTGATCAAAACCGGGATGTTAGCGGCTCCGTACTAAATCGTCGCTACCTCGCGGTTATAATATTAACCCTTCGGATGACTTGCTTCCGGTTCACTGTGGGGTGAATGTGTATGAGTTTTCAGATTGAAACATCCGGTTGCAGCCGTGGCAGGGAGCACCATCTCTCGAGGGTCAAGTCTGGCAGCCATTCTTTTTGAGGGGGTGCCCAGTTATAACAGTGGCCAGTTAAAATATGATTATTTTGGGGGGCCTGAGGGGCCTGATATTTTTTAGTTTTTGCTTTTAACTGTGTTCTGTAATGTATTAACTGTACGGCGAGCTTGAGTGCCCTGAAAGGCGCCTTATAAATAAAATGTATTATTATTATGATTATGAATCATTGTATTGTGGAGGCTCTCTCCAGTGCTCACAGGTAGTCTGCCACCGGGGCGTTGTTGATGGCGGGGCCCGGGGCAGGGGGCGGCAGGCTGCTCTGGCTGCCCCCCATGCTGCTGGTGTAGGAGCAGAAGCTGTGCATGTTGGGGTGGCTGGCAGCGTTCTGGGACGCTATCCTCCTGCTGCTGGCCCGCGGGTTGAACGGGTCCTCCTCGTCGATGTCGTCGTAGTCTTGCTCCCTGAAGGAGGAGACGAGAGGGGAGAGAGTGTGAGGGTGCGTTCAGACTTGGATGGTTAGAGCGGCGCGATTACATACAAAGGCAATAGAAAGAGGAGAATGTTGCGAACGGTTCAAACGGGACGTTTGTACCGCCACTGAGTTAACAGACACCCACCTGCATGCGATCTGCCTCCATGCGCGGGGGATGGCACACAGCATGACGCAGAAGGCGCAGGCCGCCAGCGTGGAGAACACACACAGGTAGAGCAGACCCTCCACGCCGTCGTAGCACACGCCCACCAGGGCGTCCAGGTATTCCTAGAGAGAGGAAAGGAACAACACAGGGCCGCCGTGAGCACAGTGGTCAGTAGTCACTACACTGACCACTGTCGACCACACAGTGGTCAGTGGTCACTACACTGACCACTGTCGACCACACAGTGGTCAGTGGTCACTACACTGACCACTGTCGACCACACAGTGGTCAGTATGGTCAGTAGTCACTACACTGACCACTGTCGACCACACAGTGGTCAGTATGGTCAGTGGTCACTACACTGACCACTGTCGACCACACAGTGGTCAGTAGTCACTACACTGACCACTGTCGACCACACAGTGGTCAGTAGTCACTACACTGACCACTGTCGACCACACAGTGGTCAGTAGTCACTACACTGACCACTGTCGACCACACAGTGGTCAGTATGGTCAGTGGTCACTACACTGACCACTTGTGACGAAGCACATTTCAATGTTTTTCTGCTTTATTTTACCTATGCAGGTTATCGTTTATGTAAAGAAATGTAACGTGTGATGCTGAGTATTTAAGTATTATTATCTTCTATTCATATGTGAAAGGTAACGGGTCTGGTGCAGGGGTGATTGACAGCTGTCAGTGACTGGTTGATTGTCACCACCCAAGGTTACTAGTAGAGGAAGTGACACACGGGGAGGGGAGATCTCACAACAAACAGAGTGCAGGCCTGCACAGAGGAGGAGAGGAGCTCCAGGCGCCAGATAGCGTTTACATTGAGACAGCTATTTGATGTTTAAACGAGCGTATCTGCAGCCACAGTAATTATAAGGAACAGTCGGGCCCAGCGGATTGGGCATCACGTATGCCGCTGCCGTCGGGGATCGGCGTCGGAATTGAGGATTACCTGCCGGTGTTTGGAGGCTAACAGGGCTACTGCTACCGGTGAGACCGTTCCAAAAGTGTTCTTTAAAGGATCATAAATATAGGGGTACCCCGAGCGTTTTCGTATTTCCGTTGGACCGTTTTTGAGCAGAGGAACTTTTCGTTGTGTTGGAACAGTTGTACACTCGCGTGCGCGCGCCTCATTTGAGGGGGACGACGAACGCGGACTTGATTCTCTGCTGACTTTGGGGGAATAATTATTGATTGTTGGTTTAAGTTTGTGTGCCTGTTTATTTTGTTTGATAGGGAAAGAGACAGAGAGAGGCGTTAACAATGAAGTGTACTGTCTACTTTTGAGTATGTCAATTGCTATGGCTTAGCATCTCTATATAAAGAATTCTGACTATAACCCCACGATCCTGCTTAATGTTTCCTTAGTAGTAATTTGCCTTGAATGAGTAAAGGGCGATTGTTACACACTGTCGACCACACAGTGGTCAGTAGTCACTACACTGACCACTGTCGACCACACAGTGGTCAGTAGTCACTACACTGACCACTGTCAACCACACAGTGGTCAGTGGTCACTACACTGACCACTGTCGACCACACAGTGGTCAGTAGTCACTACACTGACCACTGTCAACCACACAGTGGTCAGTAGTCACTACACTGACCACTGTCGACCACACAGTGGTCAGTAGTCACTACACTGACCACTGTCGACCACACAGTGGTCAGTAGTCAATACACTGACCACTGTCGACCACACAGTGGTCAGTAGTCAATACACTGACCACTGTCGACCACACGGTTTACATGAATAGCCCCAAATTGATTGATTTTTTAGACATTTTTGTGCCTGTTGGAAAAGAAACATCGCACAACGTAACGGGCCGTGTTTTTTTTTTTTTTTTTTTCTATAAAAATAAATTGAAAAACAAAACATAAAAGAAAATCACTCACTAGAAGGACAATATCAGTCACCAGAAATGGAACGTGTGTTTTCAATGAATCTAACATGGTAAAAATGAAGTTTGAAGTGAATATCAAATATAAAAAAAAATACTGAGGTACTCACAAAGTGAAATATCCCATCAACTATAATAACCCAGGCAGGCATTCGGGCCGGCTCCAGATGACTGTGTCCTGTGTTACAGGCCAGTGTACGGCCCAGCATGTCTGTCCTGTCCTGGCCTAGTTGTACAGTACTTCATGAGGATGCAGTGAACCAACCTTGTTGAGTCCTCTGCAGTCCAGCAGAGCGGTCAGCTGGTGCAGGCTGGCCTCCGACGAGTTCAGCACGTTCTGGATGCCCAGCAGGTCTCTCTGTGTGGTAGACGGACCACAGCCACATTAGAGAGAAAAAACATTTCTGGTGTTAAGCTTAGCTGACTTTTCTAGGACCAGTTAAGGAGTTGAAGGAGATTACTTTGTGATGTCTGTTGGGAAGGCATTCCACATTTTGGTGGCATAGCGGTAGAACAAATTTAACCGCATGTTTGTGCAGCATCCGGGTTGAACGTGATCAGTGAAGTGATCTGGTGTTGTGCCTGTGTGTGTCTTTCACATTATTGAAGTAGTTTGACATGTACATGGGCACTGATGACCCTGTGTATCGTGTAGACCAGGCCCATTGCAAGTTGCTGTACTCGGTTCTCTAGTCTACCCTGAGCCAACGCACCCTGGCATGACATTATGAAAAGGTACACGCACAATTGTCACTGAACATAACCTTCAAATTAAGTTATATAATAGGACTTCCCAGTGTGTGTGTGTGTGTGTGTGTGTGTGTGTGTGTGTGTGTGTGTGTGTGTGTGTGTGAGTGTGATTGCGCGTGCGTGCGTGCGTGCGTGCGTGCGTGCGTGCGTGCGTGCGTGCGTGCGTGCGCGTTACCTCTGCAGTAGGGAACAAAGGCACGGCAAACTGCAGCAGACCTTGTATTTGGATCTGCATTGTGGTCAGAGATCTCTGGAAGATGGTCAGCGACTAGAAACGCACAAAAACAAACATGAAAGAACACAATTTGATCAAAACATTCCTGTTATTGACCACTTAAACCATTATACTTAGTTAATAAGTAGGCTATAATAATTTCTACACTAAATCTGTTCTATGCCCAAAACAGGCACCAGGGATAAAGTCTTTCAAGTTTACGTTTGACCAGCAGGGGGCAGAAAAAGCTCTATAATGACATTGGAAATACTGGAATAGAAGGAACAGATCCTTTTAAAACACCTGAATATGAAACCATAGGCACAGAAATTACTCATACCTCCTCCACTGAGGAAAGTAACCAAGTACATCAAGTTCCATTTTAAGGTGCTTTTACTTTACTTGAGTATGTCAATATTTCAATACTTTACTTTAGACTACTCCACTACATCTTTTCATTTAGAAAACTTGAGAAATGGGACATACAGTACTGTATAAGGAGTGTGTGTACTTTTGGTAATGGAAGCATATCGTCTCTGTCAGGTGGAAACCTCATGTCCAAAACTGTTACTTTTCAGGATTCAAATTCAAAAATAGCAAGTAGCGTATCAACAAGCTCTATGCATTTTCATTTTTTTAAAGACTTTTTTTCTGCCTTTATTGATAGTATCAAGTGAAGATAGACAGGAAAGAGGGAGAGAAAGAGAAGGGGAGAGACATGCAGCAAAGGTCGTCACTCGAACACACAACACGTTGTCAGGCCAGAGCCTATATGTGGCATGCGCCTGGACCACTAGGCCAGCGGGCGCCCATGCTCTATGCATCTTCAACGCATTAAGAGCTTGTAGATCGGCTATTTTCACTGCACATCATGCTTCCACAGAAGACAATGTTGGCTTCTAAGGAATCCAAATGAGTGAAATCGGTCGTGGCGACAGAACTTTAATCCATGACTCTACTTCTTTCCCCACTGGAGACACCACAGAGGACATTCCTCCCCAGAGCGGTGGCCTAATCTCAGCCCTTCATGAATGTGATTAACCGTCCTCTCTCATGTGAAGAAAACATTTCCTTCTGTGTTCTGCCGCTTGTCTTTGGCAGCAACGGCCAAGAAAACAAAACAAAGTAGCTTCACTCTGCTGATCAGCATTTGTGCAATCAGATCAGACCCCGGGCTTTCACTGCAGCCAGGGAGACGACCGGAGACCAGGGAGAGAGAAATGACATGGAAAATAAAAAGAGCAGTGGAGAGATGGAGAGAGAGAGAGGGTGAGAGCAGGGCAGAATATACAACTTGAATACAAGGTCACGGGCGGTGCAGATACAAGATACTCTTTTGGTGATTTAAAGACCATAATACGGCAGCGCTGTGCTTGTGCATGTGTGTGTGTGTTTATGTGTGTGTGCCAGCCTCAAACAAAGTAAAAGGACCCCAAACTCTAAACTCCTCCTATGATCTACGCAAGCGAAGAACCAGCCATGGTGTGTGTGTCTGTCTCTGTCCATTAGTATGCAAACTGCGCATGCATGCTCGGCCAGCATACGAACTTCCAGCCTTTGAGTCTGCTGAGGATTGCTGACTGGGTGATAGTTGTTCTGCCCTGTGTGTCTCTGTGGGAAGGAGGGGGGTGATATAATGACTTCTGAGACCCACTGATCCAGGGCCAGCAAGAAATGTCCTTTTCTCACACACACACACACACACACACACACACACACACACACACACACACACACACACACACACACACACACACACACACACACACACACACACACACACACACACACACACACACACACACACACACACACACACACACACACACACACACACACACACACACACACACACACACACACTCGCGTGTCCTGACCTGAAAACTCCCTCGTGCGGGCTCTGAGGAATGACCTTGAACAACCTCAGAGCAGAAAGAAAGAGGACACATGCAGGCAGGGAGGGAGGGAGGGAGGGAGGGAGAGAGAAGGAATGCGAGAAAGAAAGAAAGAAGCACGAAAGCAAGCAAGCAAAATCAATAGAAAGAAATGAAGAAAGCAAACAAGAAAGAAAGAAGCAAACAAACTAAAAGAGACAACGACAAGCAAAACAACAGATATAAATAGTGCAAGAAATAAAGAATCTAATACAAAGAATGAGAGAACCAGTGCAGCAATAGCAGCTACTGTTGAACCGAACGCAACCCGTTCACCTCGACCGTATGATGGCTTTCATCTGATCTGTGCACGTTCGTTTTCTGCACACAGTGGAATGACTGCTGCTGCTGCCGGCCAGCGTAAGTAAGTAGCTTTTACTGTCACATGAGTCCTGGGAGTTACACTGTTCACACACTCCGACAGCGGGAGAGAGAGAGAGAGAGAGAGAGAGAGAGAGAGAGAGAGAGAGAGATGGATGGATGAGGTCAAACAAAGCAGGCCAGCAGGGTATTAGGAAGGTCGTCGGGCTCTCAGTACCTGCTGGAACGGGTTGGTACGGGTCTGGTTGCAGTACAGGTAGTAGTGGACGATGTCTGTGGACAAAGCGCGCGCACACACACAGACACAGACACACACACACACACACACACACACACACACACACACACACACACACACACTTGTGAGGAAGGACATACGTGGGGCACCAATGTTATGAATGCCACTTGTAGCCAGAGTTATATTCCGATCTGACAAAAGATGTACAACTCACAAGATGTCGCAGTGCGCTTGTGCGCTATGTTCTGGTGCGTGACACTGGTGTGCAAGTATAAATAACCTACACTCTGAATGCCTATTTGTAACCTAAACCTCAATCTGTTCCTTGTTTTTGTGTGTCTAATTTTAAACAACTTTTCTTGCGAGGCCCAGGAAAATAAATTGTCCTCACAAAGCCCTCACAAGGATATTATGCGCGCTCACAGACACACGCACACACGCACAAAAACACACACACACACACACACACACACACACACACACACACACACACACCATCAGGTGACAGTCGTGACACCATAATTTGCATGTAGCATGAATTCAATTAGTGCCGTGCCGTCCAGACGTGCGCTCCCTGTGGTCATTACGGGTGCATTAAAGCAGCACGGCATTAATAGCTTCGTTATCACGGTCACACTCACCCGCGCTAACGATATCCCTCGTCCGACTCATCAGGTACTTGTCAGGGGCCACGCAGAAGTCACTCGTGCCCTATAATCACACAAAGGGAAAAAATGATGCTTATTAAATATAGAGACAGGACAGGGAGAGTGCAGGGGAGAGGTAGTACTGGTCAGTGACGGACACAGGACGTGTCTATTGAATGGGCCTGAGATTATTACTTGCGCAAGCAGAGCGTGCAAGTAATGTTTTTCGTCAGGTGCTATGATGCGTATGTCCCTTAGCAGCATATGAGCATATGACGTGATGAAGATATGTACCAATGCCAGGGTATAATTGGTTATCGATGGTGACGTAACGATGACATGTTTCAGTGTCGGGTGGACTAAAGGTAATCCCCTATGTATACATGTATGTAATCCGACACCACTACCATAACAGGCATAAGTAATCATTACGTCATATGCTGGCACGGGACATACGGAAGCAGACCGTGCAGGTATATTTTCCGTCATGCTACGAAGCGTATGTCCCATGACGTGATGAAGATATGTACCAATGCCATGGTATAAATGGTTTACGATGGTGACATAATGATATGTTTCAGTGTCGGGTGGATTAAAGGCACATATGCATCAAACCACACGAGTAACCACAGTATACTCACAAATTACATATATACATAGACATGTATAATATATATATCTCGACATAGAGGCATAGAGACAAATCCTTATTACGTCATCATTGAGAGCCATTTCAATGTTTCACAGAGAGGCTGAGATTTGAACGTTTGTAGCGGTCGACAGTACTTGCACGCTCTGCTTGCGCACTAGTAGGCCATTTATGGCCTACTTGTGTGCAACGCGCAAGTAGGCACTCGACAGAGTGCAGTTCTAGTTAAGCTTTGTGGCCAGTGGATGATGTCAAATATGATAACACAATGACACTATTGTATTCACACTGATGTGCGCCACGTTGCATATGTAATAGAATGTGAGGTAACTTTTTTTGTAAATTTCGCACACGCTCAGCCACGGTCATATGGCACCGACGATAGTCTCATGACCGAAACAAAACTCTGACTGAATCCCCACGTCTAAGGAGTCATCCTTCAAACACAAAGGAGGGAGCGCACACCTGTGTTAATGAGGTGCTGTCCTTATCAAGACGGGTAATAAAGCTGAGAAGGATGAGGCCGCACAGCTCTTAGCCACAATGCAAACATTAATTAAAATGTTTCGACTGTAGTCTTCCACATTTTAAGGAGTCATCTTTAAAATGCACATATCCTGTGGTTTGCAAGTCTTTAAAAACCTAGTTCCTCTTAGTTTTTTAGATCACCACACTACTATAAGGACAAAGAAAGGCGCAACAGTCTATTCCTCATGGACTTGTGAGATAAAATGGTGTCAAGCTTTTTTCGGAACTTTTGGGACATTCTGGAACATCCTAACCATTATTTCCTTTTGCATAATTATTTTTCACCTAGCAATTTGTATTTAGCTGTGAATCAATCACAACATGTTAATCACTTAATTGTGAGCTGTAATAGCTCACAAGTGACCAAGTTAGTTTGGTGGGCAGATGTTAATTATTATTCTTCCTGAATGGGGGATGGGTGTGCCTGCGTACGTCATCTATGGAAAAAAAACACGTACCATTCTTGTGATACAGTAATTTAAATTAAGATGTTTTTGGATTTTGTGAAAACATTTTTATAGTGTCATTTATATTATATGTGTCTGAACATGTGCTATTAGTTTTACATTCTAAGAACCGTGACTCTTTTAATTTAATTTAAAATAATGAACAACTGACCCATTGATGGGAACAATTTACCCTGACAACAGGGCAGTTCAATCGTGTCTTTTTATGTTTGAGATTGAATCAAACAAACACCACCAGCAGTTCGAAGACTGCTACAGTTATTAAGTTTACATTTTTTGGCATAATTGAGCAAGTATTTTATTTAGTAATTGAGTAAAAGACAAAATGGAGTGCACAACCCACCCTGAAACCGTTGCCAAAGAAACTGCATTTTGTGCCAACTGCTGCCAATTCGCACTGATGTCAGGCCTGTCCAGTGCATTTAAAGGCACACTGCACTGTATTAGGCACGCATTACTTTGTGCTGGCTTTTAAGCTTTAACTTGTATATCAGTGTGGTCTTGGGACCCCTTGGGGTTCTTGAGAGGGTTCCAGGTCTATAACTCTGAGGGTGAACAAATTAACATTTTAGGCATTTAGCAGATGCTTAATCCAGAGCAATTTACAGTAAGAAAGGTAAACACGAGGTAATATCTATCAAATGCATAGAAATAGTATATGATCATAGGTAAACCAAGAACTTATCATTAGTCTAAACAGTATAAATAAAAAAAGATCAATAATCTGTTGAAACATGCCTTTGCATATTAAGCTTGCAAGGTCGTCAAGGCCAGGGCAATTGCTGATACGGGCTGAGGTGGAGTCTGAAGAGGTGAGTCTTCATATTACGGCGTTAGATTGAGAGTGACTGCAGTGGGGCGGCAGCATCTCAGGGGTAGAGTGGCCGGATGGGAAGCGCAACGTTCCCATTTCAATCCCAGAGTTAGTGTCGAAGTGTCCTTGAGCAGGACACTGAACCCCTAATTGCTCCCAATGAGCAGATTGGTGCCCGCCATCGGTGTATGAATGGGTGAATGTAATGCACAATCTACCGTATGTAAAGCGCTTTGGATAAAAGGGGGGAGGGGGGGGGTGTTGAAAACCACTGGCCTAGATAACATCCATTGTGTTGTTCAGTGTGGGTTTTTCATCCGAGCAGGACGTTCCTCTAGCTGTCACGTCGCCAGGCCGCTGTCCGGAGTTCAGTGCAGTGCGACACTTCCCAAGTAACACTAGACCTTGCGGTTTCTCATGCAGTGTGTGAACAACATAGAAGAGGACAACGTTGGACAGCTAGGAAGAAGCTCCAATGCTTTTGTCCTTCACTTTAGACTTTAAAAAAAGACATTATAAGTGACTGAAGGAGCCAGACAGATGTGACCCACTTCTGTTTGAGCAGCGCCACCGTTGTTAAGATGCAAGCAACTCTCACCTTGACTTTGAGGGAGTTAAATGTGCGTGTGTGCATGTGTGTCTGTGTCTGCACGTGTGTGTCTGTGAGTGTCCTTGTGTGTGTGCACGTTTGCTTGTTGCACGTTAGTGTGTGTCCATGGCTGCCTCAGTGTGTACTGTAGCGTCCAATCGTGTGTGTGTGTGTGTGTGTGTGTGTTAGCTTAGCGCCTCATGGGCACATAATGAATGAATGCATAATGAATGTGTCCTTTCTTTCACAGGAACCCTTAATTACAGACAGGGAGCAGAGAGAAGAGTCTGCTCCACTCTACAGCCATTCTTCTCTCTTCTTCCCCCTGGCCTGTTGGGTTATTTACAGACAGGGAGCAGAGAGAAGAGTCTGCTCCACTCTACAGCCATTCTTCTCTCTTCTTCCCCCTGGCCTGTTGGGTTATTTACAAACTTCCAGAAAGGACCTGATGACCCGCCCAGAGCTCACAACTTGCCATGGAACTAGGCTAGCCTTTTATGCTGTTTGCTTGGCTCATTATGCACGGTATAGCTTCCACAGGAGGCTGAAGCCATAATTTATACTGTATACTACTGTACAGTACCGTAATTTATACTGTACTTTGTAGTACAGTACAGTGTCGCTTGGCAAAAACAACCGATCTGTCACGTCATATATTGTGACCCGTTGTTAGCTTATGTTGTAGATCACTTACAGTATGCTTTGCTTTGTTGTACTATGCGAACAGAAATCATAGCTGATCTGCAAGCTCACAACGGGTCCTGTGGTGAGTTAGATCTGCTGCTTTCACTAGTTTAGAAGATTTTGACAGTTTCACATCCATTCATTTATTCAACCCATTGAAACCAAGAAAGCATCTGTGTCATTTTATGTAACCACTTTAACCATTATTTTATACTTTGCCTATTCAAAAACAGTAGCTATTCACGATATTGCTATTTTTGAAAAATAGTGAACATCTTTGCTTCAGGAGGGTCCCTGGAACATAATATTTTGAGATGTGAGTTCAGCTGCAGGCGAAATAATTTAAACATTCATGTAATACACTTTGGTATTAGGAGGAGAGACCTTGAAAATCAATGTTCATTTATTTATTGATGTAAAACATTTTGTCTAGAGCCGAGTAGCAAATGGATGTGGCCATGATGAGTGATTTGAAAAGCATCGCTCTATAGAGAAAGGAATAACAATGAATTGATGAGCAGGCTGAAGGGAAGGAGGACAGTTCATCTCTGCTTCAGAAAAGCACAAAAGATAGTTCTCACCGAAGAGAACAAAAAGGTCCAGAAACTCTTTCGAAAAAGTAGTCGATCGGTGTCCATGAGTGAGTGGGCAGGTTTCCCTAGGCTTTGCTGTCATTGATAAAGTGTCCCTCGTGCATGAAAATCCACTTGCAACTTGGGGGGGAATATGTATTCATTTGGGCTTTGTATACAGTACCACACACACACACACTGTGTTCTCTGCATGCTGTGTGGCCAGCTGTTTCATATGCATGCATGCAGAGCCATTATCGAGCCATGTGAGACTGTGGCAGCGAGCGCCGACAGGCCGGAACACCAGCGACCGCTGGAGGTTTGGCCCCAGCCAGCCCCAAAATAAACCTCAACGCAATGTGTGAGCAGGCAACAATGAACGAAGCAGATTTTTTTTAAAGGCACACAACTATGTATAATTGAATACAGCTGCAAGCTGTGACATGTTCCATTTCATGTTCAAATTCCACATCAGTCAATGGATCAATGTTTTGAGGACATTTAACCCCTGTGTCCCTTACTTTTGGGCTTTTCTAATTGTTCATTTTACCCGTCCTATAAATTACTATAATTAGGAGCAGTGAGCAGCCATTACGGCACTTGGGGATCCGTTTGGGGTTAAGGGCCCTATTTTCGTCAGTGCCTTACCCCTTATACCTAAACTTCTTTGCCGTTTTTACTGAGAAAAAACTACTAGCCGATCTACATTGACACGTTGTGCAGCTCCACAAGCTCGAAATGTAGCTTGAAACGCTGCGCGAAGCCACGTGTCTTGAGCTTGGAGATCTGCTACTTGAATCCTGAAAAGTATACAGTTTCGGCCTATCTACGTCAACACATTGTGAGCTTGTAGGTCTTGCTCAGGGACACTTTGACACTTTGACACACACGCTGAAGAATCAAACCAGGCATCCCAGGCGGGCTCTCTAACCACTCCTATAGTGATTTGGGAAGTATACAGTAGGTGGACGATAATGTACTGTATGCACCTGGAAATGGGTTATTTAATGTGATAAAAATAACTCAGCTAGCTACTGTATATACTGTAGGGTGTAGGCCTTTCGAAGGTAGTAATGGCACTATTATTTCTGCAAATGACTTGCAAACGCAACCGCTCAAGTCATTGTAGTTGTTATGAAGAAAAGTAAACAGTAACAGTTTTGGAACATACAGTATGAGGCTTTTCCACCCGCCATGAGATGATACAACAGGAGACCAAAGGAAAGCAAACGTTTGTCACAGAACATTGCTTCTTGCCGTGTCCAGCTCTGCTGTTCTGTTCTTTACCTGCAGGCTTATGCTTATCGACTGCGTTCTACAGTTTAGCAACTTCTACAGCCTGCAGGGTTGAAGCCAGATCGAGCCCAATTAATGCAACAACAAAGCCGTGAGAATACAGTACAGGCCCCGAGGCGTGCAACAGCACACAACTCATCCATTCTAAATACAACGCTTCCACCTTGCCTTGCCGGGTATATTTTTAGACACACCGTGTGGGCTTCACGTTTTGATATTTTTCTCTGATGGGGCCATGATGACGAAGCTAAAAGCAATGCGCATGCGTGCATGTGTGTGATATGTCGTTTCCGTCTGGCACATGTTTTCTCGTAATTTAATCGCCTACTTCGTCATAAATGGTAAATGGTGCATTTATATAGCGCCTTTATCCAAGGCGCTTTACAGAGATTGTGCATTACATTCACACGCACAGTCACACAACGATGCCGGGTGAAACCATGCAAGGCACCAACCTGCACATCGGGAGCAATTAGGGGTTCAGTGTCAGTGTCACACAAAAGCATCAAATATAGCCGACCGGCAAGCTCACAAGGCATCACATCGTGACATATTTTGAGCTTGTAGATCTGCTATTTGTGAAATTTTGTAATTCAAATCCTAAAAAGTTACGGTTTTGGACACAGCATGTCAGGCTTCCAACAGACAGCAAGACAAGGTTGACTTGCTGTATTTGTACAGTCAGCAACTACAGTATACATTTTGAATCAGGTTAAAATTGTGCTGCAGCCGGGTTCGTCTATAGGGATAAGAACTTCATTATAGCTAGGGGGGGGGGGGGGGGGGGGGTCTAAAATACTCATACGACACTGGTATATTTCCAGACATACAAAACAAAATAGCCCAAAATATATCATTGTGATATGAGAGAAACTATCTTTTGGTCCATTTTTCTTTCATATATTTTGAAATCATACAACGTCATACGTACATCATCATACATTATCTCATTCCGGCCAATCACAATTTGCGTCCTCACATTTGTCTTCAATGTTTGTGTTTACACAAACATTCAAAGCTGGGCATAGGAGGGGCTAGCGCCCCTCAAAAATATATACATTTCTACAGTATAAGGCTATCACTCCACATGGTCAAATGCTAAAGCCTAAACTCCTTCAGTAATGCTACCGTGACGGGATTTCAAAGCTTCAATAGGATTCCTGGAGCCATAATCCTCAACGGTCAATAATTGCGTTGTGTAACCATGACAACAAGGTGTGGATGTGGGGGGTTTTGATCAAAGTGTGCGTCTATATTTAGCAGACGAACACAGACCCCATGCTGATCAGAAATCTGGAGCTGTGGGCTGCGATGGAGCCGATGCAATCTGAAGACGGCTGCTACGTTTAAAAGCTTTTTAGATTAACACTCTACAAGGTCGCAAAATGTTTTATTTTCTCTGTTAAAAAGTTAAAGATCTACAGTATAAAGGATATGCGCAATTGCGCATGCATACAGTGAGCAAATCGAGTGGCAAAGAGAGTGACAAAGTGAGTTTAAGGTTTAATGCAATTAGATTGGACTTTTCTGTTTGGATGTATGGATTGTCAAGGTCAGAAAGTCGTTTTTTGCCACTCAGTAGACGTTCCCGCATAACTTCCGGGTATGATGATGAGGAGATCATTCAGGGGTCTCCCCGGCCTTCTCTCCAGACATTTATCATCTCAATTATTTATAGTGTTCCATTTTCAATTTTGAACACTTCCAGTTTCACATACTGTACGACGTGTTTATCCAGTAACCTGTATGAGTTCTCTCTCCTGATGGGATCAAATTGGTATCCAGACTTGAAAATACATTTCTGTTTACTGAAGAGCTGGAGAGACGGGGAGAAACACTCTATAGCAATGATTGCCATCTATCTTTGGCGGCTGTGGCTCAGGAGGTAGAGCAGGTCGTCCAATGATCCCTGGGTCGGCGGTTCGAATCCCGGCTCCTCCTGTCCACATGTCGAAGTGTCCTTGGGCAAGACACTACATTGGCTCCAATGAGTCGGTTGGTCTAAGCTTGCCACCATTGGTGTGTGAATGTGGGAAGTGAGGACGCTGGCGTCGACTGTTCGCCACTTCACCTCCCAATGTATGAATGAATGAACCATTGTAAAGCGCTTTGAGCACTTGGAAAAGTGCTATAGAAATGCAATTCATTATTATTATTATTATCTTATAGAGCTATTTAACACTTCATTTAAGAAAAGAAAACTCCCTTACTGCACCTCTAAGATGTTTTATACTCGACTCACAGTTTAGTGTGAACATGTTGCTGCTGAAGATATGTGTCATGGTACTTCGAGCACTATGTGTCATCGAGCACTTAAGTAAACCCATCTCATCTCAGTGCCACTAGAGCGTCGATCTTTCTGACGGAAACTGAACCGGTCCTGCAGTGCACCTGGAATGTTATGCGAATCGCATGTATATGCATGTTTATTCATGTCCACATAGCCTATAGGAGAGCCCACAAGGACACATATATTAAAGGTACAGTTAGGGTTACATTCACAAACTCCTGGCTATGTCTTCATGATACAATAAGCATATCACTCAGTACTATATGGGTATAAGTACCAGCGTCCAATTTTGCATGTTTGTACATTCTCACTGAGGGTGCATGATATTTTGTGTTCTTTGCATTGAGTTCCACTATTCTGTCTTCACGCACGCACACACCCTCTATAATTGTAGGGAACGTATTAATGGCGCACGCACACACACACTCACACACCCAGATAACTCTGACAGCATACAATGGAACCAACTGGACTCATATCTGGAACTCATCCAAGGATCCCACTTTGAGAACCACATGCATGCACACACAGCTGTATAAGCGAGACTTTCTGTGTGAGCGCTAGAGACCCCCCTCAAAAAGCAATGAATCATGGTCATTGGGGTGTGATGGAGATCGACCTGCAGAGCTGCATGGCAGCAGGTCAGTCAGTCAGTCAGTTGGTACAGTATGGGTGGTCAGGATGGAGGGGTGGAGGGGTGGTGGGGGGACAGGGACGGAGAGAGGGACAGGGACGGAGAGAGGGGCAGGGAGAGGGGACAGGGAAAGAGAGAGGTGCAGGGTGAGGGGACGGTGGCATGCAGTGACTCACCACAGCGGTGGCCAGGTCGGCTCCCAGCGAGGCCCAGCTGAGGACCAGCGTCAGCACCCCAAACACCATCATTCTGCAGGGAGAGATGCACACATAGATGTTACCGTTTGTTTTCAACCACTCAGCTTGAACCCTATATAGTTAGTGCAGTGGTTATCACAGGCACTAGCCCCTCCAACGTCTGGAGGGGCTGGTCTGGTTTGTTGAGATCACTTTGAACAAACAGAGCAGCAGACAAGTCAATGGTCTTTTAATTAGAGCTGGGACTCGATTAAAAAAATTAATCTAATTAATCAGAGGCTTTGCGATTAATTAATCTAGATTAATCGCATTTTAATCGCATATCAATATTCAACCCGAGAACAGTAAATGTTTTTTGGTAATTGGTATCCCAGTGAATCAATGAATAGTGACTACAGGATACCACTCATTTTCAACATTTTACTGTCATTAATATACCTGTTGTGGAAATAATAATAAAAAGTCACCCCATTGCCTAGAACTGGAGGTCTGAATTTTTTTTAGTAACAGTAACAAGTACATCTCAGTGACATCACAAAGCTGTACTTACTTCATATTGTTACTGTTTTTTGTCAGAACTCCAGTTCTAGGCAACACAAAATGGGGTGACTTTTTATTATTTCCAGTTTTCAGTACTATAGAAAAGCGCCCAGTGAGAAACGTTCCGCGGTGAAAAAAAAGGTGCGATTAATTTATCTGTAGTTAATCGCGATTAATTTTTCCGTAGTTAATTAATCTAAATTAATCGCAATTAGTCCCGGCCCTACTTTTAATGTGTATTTTTTTCAAGGACTCCCATAACTCTCAAGAGTTACACACCTGTAAGGGTCCATTGGGAACACCCTGAACATCATTGGACTCCACTTTGAGAACCACTGACTTAGTGGACAGGAGGAGTCCCCCAGGGCGGTATACTAGGCCACGTAAGTTTTTCACTCTACAGTATATCAAAAACCATTTCTATGTTATTTGTAGAGCAGCCATTTCCCCCGGATTGCACTGCTGAATAAGGATGATAGGATTCACGTCAACAAAGCCCTGAATGGACTAGCACACGACCCTGTATCTCCAAACTACTCTGGCCTAACGACACCTCTAGACAACTTAACAAATGAACTGCTCATGACGGATTAGAATCCAACCAGCAACCGCGCTTATGACGGAAAGGTACGCGCATACACGCTGGTTCGTGCACAGTCTGCACACAGGCAGGCATGCGTGAGTGAACAAGAGAACATTAACTTGCCTTTGTGTGTTTGTACGGATTTACAGTATGTGTGCTGTATGCATGCAGTGATACTGTACTACATCTGCATGTGTGTGCATACGCGCGTGTGTGTGTGTGTATTGTTTTACATGCTTAGCCTACATGGATGCAAGCAGATCAATAGCCATTAAGCAGATGAATGCAGATCAACATTGGGTTTGGTTAAACAATCCCCTGGAAATCCAATCCCATCCCGTTGATTAGGGCCAGACATGCATTGTGTGCTGGTGGTCTTATCCTCCTAGCAATTAGCAGGCGTGTACGATGCATTGGCCACAGAGGGAATCCGGTGATCCCGTTTATTGATGCCTGCATCGTTTGAACCCACCAACCGTTGCTGTGCTCGAGCGTAGTGTCAGATGCGTTTCCAGCCTAGCTGAAACAATGGTAAACATGAGTCAAGATTTAAAGTCAAGGTGTAAATGACCAGGTTGTGGCCAATGTGGCATTGATGAGCAGTGCTCCTGTCCAAAAGTCGAGCTTATGTCTGCTTAAAAGCACCCAGGGCGCTCTGCTAAAAAGAACGGTCCTTTGAAGCTGCATTGCGCAATATTTTAGCTTTTTCACAAAGCCTGAAAATAATATGCTTGAATGAAGGCTTCTTTGAAACTTAATAACACTGCAATTGGTGCATGCCCCAGCCATCTTAGGTGCGCCTTGACGACCGATACTTAAATACCCAGATGTTACAGATCACATTTATTTGCACTCAAATCCTCTATTTAATAAAAACGGACACGAGTTGACTCTGTACTTGGTGTGCACTTTCCCCCCCAATACACCAAATCTCTTTGTGGAAAATAGCAGATCTACAAGTTTGAATATTGGCTATTTTCTGCAAATGTCCCCCCCCGTTCCCCCAAATAGGGATGCTAAGGTTCAAGTGGTTGACTCTCACACTGTCCTCACGGTGACCCCGGCTCCGTCTTCTCTGTCTGTCTGACCTGGTTGCTCGTTAGCTCCGCTGATGTTGAGCAGAGTTAAGGCTTGACAAAGAGCACAATGCCTTCCAGTCCATAGCCTGATTAAAGTCAACGTTAGGGCCAGATGCAGGGGTGGGCTGGGAGGGCGCTCTGTATTCTGTCACAGTAATGTGCTCTAAATGACTAGCGCTGGATGTTCCTGTGAGTGTGTCAATGACAATTATTGTCTCCCTTGGCCCCTGGCAGCGTATGCTAGTGACAAAGTGTTTTCATTCTCGATCTGCCTTGTGTGACTTTCAATTTGCCTCTACCTGTCTTGTGTCTGTTTTGTGTTTTGTGTTTGTATGTGAGAGGGCACCTGCAGTGAAGGTTAATTCATCACTGAACAGAAAAATCCACAGTGGCAATTCATTTAACCATTTGTAACTCTGCGACGGTCAATTTGGTTCCATTTTTAGTTAAAATGAATACAGAGGATTTTACAGGGTACCCAGTGTTGAGGAAGATTAGGTGTCATGCCTTGTCAAGTCTGTGTCCAGGTCCATTCTTTCACTTTCAGAGTTCGATTTACAAAATGTACTCAGTTTGCATGCTGCCAGTAGGTCACAGAAGTACATGACGTCAACATTTTTTATTTTAATGTGCATCACATTTCAAGCTTGTGGATCTGCTACATATGATGCTTTTCCGCGAAGCTGTAGTATGATGATAAAGTATAGGCACTAATCTACAAAAAACACAAAACGAGAGAATAGGAGATAAGAGGTTTCTGCCCGACAGCAACAACATAATCTAAAGGTCACCCTATAGCATCCCATGTGTCTCGTCTTTTAGGACTGTGTGTTAAGAGTACAGCAGGGTGATAGTGCTGTCGGATAGACTGTCCCATTTCTGCCACGGATTCTGTCCTGTTGCCATGACCTCTAGCACAACAGTGTGACTTACCACATGGGACCGGATTAGTTATTAAGTAGGAATGTAGCAATGCCGAAATCTCACGTCATCTATCTAAAAGTCACCAAACCTCTGCGTGTCAGTCTGTCCAGGGCATAACTCGGAGAGAACCTACGGTTCTGAGAACTGAAAGACCACGTATGCTGTGCGGCCCGAGCTCGGGTCCGAGGAGGAGGCACCGATTCTAGGCTTCCCTGAGAGGCCAATCATACCATCAGCTCGACTGATTGGCCGGGGATCCTGAAGGCCATTCAGACAAGCTGAACGAACTTAGCTTGACTGACTGGCAGTGCTTCGCATGGTGGTTGTGCAGGGCTTTGCATGGCGGTAGTGCAGGGCTTCACAAAGGCAATTGCGAATATGGTGTTACTGACCCGGTGCTGGTTAAACTACCTAAAGTATGGCTGTGGTGGAGTTTTATACTTTGCAAAGCTGGGAAGGAAGTCAGGAAAGGGGTGGAAACACATCATTAGCAGCCAAGCTGAGTTAGCCGACTCCGTCGGGAGTGAAACACATGTACTAAGGTTTCTTAATACAGGGATGTTGTAAAGTTCAGTGAACCTTGCCTATAATGCCCACGATAATCGCAAAACTGACAAAACATCTCTATTACGGTATCTTGGAGGAATGTCAGGAAAAAACATCCATGAAATGTGAGCACACACGTGTTCAGTTATATCCAGTTCTTCAGTTCTCTGTGCCTGAGGAATCCGAGATTAAGTCGGCCAGCGGGGCCTGTCTCTTGCGGGCGTTCCAGTGCAGACACTGGGCCAGGCTCTGGAACCAGTCGTGCACCACGTCGTGACAGCAGACGGACGGCAGCGGGTAACGTGACGTGGTGATCTTCACCAAGTCCCCATGCCGGATCTCCCGCCTGTTCCGGCCGTCGAACGACACCCAGGCCGTGCTCCGGGCGTCGGGCGACAGGGCGATCACGAGCTCCACGCCGGCGGGCACCACTATGGGCCGGAAGGAGAGCGAGTGCGGGCAGACGGGGGTGACCAGGATGGCCGGCACGTTGGGGTGGATCATGGAGGCGCCGGCCGCCGCCGCGTAGGCCGTGCTTCCCGTGGGCGTGGACACGATGACGCCGTCGCCCAGCACCGACGTGATGAGGTGTCCGTCCAGGTAGAGGTCCACGTTGGACAGGTTGGGCCACGGGCCGCGGTCCACCACCACCTCGTTCAACACCTGGAGCTGCAGGGCGGCCCCCACGCCGGACTCCCTGTTCACGTTCCCATCACCGTCGCCGTGCTCCTCCCGCGAATGGCTCTCCAGGCTGCGCTCCTGCTGCCGCCCCCCCGTCCGCTTCAGACGCACGTCTTTCACCACCTTGACCTTGAGCCGGCTTCTCAGCGTGACGGCCGCGTCGCCCTCGAACACCTTGGCCACGTCCGTCCGGTACGACTCGAACTTGAACGGCGTCAGGAAGCCCAGTGACCCGAGGTTGAACGCCATGACGGGGGGCACGCTGGCCTGGAAGAGGGAGGAGGCGTAGAGCAGCGTGCCGTCGCCTCCCAGGCAGACGATGAGGTCGACGCGGTCCGAGATGTCGTCGTGGCCCTCGCGGAAGACGCACAGCCGGCCACGGACGGAGGCGAACGACGGGTCCTTGGCCAGCGTGGCGTCGTCCGCCACGCCCCTCTCCACGTACACCGTCAGTTGCTTCTCGTCCACCAGAAACCTGCAGAGCTCTTTGAAGGGCTCTGCCAGGCTGTCGTCTCGGACCTTCCGGATGACCAGCACATTGGCCGGTGGCTCGCTCCACGTGAGCCTGTGGCTGGCCGGGTCTTGGACGTGCATGACCGACGTCGGGTTGGGGAGGATGCAGGCCTTGGGTCCGAAGTGAGTGGCGGGATACGGCCCGTGCAGGAAGTGGGCTCTCTGTTTAGGAGGGCTCTCCTCCGCCGTCACGGTGGGCGATCGAGAAAGATCCGAGTGCTTGTGTTGTTGTTGTTGACCTGGAGACTCAGTCTCCCCGAGTGGCGGCTGTTCGTGATGGTCCGGCAGCCGCTGTGAGCGCTCTCTGCTCGGTGACGTGGTGGACGCTGGCCAGACCCGGGGCTTGGCCGCCTCGGACAGGTCCTGCCCTGCAAGGCCGGGAGGCGACATGGCAGCCGGAGAACACAACCTCAAACTGTGATCCGACTCGTCCATTAAAAAATTGTGTTTGCTGTGTTTGCTTAAGTAAAATGTTCTCAGATTTTTTTTTACTTGATTTGAAGAGTTCACATTTTTTAACAAAATATTAAGACAAAACATTGGTAAAATGGTGCTCTAGGACTCTCCAAGATTGGGATTGGCATCAGACCCAAACATCCAGCATTGGTCAGTTCTATTAGAGAGATCCATGGGATGAGTGAGTGGACAGTGCATCTGCACCAGGCCGGGTTGTCCAGTCTGTGATGTCAGTCATCTAAGACGTATCTATGACATATGATACCATATATGGACAACGTTTAAGCCCGAATCAACCGCCAGTGACTTCCTTTATAAAATAAATTAAAGATAAAAAAATCACACTTGTGTGAAGTGAGGTGCACCTGGTGGGTACTGTTGTAACGGCTTGGCTTGATGTTATGCTTTTTGGGGTGCCAGTTAGGCAAATGCCTAACACAGTTGGACCACTTTGGGGACAACTGCTTATTATTTGAAGCCAGCCTTACAATGGTTAAACAAGAATAAATATATATATACATACACATGAACTTGTAAACCATAACCAGGGATAGGTTACCCGAAAATGAACCTTCACTCAATGTAACAGAATTCAGTAATTCACACAGACACAGTACAACTCAGTTTGTTTTGTTTGTATTGTTGTTTCCAGCCACACCCAAAATCCAGTCCAATCTCCCAAGTACCACAGTATAGCGTCCACAATATTCACATTACTTCCACTGTTGTGCAATGTGCATAAAATGTTATTCAAACCAAAATAAATAAACAAAAGAAATCCCACGGCCTGTACCGGGGTGATTAACTCAGTCACAGTGTGTGTGTGTGTGTGTGTGTGTGTGTGTGCGCGCGTGTGTGCGCGTGAGAGGGGGGGGGGGGTACCAGTCAGTGAGAGAACGGCAGCTCCGTTGCTGTTTGCTCCACGCCAAGACACGGACAGAGAGAGACGTCCCAAGGTTTGACTTCTCAGTCGATTCCTCTTCTCCCCGTGGATCCACTTGTAGCTTCAGTTAACTTTGGAAACG
The DNA here is from genome assembly GCF_964188405.1 of Protomyctophum parallelum. Lineage (NCBI taxonomy): Eukaryota > Metazoa > Chordata > Actinopteri > Myctophiformes > Myctophidae > Protomyctophum > Protomyctophum parallelum. The sequence continues at coordinate 26,175,608 of NC_139719.1, read as the reverse complement.
CACCGCGCGGACTGTGAAACTCGCGTACCGATTGCTCCTCTCTAGTCTCTCCTCTCCAGGCTACTCTCTCACACAGGGCCGCGCCATCTTGGCTCTATAGAGCGTAAGGGAACGTGCGAGCGTCGGGGGCGTGTCGCTGCGCTGACGCTCGTCTGTGTGTGTACTTGACATGGACATGAATAATTGCGGTGGTGTGAGTGGGTGTGCGTGCGTGCGATAGCCGATCGCTACACTGTTTGTTCAAAGTGCTCCAAACAAACATTAAAAGTCCATAGACTTGGCTGTCACTCTAGTTTTGTTCAAAGTGCTCTACGTTCCAAAAATATGGAGGTACTTCCCATCCTATAGGCTTACTGGCAGCGTGTGCACTAAAGATCGATCAGACAGACAGACAGACAGACAGACAGACAGACAGACAGACAGACAGACAGACAGACAGACAATGAAAAGGCTGAAACACCTGATGCTCATAACGTTGTGGTCGATAACAGCGTACGTACATGCACATCTTATATTACAGTATTATGTTTGTTTATTGTTTATAAATACACACTGGTGGTCCACGGCACATCATGTGTGTTTATGTGGTTGTGTGTTTGTTTATGTGGTGTATCAGTTTCTGGGAAGAGGGGTTTCTTTACCAAAATAGAGCTTATTAGGCAATGTCTGGGGGGTTGGGGGGGCTACTTCAGTGTGCTTTAGTGCTTTATGAAAAGACACAGATTTATTTGCATCTTGAAGAGCTGGCACAGTCCTTTCAGAAAAGAAGTAATATAATAAAATAAATACATCATAACATTTGCAAGCTATTAAAACGTCGGTGAGGAGATCATAAATGTGTCAACGTGGGTTAACTCGTTATTGTCCTGCTAATATCCTGCGGATTGTCCTGTGGGCGAGAGTCCACCACACACAGAGAGAAACTATTATTTTAAGCCCATGTCGGATTGGTACACACACACACACACACACACCAGCAGTTAGCACATACACTAACCCACACACACCAGCAGTTAGCACATACACCAACCCACACACACCAGCAGTTAGCACATACACTAACCCACACACACCAGCAGTTAGCACATACACTAACCCACACACACCAGCAGTTAGCACATACACCAACCCACACACACCAGCAGTTAGCACATACACCAGTCACCAACACACTCACAATGGAAATTGAAAATACTCAAGTAGTGTACAAATACCTCCAAAGTGTACTTAGGTGCACTACTTGAGTAAATGTACTTATAGTAACTTTACACCACTGCACAAACATTACGTATTAGCCACACAATGGGGGACGGGGCGACCACACTGAAATGCCGTGTACCACATGGTGAAGGTAAATGGTACAATTATTATAGCACTTTTATCCAAGGCGCTTTTAATTGTGCATTACATTGACACAGTCACACACACATTCATACACCGAAGGCGGAGGAAACCATGCAAGGCACGAACCTGGGATCATCAACATCGGGGGCAATTAGGAGTTCAGAGTTTGCTCAAGGACACTTCGACACTAACTCTGGGGGAGCCCAGGATCGAACTGGGAACCTCGCGGTTCCCATCCGGCTGCTCTACCGGGCTCTGATGCATGACAGCGAGACCAGGGTTTGATTCCCTGGCCTGTCGGACTATTGCTGCATGTCACTTCCAGACTCTTTCTCCATGTTTCTTGTCTCTCTACTCACTCACTGTGGCCCATCAATAAACACAAGAAAAGCCTGAAAAAATAACATGAGACTTAGTTTAAAGGACCAACTTTCAATTAAAGAAAATGTTATGTAGAAGGCAGTCCTGTTTTGTTGTTTTGTACTTTCCCTCTAAGCTTCAGTGGTCCCTTGGGCCCAAGCGTTTATACTTTTAATCCCTATCCGAGTGGATCAGATTTGGATTTTTGGTATTAAGGATATTATTCATTTAATCACACTTTTGGACAGATTGGATATCAAAGTCAACCCAACAAGGCTGACTAGTTTGGTGCTGAACTTCTAAATATGGTCCACTCGAACAGTGATTAAAACGTTTTGAACTCTTGGACTCTTATCTGGGGGATTTATTGAGCGAGCACAAAGCAGTTAAGTCTGCAGGCAGGTCAGCTGTCATACAGTAGCTCCATGACGCTTGGATGCACAGAAGACCAACCAACCAGTGTGTGAACCCATAACATCTTACTGATAACTGGCCAACACGCTGACCCCCTATGAACCTGGGCGCTGCCTTAGATACACCCAGGCTTTGGAATGCCCTGCCCGGAGATGTGGGGATATAGCAAAATCAGTTCTTCTCTTAAATCACTTCTGAAAATCTACTTTTTATGTTAAGGCCTTTTCTTAGTGGTTTAGCCTTTTATCAGTTTCTGTGCTATTACTTGGTTTTAGTATTTCTTTCTTCTGTTACTTTCATTGTAATTATGTTACCCATTGCCTTCATGTGCCGTTCTAACTCGTATGGTTATTATGCTGCTCTTTTATCTTGTTCTGTAACCTTGTTTGGCAAAGCGCTATACAAATAAATTAATTCAGCTCTGCAAATGAAATGCCACGATCTGCAGAGCAAAATGCTATGTGTTAATTCAACTCAGAAGAGCATACAAATGGAACCAAATTTGGTTCCATTCCTACGCTCCCGAGTTGAATTAACACTATGGACTTTACTGTGCTTACTGCAAGCTATTTGTGTATACCGTTCACGCTTTCAGTATATTCATAAACAAACACACGCGCTGCGAGCTTTGGCTGTGTACAACGTGGATATGAAAACCTAAAGGCCAGAAGAACTGTGTGCGAGTGTGAGTGTGTGTGTGTGTGTGTGTGTGTGTGTGTGGGTGGAGGGAGGTTGGCCTTGCTCGAACCTGAGGCTGATGGATGTAGAGAGACAGAGCGAGGCTTGGGTGGGTGAGCCTGGGTGGGCTTCACGGCTCTCATGAAAACATGCTCATGATGTAATCCCACAGCAAATATGTACACTACGGGACAGAGTCGTGGTACGACAAAGTGTAAACCAGTGCTTACGTAATGTGGCTGAAGTACCACAGTCGAGGGTCAACACTGCTAAGTGGCTTATATACATCCATATTGCTTATACAAACGAAAACAATTCTGCTGTTTGCACAACATTCTGTTTGTGTGTCGGGTGGGAAGGTTCAAGACCACTTCACACACTGTATGTTGGAGTCAGATTGCGAGATAAATAAGCATCCAGGTCCAAAAGAAGCAACTGAACTAGGCCACATGAGCACTACAATATACATATACAAACAGTATATACAGTAAGTACACTACAAGCTCACAAGAAAATGACAAAAAAACAATTGGGGAGGCAGTCCTTGAGCAAGACACTGAAGCGTCTTCTAAATGCCTAAATTGTAAATTGTCCTAACTGCTCCCAATGAGCATTTGAGTGTTTTGTTTCCTCTGTGGCAATGTGGCCTTGTGGTTCGAGAATCCGCCCCGAAACTGGGAGGTCGGGGTTCGATCCCCGGCTATTAGCTTTTACGTCCACCACCCCAATGAACTAGACATTTGTGGTGGATGTACTAAAGTCAATAAATACTCTGTATTCAAAGTGAAGCGCTGGGGACGACTGCTGCGTTTCTAATTCATGTCAGTTTCACACTTGATTTAAAGCAGGTCAAGTGTTAAGTTACAGGGTCCTTAGGAAGTGGTGCTGTGTGAGTATCTGTCTGTGACTGTGTCCCTGCCGTTTCAAGCACATCCCCTCCTGGGAGGCTAGTGAGAGGTCAGCCCGCTGTGCCAGGAGTCATGGCTGACAGGGTAAATACAGAGTATGACTGCTTAAATACAATGAAATGGAACAAACTCCCCATTGCAGTTAAAAGACTCACTCCCAATCTTCTCCGTCGCAATCTGAAGGCCCACCTCTTCAGACTCCGCCATAGTCCGTAAAAACACTTGACCTAACCTTGCAGGCTTATTCAAAGGTTAAAATGCAATTTGAATGGCATGTTATGTAGACAGATTCACATTCATGGGCCTACTGGCATCCTATATAGTGTGTATAGTTTCAAGATTATTAAATGGACAGATTATTTATTTTTTTATATTACCGGTATACAGTTTACTGTAGGTTATTATTTTGTAATTGCCTTGCTTACTGCAAATTGCTCTGGATTCAGAGTGTCTGCTAAATGCCTAAATTGTATCTATAAATGCACCAAGTCTCTCTCAAATTCGACACACGTGTTCCACACCCCCACAGGGAGTGCAGTGCCCGGTCGGACCCACGGTTGTCCAGAACCGCAACAAAAGGCCCCTGCCCGGGCTCTGGACAGGGCCCCTGCCCAGGCTCCATATATGGAGCTGGCCTGTTCTGACATCATGACATTCCATATTTTGGCATGCCTGACACAGAACTCCATAGGAATAAAGGGACACAGAGACAGATACAGAAATCTCCATACAGTATATGGGCATAAAAGGGACACATACATAATAACTGGGTGGGGCATTCATTTCCAACTTGCATCGTTCCAAGTCCGCTCTATAGTATCATAAATGCTGATGATTTAAATACAGTGAAAACAGGGAGGTGGTGGCTCTGGAGGCGATACAGCGGTCGCTTAGGAATCGGAAGGTTCCCGGTTTGATCCCAGGCTCCCCCTGGGTTATTGTTGAAGTTTCCATTAGCTATAGCCTGGCTCCAGCTTCAGGTTGAATGTCAGGCTAACCTTTAGCAAGAAACTGAATTCCCCAACTGCTCCCGGTTTGCAGGTTGGTGCCTGCTGTGCATGGTTTCCTCTACCACCGATGGTGTGTGTGAATGATTGAATGTACAGTAATGCACATTGTAAGACTGACTTAAGTATAGTGAATGCACAGCTCACCGTGTTTGGTGGGCTCACACGATTCCCTGCAGGCGGGCAGACAGAGACAGGCAGACGGACACGGTGACAGACAGCACTAAGCTGTGTGAAGCTGAAGACTAGTTCAAATTATCTCCCCTGTTTTCACTACATCTGTTTAGCAGTGAGTTACTGTACATACTGTAAGTGCATGCTGTGCCTCATAGGGACTGTTAGCAACAATCACAACCAATCGGAAACAATCGGAAAGCACGCACGCAACTATGTGCTTTATATCGTTGCTGTCGGGCAGAAACGTCTTATCGCCATATTCTGACTTTTTGTGTTTTTTTTAGAGCTGGGACTCGATTAAAAAAATTAATCTAATTAATCAGAGGCTTTGCGATTAATTAATCTAGATTAATCGCATTTTAATCGCATATCAATATTCAACCCGAGAACAGCGAGAAACCTTTTTTTTAAATGTTTTTTGGTATCCCAGTGAATCAACGAATAGTGACTACAGGATACCACTCATTTTCAACATTTTACTGTCATTAATATACCTGTTGTGGAAATAATAATAAAAAGTCACCCCATTCTGTGTTGCCTAGAACTGGAGGTCTGAAAAAAAAAACAGTAACAACTAACAAGTACATCTCAGTGACATCACAAAGCTGTACTTACTTCATATTGTTACTGTTTTTGTCAGACCTCCAGTTCTAGGCAACACAAAATGGGGTGACTTTTTATTATTTCCAGTTTTCAGTACTATAGAAAAGCGCCCAGTGAGAAACGTTCCGCGGTGAAAAAAAAGGTGCGATTAATTTATCTGTAGTTAATCGCGATTAATTTTTCTGTAGTTAATTAATCTAAATTAATCGTAATTAGTCCCGGCCCTAGTTTTTTTCCATAAATTGAGCAGTTCAGACGAATAACTTTTGCCATTTTGGTATTTGAATCCTGAAAAGTGACAGTTTTGGACACATGAGGTTGCCGTCTGTCTGTCTGTCTGTCTGTCTGTCTGTCTGTCTGTCTGACCTCGCACATTTCTCTCTGGTCATCTCATGTGATAATCAGAAGATAAGCAGACTCTTGGCTGTGGAGGATGTGTGTGGGTCTGGGACAGTGTTTGTACGTACGTGGTGAGCAGCCAGCGAGACTGCTTGGCCAGTCCCAGACAGGCCAGCAGGCAGATGGCCAGATCCAGGATCAGCAACAGCAGGTAGGTCAACCACCTGGTAGAGAGAGAGAGAGAGAGAGGATTAAATGATTGCATTTCAAATGCTGTTGTACAGTAGATCAACTGATCAACACTGCAGCAGGCTGATGCCGTGGGTCACGGACCAATATGTAGGCCTATAGGTCTTAAGTAAATATCCCCGCTTTTATTTTACGTATTGTGCGTTTGGGTCCAGAGGAGAAACCGAAATGTATCTTTTGGGCCTTGAAATGAAAACTTTGGGGGCCCCTGGCTCTGCATGAGGCCTGTTACTGTATGTGTATGATCAGCTCCCAGACGGAGGGGTCAGGGTGAGTCACACAACTCAGGCAGACCAGATGCTTAATAATAAATGGAGGCAAAAGCATTATGGCTGAATATTTCATACTGTGAAAGGGCACACAGGAATGCACGCACACATACACACACAGCCTCAATCCACCCACGAGCCTCCACTATCTTTACCTTCTCCGTTTCTTTTTATGTTCTGTGGAAAGTAACAAAGCACATAGCACATTGGCTCTCAAAGTTGGGTCTGGGGACCCCAAGCTCATAGCTGCTATAATTGTGTCTGCTCATTTCTTTGTGTCATCACTTCCAATTTCTCTAGTTTATAATCTGTACCCTGACTGAAATCTCTCTCTTGATTGGACACAATGGTATCGCGACCTGAAAACACATTTGACACGGAGACTCCTGTTACTGAACAAACACTCTATATACTGACATGGAGACTCCTGTTACTGAACAAACACTCTATATACTGATATGGAGTCTCCTGTTACTGAACAAACACTCTATATACTGATATGGAGACTCCTGTTACTGAACAAACACTCTATATACTGACATGGAGACTCCTGTTACTGAACAAACACTCTATATACTGACATGGAGACTCCTGTTACTGAACAAACACTCTCTATACTGACATGGAGACTCCTGTTACTGAACAAACACTCTATATACTGACATGGAGACTCCTGTTACTGAACAAACACTCTATATACTGACATGGAGACTCCTGTTACTGAACAAACACTCTATATACTGACATGGAGTCTCCTGTTACTGAACAAACACTATATACTGACATGGAGACTCCTGTTACTGAACAAACACTCTATATACTGACATGGAGTCTCCTGTTACTGAACAAACACTCTATATACTGACATGGAGTCTCCTGTTACTGAACAAACACTCTATATACTGACATGGAGTCTCCTGTTACTGAACAAACACTCTATATACTGACATGGAGTCTCCTGTTACTGAACAAACACTCTATATACTGACATGGAGTCTCCTGTTACTGAACAAACACTCTATATACTGTAGCATTGAGGACTATCAGTAAGGTTGCATGCACGCATCTGCCTGGGTGACAGCAGAGCGCTGGCGCTTTGGAATGAGGGGTCAGATAAACATATACGCCTGGGTGACAGCAGACTGCTGGGCGAGCGCTGGCGCTTTGGAATGGGGGATCAGATCAACATATATGCGGTCGCAATCAGAATATATAGCTATTTAACACTGTTACTGAACAAACACTCTACTATCAGAATATAGAGCCATTTAACAGTTACTGAACAAACACTATACGGCCCAGTGTTTGGCCCAATGTCAGCCAGAATAAGGGCGAGGTAATGAGTCCATTAGCAGGTATAGCAGCAGAGCGTGTGTGAGTATTGAGTTATAGCAAGAGCACAGGCAGGCATCTGCTTACAGATCAATGCCAGCAGAGAGCAGCCTGTGAGTTACTATAAGATAGAGAGAGCTCTTAAGATCAATAATACAATTATAACCACTGATATTACACACGTGGTTACATATGTAACCTTAAACCTTTTCAAGTATCAAGGTCCCCAAATTGTATTTGGCCTGTGGAACTCCATATGAAAATGTTTTGTGCCAGGGACCCCCAGAAGATTTGTGTGTCATGGGTCATCCCATTTTTCTGTTTCTTATATAAAAAAATAATACATGTATATATACATAAAAATGTCAAATATTTTCAAACCTAAAACAACAACAATGGGGGGCAGTGGCTCAGGGGTAGAGTGACCGGATGGGAACCACAAGGTTCCCAGTTCGAACGCAGGCTCCCACAGAGTTAGAAGTGTTGAAGTGTCCTTGAGCAAGACTCTGAACCCCTAATTGCTCCCGATGTGCGGTTGGTGCCTTGCATGGTTTCCTCTGGCATTGGTGTGAATGTGTGTAAAGCGCCTTGGATAAAGGCTCTATATATATGCACCATTTATCATTACCATTTAACACAACACACAACTCCAGTTCATTTTAATGATCAATCAATTGATTTTTTATTTTCTGGGACGGATCAACGGAACTAACATAATCAATGGAATGTTTTGCAAAATGATATGGGCAGCCACTTGCAGAGGTTGGGAATCACTACGAATATTTACAACAGCTAATGTCTGCCAGAAGAAGACACATTACCAGGCAAATACAGTTGCCAAAGGGGTATTCCAGTTGCTAAGTTGTCATAATTGGCTGAACGCTACTGTGAGCCCCGATGTCAGAAAAATACCACTTATGTTTCAGGGCGTGGGGTAAATATTTGATTCACTCACTTGGCAGTCTCTCAAGGGTTCAATATTTAAACACCTTTTTTAGATCACAGCACTATATCATTGGGCCCTTTTAGTGCACGGCTGCAGATGCATGATGGATAGGTTAGTTGCTGAGGATTACATTAGTAGCCATATGGAGAGAAGAGATGCACACGTGTATGCCACACTGCGAGACAGAGCACCACAGCCAAAGTGGCTGATGCATCCATTGCAGCCACATTGCATGAATATACTGAGGCTATGATGTGCAGAGGGGAGACTGACAGACACAGTCGCAGACCAAATTCGTCCATGCATGCAACATGGAACATGCTGCGGTGAATGTGGGCACTGTTGGTGGCCCGCTAGTGGGACGCCTCTGAAGCATAAATTATACTTTAGTATAAGTTTAGTTGCAATGCGGATGTTATGCACCGAAAATGACAGATACATATAACAGCAGTTGCAGATAATATAGATAATATAAGCTGTAGATAGGCTACCAGCTACCTGTAATATCCAGGCCTCCGAATTCAGGTTGGGGGTTAGGGTTATATGATTAAGCATTTATTTTAGAGGTTACATCTATATGGTTGGAGTTATGCTTGATTTATACCTACTTACATGCTGGACTGGTATGGTGCACCTAAAATAGCAGACATATAAGCTCACGACGAATGTTAATGTCCTCACGAGTAATAAAAACATGCTGTAGCCTGTAGCACATACAGTAGGTCCTCAAACATGTTTGGCCCAGGGCACGCGGCACCCCTGAATTACATTGTAACTTTACAGCAACTTACAGTTATGTCATATGACTCTACATAAAATACAGAATGCCACAAGGAAAACTTGAGAGAATATTGGTTTCCATTTATGACAAATTGAAAATAAGCTTATACGGTACTTGACGTTTAATCACTTGAACCCCCAGAAACCCTCTTGAGGGTAAAAAATATCTGATCTATAAGTTCATAACGTGTCACGGCATGTTGTGAGCTTGTAGATCAGCCATTTTTGGCGAAGACATTTGATGTAGAAAAGGAGCGCACCAAGTACGGTAATATGTGTATAGAGGGTCTATGTGGTTAAACTCAAATGTTATCAAAGCATCGTGGCGGGCTGCTGTAGCGCCACCTATACCTGTAGTACTCGACGTGCGCGGTCTGGTCGGCGACCGCGGCCAGGTCCACCTTGGCCTCCTCCCAGTCGGGGATGCCCAGCAGCTGCTTGACCACGTTGTCCACCATGGTCTGCATGAAGCGCAGCGTCTGCACGTAGTCGCCCCGCGTGGCCAGGATCTCGTCCAGCCGGGCCAGGTGCATCTGCATGCCACTCTCCATGCTGCCCATGGTGCCCGCCACCTGGGGGGGAGAGAGAGAGGCACAGGGCAGGGTTATTATTAGGGCTGACCTCGATTAGTCAATTAGTCGACTAATCGATCGTGGGAGTCTTCAATTTAGAGATTGGCCTAATTTGTAATAATTAAGAGCTAAAACTTTAACCAACACTAAAACTAATAAAAATATATAATCTGAAACAAATTAAAACTAATTTGTCTGTTGCCTGTTTGAATAAATGTTGGGAAGGGCTGACAAGTTGACAAACATCCCCCCCCCCCCCCCCCCCCCCCCCCAACACAACACACAACCACCTGCTCAGCGCGGAAGCTGCCGTGCACACTGGCCAACGGTGTGCACTTGCGTGTGTGACACGTGTGTGCACACGTGCGTGCTTGTGCTTGCTTGCATACATGCGTGAGTGAGTGAGTGAAATGTGTGTGTGGTATAATCCTGTCTCGCCTCCTTGTGAGAACTCAACCAAAAATACGATAACAATAACAGTATAGCGTCTAGCGTGGTGGGGAGAGCGGATTCAGTAAACGGCTCCAAATTGAAAAACACCAAAAGTATGGCCAAAGGTAGGGGTGTGTGTGTGTGTGTGTGTGTGTGTGTGTGTGTGTGTGTGTGTGTGTGTGTGTGTGTGTGTGTGTGTGTGTGTGTGTGTGAGTGTGTGAGCTTGCGTGCGTGCATGTGTGCGTGCTATTGGGTGAGTTATAGGTATTATGTGACTGCTTTTTGATTTCTTAAGCCTGATTTATAACCGATTTGTAGATCTGCTATTTTCGGTGTGGAACAGCCACCCGCAAAGTATAGCTTTAGACGCCTGCCCCCACATCAAAATGACACCATACAGTATAGCTTTAGACGCCTGCCCCCACATCAAAATGACACCATACAGTATAGCTTTAGACGCCTGCCCCCACATCAAAATGACACCATACAGTATAGCTTTAGACGCCTGCCCCCACATCAACATGACACCATACAGTATAGCTTTAGACGCCTGCCCCCACATCAAAATGACACCATACAGTATAGCTTTAGACGCCTGCCCCCACATCAACATGACACCATACAGTATAGCTTTAGACGCCTGCCCCCACATCAACATGACACCATACAGTATAGTGCAACAACGAGACATGTATTCACAGGTTTCTGCTGTATAATCAGACACATATGTATCCCCGCAGACAATCAAATCGCAGACAATTTACAATTACAGTTTAGGATAATTACAGGTAATTACAGATACAGGCCAGATCTACTTACAAGTGTTTAAGATACGTATAAGAAGAGCTAGTCTAGTCTAGTACAAAAACAATGCAGTGCAGTGCCTCAAAGAAACCATGCATAGCAAGTAAACAATGAACCTAGCATCTGTCAAACAACATGCATTCGGTACATTTGTGGTCAAGAAAACAACAACTACAAGTAACAAAAACACAACCAAGATATACTGTATATACAGTATATATATATATCACTAGCATCTGTCAATCAAAGTTACTTACTTACAATAATTCGTAGTTGCGGGTTGCAGGTTTTTGGGCTTTTTTGTAAAATGTAGTAGTTTATTTGGGCACACACACACACACACACACACACACACACACACACACACACACACACACACACAATGTGTATGCGACTATGCGTATAGTAGTGCATGTACTGTACACAAACGAGTGGCCCATTTACCATAGGCTTAATTACGACATAACGTTCCTTCCTTGCTTCCAGGGAAATGTTTTTTACAGGGATATACCGTGGCATTCATGAGTAGAGGCATCCCGCTATTTGATCATTAAAAAAGCAGGGTAATAAGTGCCCGCACTCCTTCGGAGCCGGAGTACTTGGCATTCACCACGGAGACGACTCATTGTTTGCCGTGTTTGTTTGTTTCGCAGGGGAGGGGGTGGGCGTGGGGGGCTCATGGAGGAGCCGAGAGGAGGAGGAGGAGAAGTTGGGTGGAAGTAATTAGCCGGTTTTCTGTGGCCTGTGTGGTGCTGCTAGACCGCCGATGGCAAGAAAACACAGAGGAAGAACAGAGAAAGAGAGAGATGTTAGGGAGGGTGGGGGTCCAAGAGAGACAACACAGAGGAAGAGCAGAGAAAGAGAGAGATGTTAGGGAGGGTGGGGGTCCAAGAGAGACAACACAGAGGAAGAGCAGAGAAAGAGAGAGGTTAGGGAGGGTGGGGGTCCAAGAGAGACAACACAGAGGAAGAGCAGAGAAAGAGAGAGATGTTAGGGAGGGTGGGGGTCCCAGAGAGACAACACAGAGGAAGAGCAGAGAAAGAGAGAGGTTAGGGAGGGTGGGGGTCCAAGAGAGACAACACAGAGGAAGAGCAGAGAAAGAGAGAGGTTAGGGAGGGTGGGGGTCCCAGAGAGACAACACAGAGGAAGAGCAGAGAAAGAGAGAGATGTTAGGGAGGGTGGGGGTCCAAGAGAGACAACACAGAGGAAGAGCAGAGAAAGAGAGAGATGTTAGGGAGGGTGGGGGTCCCAGAGAGACAACACAGAGGAAGAGCAGAGAAAGAGAGAGATGTTAGGGAGGGTGGGGGTCCCAGAGAGACAACACAGAGGAAGAGCAGAGAAAGAGAGAGATGTTAGGGAGGGTGGGGGTCCCAGAGAGAAAACACAGAGGAAGAGCAGAGAAAGAGAGAGGTTAGGGAGGGTGGGGGTCCAAGAGAGACAACACAGAGGAAGAGCAGAGAAAGAGAGAGGTTAGGGAGGGTGGGGGTCCCAGAGAGAAAACACAGAGGAAGAGCAGAGAAAGAGAGAGGTTAGGGAGGGTGGGGGTCCAAGAGAGACAACACAGAGGAAGAGCAGAGAAAGAGAGAGATGTTAGGGAGGGTGGGGGTCCAAGAGAGACAACACAGAGGAAGAGCAGAGAAAGAGAGAGATGTTAGGGAGGGTGGGGGTCCAAGAGAGACAACACAGAGGAAGAGCAGAGAAAGAGAGAGGTTAGGGAGGGTGGGGGTCCAAGAGAGACAACACAGAGGAAGAGCAGAGAAAGAGAGAGATGTTAGGGAGGGTGGGGGTCCCAGAGAGACAACACAGAGGAAGAGCAGAGAAAGAGAGAGGTTAGGGAGGGTGGGGGTCCAAGAGAGACAACACAGAGGAAGAGCAGAGAAAGAGAGAGGTTAGGGAGGGTGGGGGTCCCAGAGAGACAACACAGAGGAAGAGCAGAGAAAGAGAGAGATGTTAGGGAGGGTGGGGGTCCAAGAGAGACAACACAGAGGAAGAGCAGAGAAAGAGAGAGATGTTAGGGAGGGTGGGGGTCCCAGAGAGACAACACAGAGGAAGAGCAGAGAAAGAGAGAGATGTTAGGGAGGGTGGGGGTCCCAGAGAGACAACACAGAGGAAGAGCAGAGAAAGAGAGAGATGTTAGGGAGGGTGGGGGTCCCAGAGAGAAAACACAGAGGAAGAGCAGAGAAAGAGAGAGGTTAGGGAGGGTGGGGGTCCAAGAGAGACAACACAGAGGAAGAGCAGAGAAAGAGAGAGGTTAGGGAGGGTGGGGGTCCCAGAGAGAAAACACAGAGGAAGAGCAGAGAAAGAGAGAGGTTAGGGAGGGTGGGGGTCCCAGAGAGAAAACACAGAGGAAGAGCAGAGAAAGAGAGAGGTTAGGGAGGGTGGGGGTCCCAGAGAGACAACACAGAGGAAGAGCAGAGAAAGAGAGAGGTTAGGGAGGGTGGGGGTCCCAGAGAGAAAACACAGAGGAAGAGCAGAGAAAGAGAGAGGTTAGGGAGGGTGGCCTACAGACAGTAGGCCAATAATAATAACAATAATAAATATGACTGAATAACTTTTTAACAGACCCAAGCCATTAAAATGCATCGACAACAATATTAGACATAACAATCTCAGTGTATCACACACAAAAATACTATCACATAAGAAGAAGAAAGAAGGAAAAAAAAGTCTATAAACGTTGAGCGTACAGTGTATAAAGTTTGCTTTTATATAATATCTCCTGGAAGACTCGTAACAGTCTCGTAACAGAGAGCAAAGCGACAGGCAGAGCATGACGGGTAACATAGCGGATAGAAGCACTGAGGACAAACTATAAGAAAATAAACAGGATGACACAAGAAAATGTGTGTTTTGAAAAGTGCCAAGGCCAAATCCAGATGGGCGCTACGCACCACTGATTGCGACAGCGCCACAGGGATCACAGTTCCCTGGCTCTTAACTTGAACTTGCCTGCCACAGAAAAGCGCAGCCGCAGCAGCAGCAGCGCGGCAGAGAGACATGGGAGTACAGTGTGTCGTTCTCTCATCTGATCGCCCATGGCAGCTCCAACCGCCAGTGGTGGAAGATGTACTACAGCATTATTTATTTTTTACTCTACAAAGTAACTGTAAACTAAAATCTTCAAACAACGGTAGTGGAGTAAAAAGTACAATGCAATGGAGTCTAAAGTCTAATGTCTTGAAAAATGGAACTACTCAAGTAAAGCAAAAGTCCCTAAAATGTGTACTCAAGCACAGCACTAAATTAAGTGAAAGTAACTTAAACTAAAGTACTTAATAGGTTACATTCCACCACTGCCAACTGATGAGATGCTGTGACTGTTCTTTGGCTGCTCAGTGAGCATCTTATCTGCAGAGCCTGAGGACACAGCACGTCTTCTCTAATCACTATCCACTCTGATCCTCTGCATCAGTGGTCATTACGGGTCCACTTGGTTTCATTTTAAGCTTTCAGGAGTTAAAGTATTGCTAAACACCTGCATTACTTAATTTACAAGAAGTCTATACGCAATTACAGAAGAATTGTTATTTTGTTCAACCTTTGCCCGTTATTGTTATTTTGTTCAACGTTTTCCTGTCATCAGTCCTATGGCACCACATTAATACAGCATTGAATTGTGGACAAAATCCTAACCAAAAATAACAAAATATTGGACGTGTTTGGTATGAGAGGCTAAACCTCATCAAACGGTGGTATGTGGCTCAAATAAACAATGGAGCTTGACATGAAGTAGCTCTGCATGCAAGTCCTCGGGACCAATCAGAGTAATACCATTTCCAAGGAGGAGGTCTGACAGACAGACAGACAGACAGACAGACAGACAGACAGACAGACAGACAGACAGACAGACAGACAGACAGACAGACAGACAGACAGACAGACAGACAGACAGACAGACAAATAGCAGTGGCATACAGTATGACATACAGAAAAAAAGAGATACAAACAGTGATAAGAGAATAAAAAACAAAACGCATAAAAAATAGGGGATTTGGGGGACTTGGTTTGCTGGCCACCTGCAGTCGGACTATTCAACTACATAAGTCACTTATTTCACAACTCTGGGGAAAGGCAGGGTAACCCACACACGATACCCTGAATGTATATACACAGCTGTCAGCTGGGAGACGGTCTTCAAGCGCTATGAACATGGCCTCTCCGTGAGCTGTGACTGATTCCTGCAGCTCTGTGACAGATATGGAGGCTTCTGTGCAATTAAAGTTGAATGGAAGAGCTGGAGTGTGAAATGGAACACGGCTCTAAAGTGCCTCTGTAGACCCTCAAGATGGAGACCACCTCACCCCGCCACGTTTAGCACATCACCGGAGCGGAAGCGCTCATTCTTCCTGTGCTTCCCTTATTTTGTCTTTCAACACATTGTGAGATTAATTTAACTCTGAGAGTGCACAAATGGATCCTTTGGTCGGATGAGTATTCACTGCACAATATGTTTTATGAATATTCAATAGTGCGAATCTCACCTCTGACAAATGTGTATATATATATATATATATATATATATATATATATATATATATCATTGCTGTCGGGCAGAAATCTCCTATATCCATATTCTAACTTTTTGTGTTTTGTTTTTTTCATAAAGGACTGCAAAAGCATCAAAAGTAGCAGGTCCACAAGCTTGAAATGCGGCGCGAAGAGACACATTTTGAGCTTGTAGATCTGCTACTTTTGCATTTGAATCATGAAAATGTACTGTATTGGACATAATTATGAGGTTTCCACCAGACAGACGATATTATATTCAAGCTATACTATTCAAACAAAATAAACTAATGCAAACTAAGCTAAATGAAAAGGTGGTTGCACACTGGAGCGTTTTTTATTTCGCTGCGTTTTGCAGATCCAAAAGTAGTAGGCTATCACTAGCTGTCAGCCTGTCACCAACACCCCATGACCGCCGCGGAAAACTGAGAAAATCGACCCTGGCCCAAAAGAAAATGTATACGGATGACAGTCGACAGTTTGCACACGGACAGTGTGCAAATTGACAAAGTGAGGTCGATTTTCTTTTCCGTCCTCCAAAATTCGCGCCGATATTCAGCCGAAGAAACGCACCAGTGTGCGTGTCTTGAAAAAAAGAAGAAGAACATTTTTTTTTAATCTGGTTTAAAAAGGAATTTAAAAACAAAAACAAAAGGATAACGACCTTGGCAGAGACAGACAGAGACACATGCCGTCCAACACACTCCAGCGGGGAAGTGGGAATAACACAACAACACTAAAAGCTTTATCAGCGGCCAAAACCAGGGAAGTCCAGGAGAAGTGTTTACAGAGGCATTTATGACTTTGGAGACAAAATAACAAACATTAAAAAAGGCGTTAAATCCGACAACCAGCTGCGTGTAGACCGCCGAAACACGCAGCTGGTTCTCAACCAAGATTAAGGAAGTGGGGAACGCAGCACTATACAGAGTGGTCAAAGTACTGGACTTCAGTACTTGAGTCAAAGTATAGACACTCCTGGTCAAATAATACTCAACTACAAGTGAAAGTTGCTCAGTCAAATATGCATTAATAATATAGTATTCTAAAGTATATGATAAAACAAATATTAAAGTCTTCAAAGGTGAAAATTATAAAATAAATGTTATTTTTAATATCAATGTGTTGAAACATATTTAGCCCCCAAATTAAAAGATTCCCCATACATTTTCAGTTATCTGCTATCTCTGAAATAGAACTTAAGTAGTTAATCATGTACTTTTTCCGTTACTAGAAATGTAGTGGAGTGAAAATATCAACATTTGTCTTTGAAATGAGGTGGAGTGAAAGTCATACTTTGGAAAGTATAAAAAAATATACAAATACTCAACTCTCTCACACACACACACACACACTCACACACACACACGGCGGAGGAGGAAACCATGCAAGGCACCAATCTGCTCATCGGAAGCAATTAGGGGTTCAGTGTCTTGCACAAGGACACTTTGGCACTAACTCTGGGGGGAGCCGGGATGGAACTGGAGTGGGAACCTTCCGGCTCCCAAGCAGCGACTCTACCACCTGAGCCACTGCTTCAAGTAAAAGTTCTTTGTGATGTTCACCATGAGGAAGTGGGGGAACGCAACACAACACTACATAAGTAAAAGTTCTTTGTTATGTCCACCACCAAGGAAGTGGGAACGCAACACTGCACAGAGTGGTTAGCCATAAACGCTACGAGGCGCAGCCATTAAAAGAGACCAATTCAGCTGGACTTGAATTCCTCTACAAATCCACAACTGCCTTTTAGAGTGGAGATGTGAGAGCGCTTTAAACCAATAGCTCTGGCCTCCCGGCTGCTCAGCGCTATAGTATAGCACTTTCACTTTTCGTTTTTTTTTGTAGCCTACTAATTGCCCACTCACGAGTAGAGAGAGAGAGGAGAGTGGAATAAGTGTCCATTAGTCATGCAACTCAACGGTGTCTGGCCTGTTCAGACACTGGTGTTAAAGATGTCAAAGCTGTTTTCACGACTGCACGTCAAGATATCATGAAGTGAGGATACAGACAGAGTTATGTGAGACATTATTAGAGAACAGCACGTAATGCTACCGGGTTTCATAGACTATCATACCTCGTTTGGCCATTAATATGTTCCCCACAAGGAAGAGCCCTTGCGTGTATGTAGGCCTACTAATATATCTATTTTCAATCAATAATCGATTTTAAATTTAAAAAAAGTATATGGTGAAAATGACCGATCTACAAGCTTGTAGATCAGCTATTTGTGCCATTTGTGTGTGACAAAGTAATTGAGTGGTTAACCGGAATAATTGATAAAAATAAAATATATTAGTATTCTTTCCACATTGATTCATTGATACCATGTCTCTCTAGGTCGTCCTCAGACATTATGCAAGTGCAAATTAAGTACATGATGAATGTACTCAGTCATGCATACACAGTGCGCACGCTCGCTCGCACGCACGCACGCACAAAAACACACACTTCCCAGGGATCCAATCTGCTTATTATTAAAGTCACAAGCTCCTGTTAATAATTTCGATTGGTTCAATATTTATAAAACTCACACACCTAAAAAATCTTTCCAAAACATATAGCCGAGCAGGTAGATCGGCTATTTTCACAACTTTTGGCTGACGCTGCTAGGGCATTAATTGACGAAAAAAGAAAGACATTTTGAACATGGAGTTACAAGGTTTCTGCCCGACAGCAACAATATTATGTTTGTAATTATGCCGGTGTGGCCTGCGCCTCAGCCAGTGTTAGCTCTCTGGTTGACCGCTCGCTGACTGACCCGGACATGACCTCCTCCTCCGCAGTGGGCCTGCTGGCAGCCTGCATGCAGACAGTCACCACCGCAAACAATGGACTGTATTATTAGCCTGGACACTTCAAATACCACATCAAATGACATCACGGCACAGATAAGGCATTAAACAGCTTCCCCCGTTTAGCAGTGTTGTTCACGGCGTTCTGGCGTCTCTGTGTGTGTGAAACCATTGGCCCCCAGTTAGTTTGCACAGTTTGTGGACCTGTGCTGTCAGATTATTGTCTCTGTCGGCTGGAAACATCATACATCCAAAATAGTTACTTTTCAGGATTCAAATTAAAAAATAGAAAAAAGTATGTACAAGCTCAAAACGCGTTTTGAGATTGTAGATCTGCTACTTTAGATTTTTGTTGTGCGACGGTGTAGTATGATCAAGTAAAAAAAACTAAAACGTTGAATTTGGAGACAAGAGGTTTCTGCCCTATACATTTGGAGCCTGGGAGAGAGTGTGCATCTGTGCGAGCGTAAATGGTAATTGCCAAATTTGCCATGGTTCACTCATTCACATTATCACTTACCTATTCACACGCAAATTCACACACACAATCACACTCCACTGGCACCAACAGCCTCGTGGCGAGCAGCTGCTAGGGGTTGAGAGTCTTGCGAGACAGGGATCGATTCCCCAAGCGGCCGCTCTACCTACTGAGCGTGCTTGTGTTTTTTTGATTGAATGTTTTAATATACAGTAGGGCATATTGAAGATGGAGTGCTGTGATTTTTACCCCCCTAAAACATGATCATCGGGTATTATGATTATACTAGGAGGAAGATTTATTTTCTGAAAAGTGTACAGAAAGTGTTAAAATTGTGTTTTCATGTGGCCACACTCACCAGTTCATTAAGTGGTGGGTGGTCTGGTGAGGTGACCCACCTGAACTGAAGCCACACCAACAGCTGTTGTTATATGTTAAAGGTGGAGGGTTTAGGGGAGAGGATGGTATTGTGATGTCACGAACGTTGTGGTATTTCGGATGGGCCTTTTGGACTCAAAGGCTATGAGCTTTCAGGAAGAAACCACAAATACACAGGGAAGACGCATTATTTGAATATTATAACCACACCTGGGGGTGTATATACACGTACAAAACAAAAATCACAAATGTGTGAACTGAGTGGTGCAACTCCCCTCTCCCCACCCCCCCCCCCCCCCCCTCCTTCTCTCCCTCTCTCTCTCATTAGGAGGCAACAGAGCAGCACTATCTCTCTCTCCGTTTGTGGCACAGCGCCCCTACTGGTACTAATAGTCATATACTGGTGCTCAGATACACATAAGTACACACGGACATTGCTGGTTGTAGGAGTGGTTGCACCACTCAAAAAAGTACTCCATCTTTAAGTCTAAAAGGAAGGCAAAAAAAAGAAAAAGCCCATGGGGACTATAATGGACTTCCATCGTGGTCCTATGTATTCCATTCATAGCATAACAAATTATAACACGTCATTATCAAATACAAACACTGTATGTACAAAGGAGTGAAAAGGAAAAATGATGGCGTTGAATGACACCTCATTTCTACGGGAAGTTACATTTACCTCCCCTTGTGGTACATGTATGTATTTTTGATACCTCACATCCCAGAGCACACATACACGCACGTGCAGTGCACGCGCACGATCAGCATACGGTCCAGACCAGAACTAATCCATGTCTTAATCAGGAGCTGAGAAAAGGTCCGCGCTGATAATGAGGGGTCTGAGTTCTCTCCCTTCCTTCCGCTCTTACACAGCCACCGTTTGCATGCAAATGCCTATATTTATCCTCCGTTGTACAGCGGTGTCGTGCGGCAGGAAATTAGCCAATCTACAAGCCCGCGAGGCGTCGCGGATGCGGCACGTTGCAGGCTTGTAGATCGCCCATTTGTGCCAGCGATCACTGTCGTATGATGAAGTATACATCCGGCTCAGTTCATTGGTCTCTGGACGCTCCCTGCACACACAGGGGGGAAAGGAGGCTTTATGTGGCGGGCCAAAAGCCAAATGGGACCATTGTTGTGGATGAGATTGAGAAGCACTTCAATGCAGGATCTCAATAAGAGGAACTGCCAATCAGGGGAGCCAGCATTTTGGCCCCTGTTCATACCCATCAAAGCCTTTTGTCTCCTGGGCTCATGCCTGATTATGTGGGGTGGGTGGGTGGGTGCAGGGGGAGGGGCAGGGAGCTGTGTGCGCCACACTGGCCTCTTTGTCCCCGGCCCGCTCCAAGGACGACTAGACTCCTTAGGAGTCTATACTGTCTATAAGGGGCCAGAGTGCTGGACAAAGTACTCAACCCTCCAGCACTTGGTGAGTTGGGTCAAAGTATAGATCGTTGCGGTCGGGCAGAAACCACTTATCTGCATATATTCTTTTATGTATTTTTCTTAAATGAACAACACCCTATACTTTATCATACCACAGCATCACACAAAGGCATCAAAAGAAGCAGATCTGCAAGCTGGAAACACAGTGTGAAGTGACATGTTTTGAGCTTGTGGATCTGCTACTTTTGCTATTTTTTTATTTGAATCATGAAAAGGTTTTGGACATAATGAGGTTTGAACCCGACAGGGACAAGATACTCCTTGTCAAATATTATTCCATTACAAGTGAAAGTTGCTCTGTCAAATTTGTACTTGAGTTAAAGTAATTTATGACAATTATACAAAAACATATTTTGATTATCTCAAATAATTGCAATTATGTAATACCTGTGGCCTAGTTTCATGGGAGGATCTGTCCTGGCAGATCAGCTCATGCACTCTCAGACAGTGTGGTGAAAATAACACTATTTGATGTGCCATCATTATGTGCTGAAGAAAAAAAAATAGGTTTGGAGCTTTAAATAAAACAAATCCAGAGGACAGCCTGTTACAATTACTGCAACATAATCAACTGATCACAATTAAAGGGTTTTCAAAGTTTTTTCAGGGCAAGAACTCATTAGCTCAGAGAGAGTTCCGACATACTATTGGTCCAACTGTCATTAGAACGACAACCTACCTCAAACCCTAACCTAAACCATAACCGCAAGCACAGGAGCAGCGCATGTTCCACCGCATGTCCAACTGTTGTTTACACATGTCGGACCTTTGATGTGTCGGATCTGCGTGTGCATCCCGGAGATGAAGCATTGGATTCATGTTGAAACTTGACATCTGGCTGTGTAATGTGTACTTAGATTGGCTATTTTTGCCCCGGAATAGGGATCCTAGGGTTTAAGTGGTTAATGAAAAAAACTTTAGTCCTTATCACACAAAGATTTGGCGGCTCTCCTGCAGTAACTCTGAGGACCCCCATTTAAGATAATCACAATTATTTTTGTCATAATCATTTCCATGTTGAAAAATGTTCAACGAATTGAACATGTTGAAAATGTTCATGAATACATGTTCAAATATTTTCCCAACAATAGTGAAAATTGTCGTTAGCTTACAACGTCTCACACAATGTGAACTGTTGAAAACGTGTAGATACGCTATTTCCACATCTATTTATGTCATAAATACACGTAATTTCTTTCTATATTTAAGTAATCTGTCATATCCGCCACATGCGACTGTTGTTTACGGCGCCTAAAAGCTTTAAATATATAGTTCAATGTGCCCAAAACGCAATTATGATTGTGACAGGACCACCTGATATTAGATGAGCTGCAGACAGAGCAGAGTGTAAATCACACCATTATGATATTATGTGGTGAGGCATTAATGGGTTTGGAGGATTTAACTGAATAAATCCACCGGGCTACCATTAAAGTCTGTCATACAAGGAGATAATCCCCATCAGCATGACTGCAAACATCTGGGATTTGATCTACATCGGCTGTCACTGGGATTCCATTAAGTTATTAACGTTAATACGTTCCAAACAAATGGGGTGCCCATATTGTATGTCTAGCTCTGACCCCAGATCAGGGCCTCATAGTGTAGGTATATTATACAGTATGAAACACAGTCTCACAGCCAGATCCACTGTCACTGTATGTGGTCCCATCCATCCTGTTGATGCATTGATGCAAGCCCACTGAAACACATCTCAACGTGTGTCCAAGTCTCTGTGTGTGTGCGTGCATGTGAGTGTGCGTGCGCACACAAAAAAGTATAGCAACATTTGAGAAATAGATATTGTGAGGATACACTAGTCTACACTGTAGCCCACGCTGGGCAAGAGCTACGCTGTAGAGTCTACACTACAGCGAAGCTCTTGCCCAACGTGGGCCCTCACTGGTTCTCCTGTCACACACGCAACATAGTCAAAATACAAGCTCACAGGGCAGCTTGACACCGGTGCGCAATTAACTCAACCTTTAGGGTGGAAACCTACAAATGCCATTTGTAAAAATTAACATCCTAAAATGTTTTATGTCATCACAAGTATAGTAGTAGTAATAGAAGGGTGTGCATGCTATACCCACCAGGCTGTCCACTCCTCCCAGGGTGTGATTAGCATTGTACAAGGAATAGGTCAGCTGGTACACCCCGTCGTTGGTCTCGCTGTTGCCGTAGAAACCGACCCCCACCGCCACGCTGTGAGGAGAGAGGAGAAGGTTAGGATGGATGACACACATTCATAATTGGCAAGTTTATGTGAAGGTCTGACTTTGAGACCCGTTTTCACCATGCAATGGTGTGTGATTGATTGATTGATTATACAATCAGTACAGTCAAAAAAGGTATGCTAAAAGGATTTTAAAAAGATTGTAAAAAAAACTAATTGTATTCATGTATTCATGAGGTAATTGTTCATCACCCAAAGTCATGAAGCCTGATTTGACCATTTGAGACAAATAACTAAGTCGATGTCAACCAGTGGAGCACAGGATCAACTGATTAAGACGATAGACAACTGGACTTGAATATCAAGTACAGACCCACTATACAACCTCAGGCTCTAGTACAGCTCAACATCACTTTCAACATGTTTAAGTTAAAAAGTGAACAAATTGAGTGTTTATTCCTTGCACTTTTGCCTTGCTACAGTTGGTATGGTATACAGTATCGTCCACGAAACTCCGAGTTCTGAACAGCATGCATAGAACCTTCTGTGAACTTAATGAATATTTAATGCCTTCCTTTTCACAGGAGCATTTAGCCACCAACACACAACAAGCTCAGTCAGCCATTCCAACACAATGCTGACTGTGTAAAATATAAAACAAACAAACAAACCAAAATGTATCGGGGCGATTTGTTGAAGTTTGTCAAGTCTATCGAGTGCATCGCTAGCAGTGTCGCCAGATTTTGCAAGGTAAATAAGTCTAAGTAACCAGGTCTGTAAAAACAAGTCCAAAAGCAACTTTTTTTGGTATATATTTATATAACCCTTCGCGTCTGCCTCCTATTAACTTCAACTCATCAAATATTGGATTGTTGGATCAGGAAAGTGACTCGAAATCAAAACAATCTCCATGAGAAATTGATAGATTGACAAGTCAGTTCCCACAGAAAGTCCAAAATGAGGTGGACAAACAGGGTCCGCTGTGGGGAGAAAGAAGGGGGAAAAAACATTTCTCGCAGACAAATAACAGATGAAGAAAAAAGATTCACTGAAGATGGGCGCCGTTCCCACCAAGAAACAAAACAAAAACAGCATAACTAAATGTTTTGGTGACCAACCACACACCAACGAGAAGAGAGAAGACACAAATAAGACTTCAAAGAAAGAATAGCAGTTTAATTGGAATAATTGGAAACATAAAGGAGCAAAGTCTGTCCCGATTAGTGAATAAAATGTGCAGCAGGAAATGCTGTTCTTTGGAACCACTCGAACCCCTTATATTCTGAAGGGTGCGTGTTGTGAGCTTGTAGATCGGCTATTTCCGGTGAAGCTATTTAAGTGTAGAGGGAAGCAAGAGCAGACCAAGTATAGAGCCAGGCAGCTCCGTTTTACACAAGTACAGAGGGTTTGAATGGTTGATGGACGTATAGAGGGTTTGAATGGCTGATGGACGTGGCCTTTGTGCGTTTTGGCAGCGTGCACACTGAGAGAGCTGCAGCTGTACAGACAGGGGACACTGTGACTGCACTCTTATTGGCTCAGAGCACTACTTCCTCCCTGCGTCAACTCCACTAGCACCAACGGGAACACAAATCCTATAGGATAGATTGAACACAAGACATTACGCAACTGTTCTCAAGGAATCCAAATGTCCTTATTTACAATAAGTAGATTTTCAGTCTGTAATGCGTAGTCTAGAGCAAAGGTCACCGAGCAATTTCAAGTGTCAAGTTTATGGCAGACGCCCAAACCACTGGTTCTCAAACATTTTTTGTCTCAGGTGACCCATGGAAAATATCTTTTTCAGATAAGTCACCCCTGAATTGCACTGTTACTTTATAGAACCTTACATCCATGTTATATTACGGTACAAACACATGTAAATCTTTCCCACTAAGATACTACAGTAGTACAGTATATGTCACGAGGAAAACGTGAGAGAATAGAGGGTATGCGTGTGACATCATCATACCTGGAAGTTATGCGGGAACGCCTACTGAGTGGCAAAAACTACTTTCTGGCCTTGGCAGCCCATACATCCACACAGAAATCCGATTGCATTAAACAACATTAAACAACTTCCGGTGTAGCTATTCTGACGGCATTCCCCTGAACAGTGTTTGTGCCAACTAAGTCTGGTGCGGATCAGAGCAACAATGTGTCTCACATCCGGGTGTTAGGTTGTGACGTCGAACGGCACCGACCCACCGTCCACCGATCCTATAGGCACTGTTAATATCACAACAACGACCGCCCCACCCATGCACAACTTCCTTCTCATTTCAATGGACAGGTGGCACCACCAAATACTTTCAATGGTGTGAAGTCACTTTCTGATTTGTATGTATTTTGTATGCAAATGTCAATTAAGCCTACACAAAGGATGTTGATGCATGTGTGTGTGCACCGGTGGTCAGTTGATTTCGGGGACCCTGCATGTATTTCGGTCGACCAAACATTTTAGGCTCTAACCATATTAAGTTCTATGAGGATCTGATCTGATCATTTACACATTCAAAACCAAAACCCTGAAGTACTGTAGGACAAGGCACTGAGCAAAGAACAGAAAACAAAAAAAAGCGCTTGCACGCTTGTTTCAAAACAATTCTTTATTGCGCCCACTGAGTGTGCAGTGCAATCAGTGGAGGCGCCTCCACTGTCATGTTCAGACTCCTACACAGGGACTTGATGTCCACAAAGTAATGCAGTATTATATTATAGGACTGTGAAAGCCACTAAGGACTTGAACACAGCCGTCTGGTCTGCTTAGCGCTATCTGTTACACGCCTGTGGCACTGAAAACATCAATACTACATTATGCTGAGGTGACTTAATCCTCTTGCACTGATCCCTTAATCACTACATCCCATCCATACATCAAACCTCTAGACGAGAGGTCCTCAACCTGTTTCAACCCAGCACACACACACACACACACACACACACACACACACACACACACACACGCAAGCACGTCACACACTCGCAAGCACGTCACACACACGCAAGTACGTCACACATGCACACACACACACCCACACACACACACACACACACACACACACACACACACACACACACATTGAATTCCCCTTAACTCAATCACAATTTAGCATCTCATGCAAAATGAGAGATTTCCTTTTGTTTTATTATGATGGATTGGAAATACAAAAGTGTGAGAACTAGAAAAGTGTGCTCCTCAGAGCGCAGGTCTCCGCCAGATCAAACGTACCAGTGGAAAGGCTGGTGACGAGAGCTTAGCCGCTCACAGATAAACTGACCGTTAACCCACGGATGGACAGACTGACGGGCCGTGTGGACAATAATGCTTTTGTTTTTGAGGAAACCCAATCATGGAAAAACTCCACAGACATCTGGTGGAAGCTACAGGTTCCAAACAACCAACTTTCCGCGTCTCATCCTCAAACCCAGGCCAAATGAGGGCCAGGGGTCGTCCCGGGTCACACCGGAAGCAGCTAATTGAAGCTAAAGGGCACTAGCTGCATTAGCGGCCGGACTCTCGGTCGATGGAGTCCTCCCCACGGCGTGTACCAGATAAATGCTACCTCCAGAGGAGAGACTTAAAACCTCTCACCATGAAGCGGAATCAACTTCCCATAATATTAGCCTCCTGTTCCCTGAAGCCTGGCGGGCGCACTTCCCCGGTATATCCAGGCGGGGCGGCGGCGGCTACACGCTAAGCGGAACACGCTATACGAGCGAGGCTATTTTCATAATGAGAACAATGTGGGCAGAGACTCATTAAAAGTACACACCTGCAGGTAACATTGCTACCAGTGATGCAGATTTTAAAGGTGTCCCACCGAGAGATATGGGGGGGGGGGGGGGGGGGGGGGGGCAAGGAGTACATGAGAATGATAAGAGCAACAGGGGAACAGAGAGCAAGAGAGAGAACGTGAGAGATAGAATGAGACTTCCAATTTATTCAGCGCTTGATGCCATTATTCACAGTGAGAAATCTACCCTTTTCAGAATAAAGCTTGAGTTTCTTTTCTCACCACATAATGCATCTTCTGTGTGGATTTACCCACGGCAGGAAGGCGAATAGCGATAGCAGATATCTACAAGTTCACAATGTTCTGCGACAGGATACATTGTGAGCTTATCAGATCAGCTATATTTTACTATTTTCCAAAATGCGATTACCTTCACTTTGGCACTGTATATGTTCACAGCTTTAGTTACTTTGCAAATACTTTTTGTACTTTCGTATACGTAGACATTTTGTATATCGGGGTATTACAGGTGTTCCAACCTGTAGAATGCCTACAAGCGCACTTTGGTTCCCAGTGCAGGGCAAGAAAAGTGTTTTTGGGTTCCGGTTCTGAAACCAATTTTTAGGATTATGATTCTTGAACCAATTAATTTTTTGGTGGGAACACTCTAAACTGGTTCAAAGTTAGGAGGGGGAAAAAATAACAGAACGTGTTCAACATGGGTGGAAAAGAGAGAGGCAGAAAGAGGACGAGGGGAATAGGGGATACAAGAAAATACAAAACAGGAGAGTCTGTATATCTGCCCCAGATCTGTTATTATTAATGTCTTCTTGATGAGAATTCCCGTCTCGTGGGGATGTTTTTGACACCGACAAAACGGCGGCTGCATGTGAAAATAACGAGGCTCCACAGGAACACACACACACACACACACACACACACACACACACACACACACACACACACACACACACACACACACACACACACACACACACACACACACACACACACACACACACACACACACACACACACACACACACACACACACGTACGTCGTCTTTTCATCTCTGTCTGTTTGAACAGACTCTTCAGCCACACAGGACGTGAGGCAACAGAACACAGGAAGAACTAAACGGTGTCAGATGAAGAAACGCACAGCGTTTGCAGCCCATCTACTACAGTAACATCACTGGAGGCTTTGAAGCACAAGTATTTCTCACACACATTCTAACTAACTAACTGAGAGAGAGGGAGAGAGAGGTGGGAGAGAGAGAGAGAGAGGTGGGAGAGAGATGGGGGGGCTACAGCGTGTGTTAGAGAGGAGAGGGGGTGAGGTAAGGGGGGTGGGAGAGCCAGAATGAGAGACAGATAATAAGAGAGAGAGAGGAAGAGTGTTGGGGGTGGGAAAGAGAGGGGGAGAGACATATGAGTGGTGAGCCAGTGTGTATTGGAGCGAGGAGGAGAGAGAGGAGAGTGGGTGAGCGGGAGAGAGAGAGAGAGAGAGAGAGAGAGAGAGAGTGTGAGAGAGAGAGAGAGAGACTGCTGTGACAGACAGATCATATATTATTTGAGGAGGGGAATATATCACAGATTTGACTTGGCATGCGCTGAGCACTCTGTCACGTCGGCAAATCACGAGTCTGGAACAACAAAAGACAAGCGGGGGGATTTCAGCGGGGCCAAACTGACACAAGCGCTCAGCCTGCAGCGTGCAGGATCCCATGAATAGTCTGGGAAATATTTTGATATTTGATATCTTGACCCCAAAAGCAACCACCGAGTATCCCTGACATGAGAACACAGGAGACGGCTATATTATTGTCGCTGTTGGGTGGAAACCATGTATGTCCAAGTCTGTTCCATTCAGAACATGGAGAAGAAAAAATAGCCTGTGTTCCGATGGATCCAATGTGTTTGTTATTATTTAGTCACAAGCTCTTGTTAAAACATACTTAACACTATGTCATTGGTTCAATATTCATGAAACCCACTTTGACTTTTTAAATTTGGTATTCAACAATAACAGACATAACCAATTTACAATCTCAACACGTCGGACCAAACCATCTTATCCATGTACCCCATCTCCATATTTTGACTTTAACTGTTCTTTTCTTAAATTAACTCGCTACTTGATCATACTACAGCATCACACAAAAGCATCAAACGTAGTAGATCCACAATGTTTCAAGGCCGTTGTAGATAGATAGATAAAAGTAACAGTTTTGGACATATGGGGTTTCTACCCGACAGAGACAATGTTCTAACCCAAACCCTGAGGTCTTTGCAAACCTCTATACCGGCAAACCTGGCTGTTGTGCCTCTATAGCTGACGCAGCCATCAGCCTCCCTGAATGTTTCATGTGCTTTCTGCAGCCAGAGTGACCTCAGCATCTCTCGAGGCCTGAGACTCCAATAGCAACAAAAGCCAGAAGTGTGTATTTGGAAGATACACAAAACAGAGTCTACTGCGAACGGATGTTCCCATGTGGACCTCAGGCTTCATGTGACCCATGCAGTCTACATCAGTCATGTATGATGTACTGTATGTGTCCAATTACAGTTAAATATGTCCAAATATACCGTGTCCTGACCACTGGCAACAAGCGCAAGAATGAAGAAATGATAAATGGTGCATTTATATAGGGCCTTTATCCACAGACAGACAGACAGCGGAGGAAACCATGCAAGGGGGAGCAGTTAGGACACTTCAACACTATACCCAGGGGGGGCTGCAGATCAACTGGTGCCCTAAAGCCGATCCACAAGCTCACAAGGTGTTGCATCAAAACAAGATCACACAAGATTAAGCACAAATCATGATTAGACTATCTCAAATAATTGTGATTAGGTGATTTATTATGTAATTGTGACAGGATTAGTTGTCTGCTACTGCAGGTTTCGGGTTCCAGAGGAAGGGACAGAAACACAGCAGGGGTTCACTATGTCTGTGTGATGTGTGACAGTGTCCAGGGGTTCACTACAGATGCCTGTGTGACTGTGGCTGTGTGCAGGGCCTACACTACATATGAGTGTGGCTGTGTGCAGGGCCTACACTACAGATGTGTGTGGCTGTGTGCAGGGCCTACACTACAGATGTGTGTGGCTGTGCAGGGTTTCACTACAGATGTGTGCGGCTGTGTGCAGGGTTTCACTACAGATGTGTGTGGCTATGTGCAGGGCCTACACTACAGAGGTGTGTGGCTGTGCAGGGCCTACACTACAGATGAGTGTGGCTATGTGCAGGGCCTACACTACAGATGAGTGTGGCTATGTGCAGGGCCTACACTACAGATGTGTGTGGCTATGTGCAGGGCCTACACTACAGAGGTGTGTGGCTATGTGCAGGGCCTACACTACAGAGGTGTGTGGCTATGTGCAGGGCCTACACTACAGATGTGTGTGGCTATGTGCAGGGCCTACACTACAGATGAGTGTGGCTATGTGCAGGGCCTACACTACAGAGGTGTGTGGCTATGTGCAGGGCCTACACTACAGATGAGTGTGGCTATGTGCAGGGCCTACACTACAGAGGTGTGTGGCTGTGTGCAGGGCCTACACTACAGAGGTGTGTGGCTGTGTGCAGGGCCTACACTACAGATGAGTGTGGCTATGTGCAGGGCCTACACTACAGAGGTGTGTGGCTGTGTGCAGGGCCTACACTACAGATGTGTGCGGCTGTGTGCAGGGCCTACACTACAGAGGTGTGTGGCTGTGTGCAGGGCCTACACTACAGATGTGTGCGGCTGTGTGCAGGGTTCTCTACCAAATGTCTGTGGGTGTGTGCAGGGGTTAGATAGATACTTTATTTGTCCTTTCGGAAGTTTGGTTTGTGCCAAGCAGTCATCAGGATACAAAAAACACATACACAATACAAACAGATCACACAAGACATTGACAATAAAAAGAAACAAATACCAAAAGACTACCAGTCATATTTCCACATTACATTTTATGCACAGAACTGAGATGAGATGTTTGTCCATAAGTCCTATACTTATGGGAACAAACAACCTTGAAGCCCTAGCCTGCAGAGAAGGTACTGTGTACCGTCGCCCTGATGGTATAAACGATGGTATTGGCTGTGTAACGGGTGTGTTCTATCCATAGTAATAGCTTTCCCCTTCCTGAGTATCCAGGTCTCATACATTGATGTCATACTCTCAAATCGTACCCCAGCTAGTTTGCTGGACACATTGATGACTTTATGGAGTTTGTTCTTATTAACCAATGATAATGAGCCATACCAGGAAAGAAAACAAAACGTCAATGCACTCTCTACGAAGGTTCGATGGAAAAGTACCATTATATATTTTTTCCACGTTTTACTGCGCATAAAATGCAGGTTCACTACAGATGTCTGTCCGCATGCAGCATGAATGAACAGCTTGGACAGTTACAGTACGCTCCAGCTAATTGGACAGCTAATCTGCTAACATATAGCAGGGCATGGGGATTCCAGCTAGCCTGACATCTGCTGTTAGCCTGGTCTGAGATCACTTAGAATGGACACAAACTCAATTAGAGCGTAGCGGGGAGCCGAAATGTAAGACTTAGCGAGGGGGAAAGGGGGTGGGGGGTATACGGAGCTGAAAAGACTGAGAAATGAAATTACTGAAACAGAAGAGAGGTTTAACCACTTGTCTTAAACCCTCTGGTCTTGGTGCAACTGTACTCGGGCCACAGTTTTTTCTAAGTCTTCTCGGTGTGTGTGTGTGTGTGTGTGTGTGTGTGTGTGTGTGTTTATGAACAAATAGCTGATCTACAAGCTCACAATTGTGAGTTTGTATAGATTTTGGCAAACGTTCCTCCCAGACACCAGTTACGCCTTGGACCCAAGCATGCTTATGTTATTGTTCTTATCTTGGATATGAACAAGCATAGAATTATAATTTATTCATTTTATTTAAACATAAAAAAATACAAATAAATAAAAGTAATTACATAATTACCAAAACTGCAAAAATATCAGATCTACAGGCTCGAACTGGACGTCGTCTATTTCCACCGTTCGTCATGCGACAAAGTAGGTTATAATCGCTGCAATAAATACCATGCGTCAGTTTGACTGACACTTTGACAGTTTGACTTGTCTAGCCAGTTTGCCTGGCTAGACAACTATAAGAGGATTGTGTGTGTGTGTGTGTGTGTGTGTGTGTGTGTGTGTGTGTGTGTGTGTGTGTGTGTGTGTGTGTGTGTGTGTGTGTGTGTGTGTGTGTGTGTGTGTGTGTGTGTGTGTGTGTGCGTGTGTGTGTGTGTGTGTGTGTCCAGAGATACAGTAATCTGATTTGGAACAACCGCTGCCATATTTCTCGTGCACATCGCCAGTCGGAAACAGAAACACAATTACAATTTATTTCTTCACATAAAGTTTTAAGATGTTGCTGATGTATAGCCAGGTGAACTCATTGACTGATGTTATAAGTGGTTCTCAAACATTTATTTTACGTCATGGACCCCCATAATGTATTTGGCCACCGACCTCCCATCTTAAACTATTTTGCGCTGTTAAAATGTTTGTGTGCCAGGCTCATTTTGGAAAAAGCAGATCTACAAGCAAAAAATGTGCCACATTGTGACATTACGTATGCATGTATACTAGGGTTAAATTAAAGTAGCTAAACAGATTTTGATGCCATATGAACTAATGTTCCAGGGGACCCCCTGGAACACCCTCAGGGACCTCTGTGGGTCTCCCAGAAGCCCACTTTGAGAACCACTGTACATCAGTGGTTCTCAACCAATGGTCCGGGGTCCACGATGACGTACCAGGTGGTCCACGGGCTAAATGATGGAGAGTTGGTAACCAAATGGATCCTTATAGATGTTTAACTCTTGAGAGTAAAATGAACCAAATGGACCCGTTGAGTCATTTTACGCTCTCAAGAGTTACATTATTAACCATCTGCATCGAAGTCAATTGGAGAATGTAGAAGAATTTTGATCAACGTTTGCCTGTTATCTCTCCTAATGGTACCAATATCAAAACGGCATTGAATTGTGGACAATAAGAAAATATTCTGAGAGGCTAAATCTCATCAAATGGTGGTCCATGCTGCATAAATAATGGACCTTGAACAGTGTAGAAAACCCCAGCTGTACATTAGAGGACTGACGTCACAGGCTGGTCACAAGAAGTCGCAGACCCACACTTGGAGGAGCCACGCCCGTTATATAATACGTGGAACCTGAGATTCCACATGATTACATTTTCATATCCTCTCTGAGTCTCCGTTAGATGAAAGGACACTCCGTGTCATCGCAGCTCATTTTCACTTTTGCAAAGCGCAAGTTCACATCCTCCCACCCCAGTCTCTCGTCATGATTAAATTAAAGGATTCTCTCACAAGGAGCAGAGCTGTAGAATCAGAGACAGACACACACAAAGCGAGTTGGTTTCACCCGTAGGAGGTTCTTCCTTCTCCCACACCGTCACTGATGGTTCCACAAGCAGCCAGGCCTACATCTGATCATGTCTGCACTCACTTAGAATAACTGCGTAAACCCTCTAGTCTTAGACAAATGGATTCGAGTAACGGTTGATAGTAACAGAATCCATTGAAAAAATATTTTCTATTAAATTATTTGGGGTTTCAACCATATAGGCCTACTGACCTATCTAACATTGGATTAATTGCAAACAGAGAACATCCAAACGGGAAGCACGCACATCTCAAACATGTCGACGGGTGCAGGACAAAAATATACATACAGGAAGAAGGTAGGAAGTCCGCACACCTTTATTTAAGCTCCCATCAATTTTATTTAAGGGATCAGGAATCAACGTTTCGACCCCTCGGAGCTTCATCAGGAATCCTGATGAATTCCTGAAAATTCAAAAAATTCCAAAAAGTGTCACCAAGTGGACATTCTTGAGGATTTGGGGCGAATTCTATCCCAGCTATCGAGGGGCCATGCATTTACGTTTATTATATTTTAAAGTGAAATATTCATAAATTGCAATCCAATAATATGATCATGAAATGGAGCATTCTGCATAATGAGTCCTTTTACGTTTGGTACTGTATAAATAACATTTTGTATGTGGGCATTTTCGGGGGTCTACTTGTATTTCTAGTACTTCTGTCAGCACTGGTAATTGGATTGGAGCTGGTATGGGTTTCAAAAACAACAAAGTACAACAAAGCATGTGGATTTCACACAGGCATTCCACGAACCAGCTGTTGTGCGAGGTCCAAGAGAGACCCCAGATATGGGCCTGATAACATCACAGAGATCCCCCCGTGGCAGGCAGGAAATGCCACAGACGAGACGCAATCTGGAAGCCCCAGCATCACAGCACAAAAAAAAAGTACTCAAACAGTAAAAGTATCAACTCTGCAATATAGAAATACTCTCCGTTACTCTCTGTTGGCAAATGCACTTAAAGCACCAAAAAGTTAAAGTAAAATATGGACTCAATTGTTGCCTTCTGAGATGTAGCGGAGTAGAAGTAAAAGTATTGGAAATTTGTAAAGTAAAGCAGCAATACCTCAAAATTGCACTTACACGTACAGTACTTGAGTAAATGTACTTAGTTTCTTTCCACCACTGCATCACGTCATCACATGGGCTTAATTGGCTTCGGAGAGCACTTTAACTCCAGCAGATGTCTGGATGGCTGCGTCCAATCTGACAGCTATAGCGCCATGGAAGGAGGATGCTGCTTAGTGATCTAGCGAGGAGGTCTGACTGTTTGGCTGGAGGTAAAAGAGACTCGGAGACGTAAGCAAACATAGACATCTGCTGCACCGAACGCAGTCAGATGTCAACAGGACTGCATGCCCAATGCTGACAGTATTGCTTTTAGACTAAAGGCCTTTTCAGACGGGGAGAGACTTTGATCAGCGGCGTCGCACTGCATGTGAACACACAGGCAACAGAATCGCTCTGCCACTAAAAGGGGTGTTCGTGGAAGCGAGCACCAACGACTGTGACAGTTTCACAGGAATGTGCTCGCGTGCAGCTCCGCCTGACAGATTGACCACACCTTCCTATACCTGCCCACTGGCCTCTCACTGAACATTAATTGCCAGGCTCGCCAGTCGCTTCCGTCTGGAAAGCCAAATATGTCTGGGAAACATTGCATCAGTTTTAAGGTCCTTACACACTGGAAGAATAAACAATCAGAAATTGTGCCAGTGAGCATTTCACAACAATTAATTTGGTGATACCTCATTCATACAAGTTGATGCTTTTCGACCTCATTTTGGAGAAAGAAATTATAATAATTTGCTTCATAGCTGCATAATATTCACGTTCCGTGTCGATGGATGTGCTGATGACACAAACAGTAGTTTATTAATTATAGTTTATAAAAATTAATGGCATGAAATAAACGCTCCCCTCAGCACATAAATCGTAATCATTTACACATTTAACCCCTTACATCTGGGAAAGCATCTGTGTCTTGTTAGATTTTAGGTACAGGCCTACAGTGTAATCGTCTGTCGGGTGGAAACCTCATAATGTTCAAAATTGATACTTTTCAGGATTCAACTTCAAAAGCAACAAACCGTTCGTGCCACGTTTCGAGTTTGTAGATCTGCTACTTTTGATGCTTTTGAGTGACGCTGTCACGTGATCAAGTGGAGCGTTAATTTACGGAAAAACACAAAAAGTTAAAATATGGAGATGAGTTTTCTGCCCAACTGCAACGATGTAGTATAGCAACATCAGAAAACTGTTAAGCCCAAACCACACCGATGATTCGAGACGCACTGTTTTAGTGTCCGTCGCAGCGATCTATGTCCCGTTGCACGTCGCCGCATGTCGATGCATTGCGTCGCAAGTGCTTCAATTCAAAGGAGCTTTATTGGCATGAGAAAATGTTAGTTGCCATCCAAGTTATCCGTCCATCTGTGTGTGTGTGTGTGTGTGTGTGTGTGTGTGTGTGTGTGTGTGTGTGTGTGTGTGTGTGTGTGTGTGTGTGTGTGTGCATGCGTGCGACACTAACCGTGTGTGACTGTCACGTCTGTAAAACTATACCTTAACCCCATAAAACTGAACGCAGTGCAGTGGCTGGGGGCGTTTCCAAGAACCCGGAAGAACGGCGGTATCCACGTAAGATCCCAGCGGTTTACGTTGCGTCACAATAATCATTGCTGTGGAAACAGCTATTGGTGGCTGCTCGGCATACCTTGGCACTTCGATATGCCCAGATAGAGCACCATTCTGTCTTGTGTTCGATATGCCTAAATAAAGCACCATTCTGTCTTGTGTTCGATATGCCCAGATAGGGCACCATTCTGTCTTGTGTTCGATATGCCAAAAAAAAGCACCATTCTGTCTTGTGTTCGATATGCCCAGATAGGGCACCATTCTGTCTTGTGTTCGATATGCCCAGATAGGGCACCATTCTGTCTTGTGTTCGATATGCCCAGATAGAGCACCATTCTGTCTTGTGTTCGATATGCCCAGATAGAGCACCATTCTGTCTTGTGTTCGATATGCCCAGATAGAGCACCATTCTGTCTTGTGTTCGATATGCCAAAATAAAGCACCATTCTGTCTTGTGTTCGATATGCCAAAATAAAGCACCATTCTGTCTTGTGTTCGATATGCCCAGATAGGGCACCATTCTGTCTTGTGTTCGATATGCCTAAATAAAGCACCATTCTGTCTTGTGTTCGATATGCCTAAATAAAGCACCATTCTGTCTTGTGTTCGATATGCCTAAATAAAGCACCATTCTGTCTTGTGTTCGATATGCCTAAATAGAGCACCATTCTGTCTTGTGCTCGATATGCCCAGATAGAGCACCATTCTGTCTTGTGCTCGATATGCCCAGATAGAGCACCATTCTGTCTTGTGCTCGATATGCCCAGATAGAGCACCATTCTGTCGCAGGTAGTTGCAAGTAGTAGGAGTTGCATGGAGAATCATTGATGTGGTTTGGGCTTCAGGATTTAGATTTAGAAGGTATATTTGTATCAGCCTCAGGTCTTAATGGGTTAACTAACTGTACATGTTATATTTTTATTTATACATGCATGATCAAGCACGCACCATGTACAGTACAGCAGTCTTTGCCTCCGCTAGCCTACTGTGTTAATTCCCAGTTAAATTCTGCGGCATACATTTTTTATACGAGAAGAGGTGAAGAGGTGCCACTGTTGTTGAATCGTTTCCCCATTTTAGGAAACAGCGGCTAAATAATTCAACAGAACGTAATGAAGACTCATGGTTGACTTGTTCCCGGGTACCTAAAGCCATTAGCGAGCTATAACTGAACACGCAAGTGAATACATGTGTCGAAGGACACGCCGAGTCATGTGTGATACATGCACAGTATGAGCCGGCAGGGTTTTAAGTGATGTAGCTGAGGTGGCAAAATAGCCTGACAATATAGAGAACATGTCGGGCAGAAACCTCTTATCTCCATTTTTTTTACTTTTTTTGATTTTTTTGTGTGTAAATGCATGCCCTACTTGATCATACTACAGTACAGCGTCACACAAACTTATCAAAAGTAGCAGATCCACAATCTCGAAACGTGGTGCAAATCGACGCGTTTTGAGCTTAAAGATCTGCTACATTATTTTTTTATCCTGAAAAGTAAAAGTAAAGGTTTTGGACATCACTCTCGGTTGGAAGCCAACCACGTTTGCACAAAATAACTGTGATTATCTCAAATAACTGAGATCAGACGATTATGTAATTATTGTGACAGACCTAACAGTGGGTTAAACAATGACTGGATTTTAACTAAGTTGGTTTGCCAAGGCAGTTCTTTTCCTGGCACGAGTCTGACTCTAGGGGGGGTGTCCCACGAGGAGGATCCAAGCACCACCCATCATGGGTTTTGTGGCTCGTGACCTTAAACCAAGTCCCTCTGAGCCGCGAGGCTGGCTGGCTCCAACCCGGGCGGCTTGAGTTTCAACAGAGATAATACACACCGCTGCATTCCAGAGACCACGTCCTATCTTGTCTAAAAAAAAAAGAAGAAGGGAGTGAGCTAGAGGCTAGAGAGGTTAATTCGATAACCGCTGTCATCCACTGAAGATGAGTATCACGGGACTTCCAGAAAACAAAGTGGCCACTCCGTTATAGCTCGCTAAGATTCAATTAGCCACTTTGTGAGGAGAGTGCATGTCATTGAGTCTGCCTTAATGGCCACGATGATGTAAAAACCTGCTGAATGAGCGCTGCTGCACCGCTCCCCCTGAGGTGTAGCATCTTTGTTCCTTCAACACAAAAGCCAGAGCAGGGAGCAGTAGGGGGAGCAGTAGGGACGTTTGTTTTGGTAGCTTTAAGCCTTGTTTATACTTCACGTCATACCATATACGTCTTTGTGGTGAGACACAGATAGCCGAGAGTCTAGGCCAGTGGTTATCAAACTTCTTCACGTCAAGGACCGTCAAAATGATATGCATTTGGCTGTGTATAAATGTTGCTTATGGTTGCTTGGTGCCCCCTGGTACACCTCAAGGACCCCTAGGAGTCCCCGGACCCCACTTTGAGAACCAATGGTCTAGACCAGGGGTTCCCAACCTTGCTATGAACCATGTACCGGCTGACAGGTCATAAAATGTTCGCGGACCAGCATTGTTGGGGGGTGGGGGAGCGGTGGTGCGTCGCGCATAATCGTACCAAAACACAGAAGACAGTTGACTGGCCTCAAGTAGCCTACCTGCTGCTATATTATTATATCTATGGAATTGACCTGTTCTGACATTCCATATGTTGATCTGACCTCATCAAACCCTGTACACTCAAGACACTGCCCCCACTGCCACATATGGAGCTGACCTGTTCTGGCATTCCCATTCCTGGGCGAGCGCCAGCGCTCGCCCAGCAGTGTGACGTCACCCAGGCGGATGCGTGCACACGACCTGCAAGCCAAGGCACTCAGGGCGTCTTACTGGTTATATCACAACTAAGATAATGTTATCATTGTCATTGACCTAAATGATACCAAGGATTCCACAGTGATGTCACCGTTATGCTATATGCAACACGGCTGTAACAGACGGGAGGGCGGTCTTTGTCTCTGTACGTACTCCTACGGGTTGGGGGTGCGCACCTGTCAGCAGGGATTATTGAACGGGAGGAAAAGGAGGGAGGCGCTACATCCTCCTGGTGGGGGTTCCTCACTAGAGTCAGTAGGGTGCAACAGCAGTTGCAAGCAGTAGGAGGACTTTATTCTGAGAAAAGGAGGGCAAATTAATTGGTTACTCTAGTCTAAATTAAATAAAAAGTGCCGTCAAACAAGCTCACAATTTATAAGCTCATAGCTTACAGAGCAGAGATCTTCGGAGCATGACGACAGCCTATGACGGAGCATAAATTGGGCATTATTTGATGTAGTCCCACTGTCCTCTTCACAGAAAGGGTTTAGCGAGATATTATGAAAGGGATGTTACTGTAGTGCCCTTCCCTCTGTCTCCTCCTCAGCTCCATATACTGTATTATTAAATATTTCACAGAAAGAGAGATGAAAGACTGACCTTCCGGATCATGAAACAATAATGAACCACAGTGTGCTATGGACTCAAAACCAACGATGTGCTTAGAATATTCTTAATGGGTTCTTCACACGACGAATGCCTCGTGAGGACACAAATGTACACACAGAGAGAGAGAGAGAGAGAGAGAGAGAGACATTTAGATTGTGTCTAGGTTGGACACAACCTTTGACACGATCCCGTTTCTGGTTTGACACAGCTTTTGACCTGCAGGTCAAAATTCAATTTCTCCCCCGACTAAGCAGGCAGGTCAAGTCAAGTCAGATTTATATATAAGCCACATTTAAAATCAACCAAAAGTGCGACCAAAGCATGAAAATGAAAACGCACAAGACAAGACATCAAGGCTTTTGAGCAGCGACCCAAAAGCATGGCCACCTTTTAACTTCAAGCGGAATGCATGTGACTTTGAGGAGCTTCTGATCTGCGGATCCATGTGACCTAGCTGGTGTCGGGGGAACAGAGTAGCTCATGTGTGATGGTGCAAGCCCCTGTAGTGCTTTAGAAACAAATTAAAGTAACATGTTTAATTCTGTATTTGAAGGAAAGCCAAAATAGGGGTAATGATCCCACTTCCGGGTGCCAGTCAGGAGTCTAGCAGCAGTGTTCTGGACAAGCTGCAGTCTAGAGAGAACAGGACTAGAACGTGAGGTGGGATAATATTAACTTGGCCCGGTTCCAGCGAGCCACCCCGCGTCCGAAACCGTCGAGAAATGACAGAGTCACAGAGTTACCCCCAAGAACGCACCCAGGGGGCCGACGAGCCTTCCTGGGTCCGAAACGGTTGAGGAATGACAGAGTTACCGTGTTGCAGCTTTCCGTGCTCGGACACAGGGACAGACGCAGGGACAGACATACATACACACATTGCTATGTGATGGAGTGGTTAGGCACCGCAAAAAACTGCAAATCTGCCATCTTTCTGCAAAGAATTTTGCTGAACGTTCCCCCCAGAATAGGGATGCTGGGTGGCATTCTTGTGGTTAAACGTCAAGTATAAAGTTCTGTATATCTGTCCTGAATGGAAACTGCTATTCTGTCATAGTTTCCTATTGACATGCTGGGCGGCAAGGGCGTTCGGAAATAGCGCACTGAGCGCACTGCGCAATGCAAACTAATAGGCGAGTGCGCTCTGGTGCTGTATTTCCGAACCCACTGTATTTTATAGAGGGAAGGTTTTGCATATTTACGTACCATAATGTGAAATAAATGTAAGGTTCTAAAGACAATGTAATTCAGGGAAATGGCACTTACAGGAGTGACCTGAGACAAAAAGGTTTGAAAACCACTGCTTTAAAAATAATAAGACTAGTGACATGTCTTACCAGCTGATGAGGCCGGCGGTCACGGCGGACCAGGTGACGCAGCAGGAGTTGGGCTTCTTGCTGTCCTCCTCCTCGTCGTCCTTACGGCAGCAGCACAGACAGCTCAGGTAGATGGCCAGGCAGAGGAGGTTCAGACCCAGACCTGCAGCCGCTACGCAGCCCAGGAAGATCAAAGACTGTAGAGAGAGAGAGAGAGAGAGAGAGAGAGAGGTTCAGACCCAGACCTGCAGCCGCTATGCAGCCCAGGAAGATCAAAGACTGTAGAGAGAGAGAGAGAGAGAGAGAGAGGTTCAGACCCAGACCTGCAGCCGCTACGCAGCCCAGGAAGGTCAGAGACTGTAGAGAGAGAGAGAGAGAGAGGTTCAGACCCAGACCTGCAGCCGCTACGCAGCCCAGGAAGGTCAGAGACTGTAGAGAGAGAGAGAGAGATTTCTTTTTTCTGACAGCTAAGCTAATGCATAATTATTATGGTTTTGTATGCTATAGTTTTCCTTAGTTGCAATACAACACAGCTCTGTTACACAAACCCCCAAAATTGGCTGAGCTAAGAACATTACTAAACAAAAAAGATGGCTCACTGTCGGGCTACATTTCAAACCGTTCTTTGTGGCGCTCACTACAGTGTGCTCTTCATCACACTCAGGCTCAGCCTAGTCTCTCGGGACAAGACTGTTTACTCAAATTCAAGGAATAGAGGGTGCTGTTTTTCCTATATTTTTTGACGATGCAGAATATGCAGACATGCAGAAAAGGCCATCTCAAATGTATTCATGACCTGGAGCTTTTGCATTGGGATGCCAATTAGGTAGTCTTCCACTGTTGATTCTGCTGAGAATTGCATTTTGTGTGTGTGTGTGTGTGTGTGTGTGTGTGTGTGTGTGTGTGTGTGTGTGTGTGTGTGTGTGTGTGTGTGTGTGTGTGTGTGTGTTATACACAGAGCTGTATCGCTCCTGATCCTCTCTGAAGAGGAATGACTTCAGCCTGAAATATATGTTATAATAATGTGTTAAATGTGACCTGCATGGCCAGCTGAAATGTTTCAATTACTACATTAAACAAGTTGAAAACACAGACATCAAAAATATGAAGTGCCAGTCACGGGGCAGAAGCACACATCAGAGAACTGGGTCAAAAACAAAAAGTACTCTTATGTGCAAAACTCTTTTTAACCCAATGATCCAGTGTGCACACTGTGCAGAATGTTTTTCTTCAAATACTATATTAACCACAACATTCAGCAAAAATAGATGGCGTAAAGGCAAAACATGATTGGTAGTTGATTGATAGATCAAATAATTGTTAAATAAAGATCACATTTTAAATAACACTAATATGAAATTGATATGGTAATTGAGATCAAAGCAAGATGGGTTATTCCATTGGAGCTTCTGTCTCATAATGGATGACATATCATTCGTGTTTATTTATACACTTTCGTTATC
This sequence comes from Protomyctophum parallelum, assembly GCF_964188405.1. Lineage (NCBI taxonomy): Eukaryota > Metazoa > Chordata > Actinopteri > Myctophiformes > Myctophidae > Protomyctophum > Protomyctophum parallelum. Next base: position 26,133,635 of record NC_139719.1, on the reverse strand, counting down.
TTGAGTTTGGTTAAATGATTACATCATTTGGAGCACGTAATGAATACAGGAATCCAGTCAGAGGTATACAGATCATGACTAAGGCCTAAATGAGATAGCAGATAATGATGTGTAGACAAGTCAAGGGGATGTGAGGAACAGTAACTACTAACTGCTGGCATGTTTTGTCCATGAGTCATGTACAATAGCACATAAATGTATGTAGTGTGGACTGGCTCTCTCTCTCTCTGTGAGCTTGTAGATCTGCTATTTTCACTAGTTTGGATCCCGGGGAGACTTAACAATTAGAGTGGCCTTTTCTTCATCAGTTTAATTCGTTGCATTGCTACTGCACTTTATCTTTGGAGGACAGTGAAGTTTAGTGGGCGGTAGTGTCTAGTCGTGTGACACAGTAAAGTGAGTTTGCAGTGTGGTTTGGGACCAGCCCCAGGAGGTGGCTAAAACAGGGCCAGATGCATACTGGGAGAGCTGTATCCTGTCCTCTCCTCCCTCCTCCTCATCCCCATCTGGAGAACAAACTCATTTACATCCATTTCATAGCCCCCGTCCCCCCTCCTGCTCTCTCTGTCCACTCTCTTAATCCCACGCTCAATTCAATTGGGCATTATTGTTTTAGCATGAGAAAACACATTTTCATTGCCAAAGCCAATCTGAACAGTAAAATTGCTCGCGCACACACACACACACACACACACACACACGCACACTCTCTCCCCCTCCGTCTCGCTGTAATCCCCTTTGCATCTCGACTGCCGTGAAAGACAAAAGTGTCAAAACCAGCAACAGCAACAAGTGTGTTTTCGGAGAGCATCAAACAAAGTCCTAAAGCAGGCCGCCAGCAGCAGCCGGCTTTACTTTGAGTCGTGTTCCTGTTCTTTCGGTCCCACTTGTTATCTCCTTCATCTTATTTTTTCCCTCGCTGTGATGTAATCTCCCCGGCTAGACTGTGTGTGTGTGTGTGTGCGTGTGCGTGTGCGTGTGTGTGTGTGTGAGAGAGAGAGAGAGAGAGAGAGAACGCAGACATCTTTACATCTTTGACAGCTAATACACCAGATGTTGTCCAGAGAAGTCCAGAGAAGTGTCTGTATTAGACAGAGATAGCCTGGACGTTTTACTTTAGCCTAGAGGAAGCCTTAATGACCATGGTCATTCAATACCAACCACTTCTACCATCTCAAAGACCATTTGTTGTTGCCAGGTGAAGCCTAGCCTACATGTTGGCTTTAACGACCAAGTCATCATTGGCTGCCTCTAAGCCAATGGTATACTCTGAAATGCCGCCTAAGCCAATGGGAGTCTGCACCACTCGTGTAGCCAATCACGTAGTAGCGACCTAGTCATGAATGGCTGCCTGTATTGGCGACCTAGTCGTGATTGGTTGCCTCCTAAGCACCACAGAGGTCTGCACCCACGCTGCATGCAACGCCGCCGCAGCTCGAAGCTACTGACAACAGCGGCTAATGTTATGAGCTAACTGGGGAGCACGAACGCCACAACAAAACACCGTGATTGAACCACCACGAACAGAACGTCGGAGACGAACGCAAACAGCGCCAGCCAGGTTGTGACACAGAAACATACACGTTAAAATAATAATGGGAAAAAAAGAAAAAAGGGGGACAGATGCACAACAGAGAGTGCTTGTTTCACCTGGCAGTTGTGATGATGATACGCGTGTCATTCTTGTTTATATATTGCAGCCTAAAGCCTTAACCACACCAAAGGGCAGGGCTTAAAGCCAAAAAGAATCCCAAGACTGAAAATTACTTTTGCAAATCAGCACTGATCTCATTAAATAACCCCTATGAAATCCTCAGGACTGAAATCCGTCCCCAGGACTGAGAACTTTAAGCCCTGCCAAAGGGTCAAGACGGTTTTAGCGCTGTCCCTGCGGTGTGATATGTCTTGTTGCACGTTGACCCACGTTGACCCTAGTGATTCAATGCATGGAATTCAATGGCCCAAACCACACCAAAGGGTCAAGACGGTTTTAGCGTTAACTCCTTGCAACCGTTTGGACCCAAGGAGTTGCATGGTGACCAAGGGGCCAGCTAGGCACTCCAATTTTGAAGCGCTGGGCCCTAGTGGTAAGAGGAAGGACTGCAGGCGGACCCGTGGATTCTTGACGAGGAAACCCCGTGCAACCGAGCGCTCAATGCTAAAGCCCAGCTGCACTTCCGCATTTGGGCACCAAAATGTTGGTGCCCAAATGCTGAATCGGCGAAACGCCACTGAGCAACTTCCACTGACATGAATAGCGGAGGGGGCGGAGCTTCGCGCCAGATCAGTCTCTATCCTTTTAATACTCTATGATGGTGACCCTTTGGTGTGGTTAGGGCGTAAGACTGGTAGCAGCGACTCTACTCCTGAGTCTGTCTTGCGTGACTGAACATCTCACCCTATCATCTAAGTGAGATGTCAGCCATCCATCTGAGGTCAGTTCTCAACCAGTGGTCCGTGAGGGAGGGGGGGGGTTCCATGTGGTCCCCTGCTAAATGATGGAGAGTTGGTAAACCAAATGGACGCTTATATTTATAAGCGTCTTGAGAGTGTAAAATTAACCAAATGGGTCAATTTGATTTCATGTTACGCTCTCAAGAGTTAAATTATTAACACCTGCATTGCTTTATACATTTACGAAGACTACACAATTAGAGAATGGAATTGTGTCTTCTTATCCAACGACAACAGAATCTTGGGTCTGAGAGGCTAAATCTCATCAAATGGCTCAAAAGCCGAATCAATAATGGACCTTGAGGGTTGAAAAGCCACTGCTGTAGGTCCATCTCTCCCCTATTGGAAAACAGCTCTGATCAGCAACCCCTCCGTTACCCCTCTGACACCCCTCGACGTGCCAACACCCCCTCCCCCATCTCACCACCCCCTGACAGCCCACCCACCCCAACCCTCCACCTCCATCTGTTGGGGGGGGTGGTCTCATTTCACGGCTCCTTGCGTACGGATTGGACAGGGGAAGGTTTGGGGGGATTCTGGGCATGTGGAATGGATGTCCAGCAGGATGGAGGTTAGACAAGGAGTGTGCGTGTGTGTGTGTGTGTGTGCGTGCGTGCGTGCGTGCGTGCGTGCGTGCGTGCGTGCGTGCGTGCGTGCGTGCGTGCGTGCTGTGCTGTGCTGTGCTGCCTGGTGCTGGATGGTGGTTGTTTGACTTGATCATGTGAACTGAACCGGCTCAAACAGAGCACGTCTCTCTGTCCCGTGATTCACCCCAAAAGGAACAAAGGGAATGTTTTGAAAACGTTCACCTATAATAAGTAATAATATAAGTAAACCTGTGTGTGATGCTGCAGTATGATCAATTAGAGCGTTAATTTACGAAAAACACAAATGTTAGAATATAGAGATAAGACCCAACAGCAACAACATACTGTATGAGCTCTAGTGATATATACATATGGGTCAGGCTGCAGGACTCATAGGACATCCTCTATAATATACTGTATGAGCTCTAGTGATATATACATATGGGTCAGGCTGCAGGACTCATAGGACATCCTCTATAATATACTGTATGAGCTCTAGTGATATATACATATGGGTCAGGCTGCAGGACTCATAGGACATCCTCTATAATATACTGTATGAGCTCTAGTGATATATACATATGGGTCAGGCTGCAGGACTCATAGGACATCCTCTATAATATACTGTATGAGCTCTAGTGATATATACATATGGGTCAGGCTGCAGGACTCATAGGACATCCTCTATAATATACTGTATGAGCTCTAGTGATATATACATATGGGTCAGGCTGCAGGACTCATAGGACATCCTCTATAATATACTGTATGAGCTCTAGTGATATATACATATGGGTCAGGCTGCAGGACTCATAGGACATCCTCTATAATATACTGTATGAGCTCTAGTGATATATACAGTACATATGGGTCAGGCTGCAGGACTCATAGGACATCCTCTATAATATACGGTATGAGCTCTAGTGATATATACATATGGGTCAGGCTGCAGGACTCATAGGACATCCTCTATAATATACTGTATGAGCTCTAGTGATGTATACATATGGGTCAGGCTGCAGGACTCATAACCAAGGCTGCACAATTCACCAGTCTTGTGGTTTTACATGTGATGGCACATCATGGCAGCTACAGGCTGTTTTTAAAACACTTCTGAGAGCATTAAGAGTTAAGACAACACTCTCCTCTCGCTCTTGTTTTTCTCACCACTGTCCAGCCGTTCTCATGCAGTAATGGCGTATGAATAATGTACGGTCCATTCTGTGGAGGACTCCCTTTCACACGCAAACACATGCATAGGCACCCAGGTATTCCATTACCATGACTGTTTCATATCTCACCCTTAAACTTACCGCAAAGTAAGCACTGACCCTTGACTTTTTGTGACGACATTTGCTGCCCATAAAAGTATGGGCTATGGCTCTAAAGAGCCATAAATCTTTCACCAAATGGAGTGCTGCTCTTTCAGTGTTTATAGCAGTCTAATTGTCAGTCGGGTGGTCACAACAGTGGCCTCAAATTGGCCTTCCAGTACACTGTCCCCTACCTCCCTCCTTACGTACTTAGCCCGGACTCAGACCCTAATATACACTCTCAAACGTTTGCATGGCCCCTCAAAATTAACTCATCCGGCGGCGGCAAGTTCGCCTTTTGACGCCTTTTTAAATAAAGTGAAACTTCTCATAGCTTGTCTGTCTGTCTGTGAACTGTCCCAGTTGTGTTATAATTTTGTTTGTTGGCTGTGGAACTGTGGAAAAATATATTATTCTTATATAGTTGTATATTAATTAGAATTAATTTGCCTCCTGTGTGAATAGGATGGGATGGCGTAGGTGTACGCTACTGTCTTTTTAACCTAAGTCACTCATAATGGTGGTACGTGGAGAGCCAAATATTTTCTGAGGTGGTACTTGGTGAAAAAAGGTTGAGAACCACTGCTCTAAACGATATGATCCCCGGTTACAAAATGTATGTTTTGGGTGAATTATTAAACAATCGCAGCATCCGTTACATAGCGATAATTCACTTCCTGGGTCTCGGTTTCCGAGTGAAACGACTTTCAAACTAAGAGTCTCACCGTATTTAAATGACCGGCTGGCACTGCTGGAGTACACTTTTCAGACACCAGATGGGGGTGTCGGCGGTAAATTAGTTAATACTGTATGTATTAGGCCGCAGACCCCCATCTGAAAATATTTTGTGTAAGGGACAAGAATTGTGCTGTTAAAATGTTTCAATGTTTATATTTATTTAAAATAGTAGATTGTGAGCTTGTAAAGATTAGCTATTTCCATCACAGAAAAGCATCAAAGGTATCAGATCCATACGAGCTCAAATCGCACAAAGAAGCGATTCATTTCTGCATGACGCTGTAGTTATATGATCAAGTGGGGCATTAATTTAGGAAAAGACACAAAACAAATATGGATATAAGAGGTTAGGCATACAGGGATAAACCGACTGTGATGCTATATTTACTTTGTTTGAGGACAACCGCTCGTGGTTTTGAGGTTTTCAATGTTTCATGTTCACCTCCCTCTATTTCACTCTCTACTGATGTCCCTCTCCTTGTCCATCTCTCTCTAATAATAACTCTAGAGCTCTTCTCTATCGGTCTCTCTCTGTTCAAGTCCGTCTGTCTGTCTGTCTATCTGTATCTCTCCCCCCCCCCCCCCTCTCTCTCTCTCTCTCTCTCACTCTCCGTCATTCACTTTCACTCTCGCTCTCTCTCTGGGGGAGGGGAGGGGCGGTCAATGACACTCCAGGAAGGAAGAAGATCTGGCTCAGTGGAAATGTGGAGAGAGAGAAAATACGGGTGGAGGATGAGCACAGGAAGCAAACAGGGCGGAGCGCGGATGGAGAGAAATGGGGCATGTGTGTGTTTACGTGCACAATGTGTGTGTGTCTGTTCTATATATTTAGTATGCAGACTTTGCAGAGAACCGGGGTGGGCGAGGATAAGGGGGGAAAAGCCATAATTGTACACACACACACACACACACACACACACACACACACACACACACACACACACACACACACACACACACACACACACACACACACACACCTTCTCATTACGCAGCAACGGGGCCCAATTTCTGTCTTGTTACGACGCAATTACTGACAGCTTTCCCCCGCCAGGCTGAAACACTGTAGTGCCGACGCTGTGATTTCAAAACATCACTGAGCAAAAAAAATACTTTTAATTGTCGAACATGTTAGGACACGCAACGGCTGACAAGACGAACAGCGTTCGGTGTCAGCATGATGACTGACGGACGGCCTGGTTCACACACTGACTGACCAGAAAACTCAACCGCTTCAGGCTCGCCAACTTCCACTGATGGAAAGTCATTACATTCAATACTGTACTTAAGTACAACTTTGAGTAGGGGTGGGTGGGCGATATGGGAAAATATAATATCACAATTCGTTTTCATGCAGTATCACAATCCACAATATCACAATAATTTGTCATGTTTTTTTTATGGTTATTTTTAAATTTACTTGACAGTGCAACCACCTACAAGGAAACTAAAACTAAAAGGAGTAGCAGACCATTTAGAATCTAGATGCTCTGTTACTCCTTTTTCTTTTAGTTAGTTTAGTCAACATTTTTGACAAAACTAAGTATTATTTTTGGCGAATGAAACCGTCGTTCTACAGAAGTATAAATTAAGTTATAGAACTGCAAAACATAGAATGTGCATTCACTGTATCACGATATACGATATCTCTGAAAAGGCATATTGTGGAGATTTTGTAACACCATATTGCACTGCTGACTGTCACACACACACACACACACACACACACACACACAACAGGGTTACAAGGGAGAGAGTCCAGTGACAGCTGCGACAGCAAATGTCCCAGCATGCAACAGGTCCCTGTAGCATGTCATCAGCATAGAATGAAAACACAGCTGTGACAGTGAAACCAACAGTCATGTTGTAATAATAAGCCATTAGAAAACATAGAATGAAAACACAGCTGTGACAGTGAAACCAAGTCATAAGCCATTCTAAAACATCTGGGACAAATTCAGCAAGCCTCCCCAGGGCCATTGCAGGTGAACAGCGATAACGCATTCATATTTGTGGTGGTGTCTACCCTGGATTTGAACCCAGGAGCTGTCATTTGTTTACCTCTTTGTTGAACTATAGCCCGAGTCAATTCAAAACACTATGGCATGTATAGTGAGCTTGTAGATTGGAAAATGTGTCGGTGTGCACACATAAGCCTGAGTCAGGCATAAATGGTGCATTTATCCAAACTCCAAAGCGCTTTACAATGTGCTTTACAATTTACATTCACACAAACTTTCACACCCCGACGGTGGGACTTGCTCATCGGTAGCAATTGGGGGTTGAGTGTCTTTCCTCGAGGACACCGCTGCCCTGGACAGTAACACTGGGGTAGCCGGGGATCGAACCTGGAACCTTGGGTTAGGAGCTCCTAAGCTATACGCGTATATAATCTACCTTGCATGATAATCCACCTTGTAAAAAACAGTTCATTAAACAGTAAACATTAAACATAACAAACTCCAGGTACATTTCTGAGGGGAAGATTCGCTAAAGAATTGCCGATCTACAAGCTCACAAGTCACGCCTCGTGCTGCAAGGCGTGGTTGGTGGTTGTGCTAGAGCTAGATTTTTAAGTATCATGAATTCAACACACGTGTAGTACTGTCAAACAAGTCTATGAATCTATCTATGAAATCTATGTTTAATCTGCAACACAATTGTAGACATTAGACAATATATGTATATCTCTCTCGCTCAGCAAAGAGGTCCTTGGCCCGAAAACGTAGGGTACGGGGTCTTCAACGTTCATGTGACACTGCATAGTAGCAGAGGCAGGAAGATTTTAAAGAAGTGGTTTGAGGAAGACGCCGGCAGCTCCGACCCAACCGCTATAGAATCAAAATTTAACTCGCTGGGGTTATGGCACTAATTAATACATGGAGCTGGAAAAACCATCTGTTGAGGTGCGGCCACTAAGCACAGCAGACACATAACATCAGTCATGTCAGCAGCTACATTCCATTCCAGCAGCGCAGAGTGGCGGCAAAACGCACGCCAACGGCAGGAAGGAAGAGCCTTATTCCGCCGCTGCGGCTGCTCGTCCTCCGTAGCAGGTGGTGGACAGCTGCACCACGTACTGTAGGTGGAGCGCATCCCCAGCCAGGCACTCCTGTGTTGTTTATAGTGCAACTAGCCGATCTTCATCGACACGTTGTGAGCTTGTAGATTGGCCATTTGAACTATTCTAAAATGTTTTTCAAAATAGTAAAAGAAACATAGTTTATGGATAAGGGGTTTAGCGTGGGCGGAAATAGAGCCGTAGGGACTCAGGGAATTGGGGTTAGGCATTTAGAGGTTAGGTTTAGGGGGTTAGGGTCATGCATGATTCATACTGTATGTAGTAACACTCATCTCTGAGCATGACAGCTAGTCGGTAGATTGTCTATTTTTGGTGCACACACACGACTAAGCATAGAAAAGCTCATGAATTATAAAACTGCCATCCTAAAATGATGATGTCCTCGCAAGTATGGTAGTGCAACGTGTAATGTGCGTGTATGGGTGTGTGTGTGTGTGTGTGTGTGTGTGTGTGTGTGTGCATTTGAATGGAACGAGCAGTGACAGTGAGTACGACGGAGGTTAAACTGATGCTATCTTACTGACTAGAAGCAGAAGAAGTGGAACTGTAGCAGAAAAGGCCATTTGAGAACGTCTTTCAAAGCCCAGGCAACATCCAAGCGAAGTCTCTGAATTATCTCGTCTTTCTTTCCATTTCGCAGGGTTTTACGAAAACAGTCAGTTTATTTTTCCTATCCAGATTTATTACAGAGAAACAAACATACAATCCCAAAATAAAGCCATTTGTGTTTTCACCGATTTTATGGTAAACGGTGCGAGTCACCATTTCACCAATCAGGGGTACACAGCTAAATTAATAGGAAGTCCGAGAGTGTACAAATGTGATGTACACACATACTCATTTGCATACTCTCAACGTTATGGGGGTCCTAATACATGCACACCACACTGCGGTGTGGGTCCTAGAAATTAAAACGGTTCAGAATCACTGTCTTAAAATAGACTAAAGCGCTCTGGGAGCCTTAAATGTGAATTGTGCAACGACCATGGCCTTTGAAAGGCTAGTTGAGAAGTAGTCTCTCCGCCTCATGAATGTCTTCCTCCTCTCCGTTCCCCTCCCGACACCCGGGGCGGGGGAGAGAGGAGAGAGAGAGAGAGAGAGAGGGAGTCTTTCCGGGAGAATGCACTCGACCAGGTCGGCCCTGCACAGCTGGGACTCAGTGGAGTCCCAACATGGGTTATGGATGAGATGGGAGGGGGCTGGGCTTCCTCGAATCTGTCACGCTCCTATACTCTGGAGGCCTCCCTCAATAACACTTTATCCCCGCTAAACTGGAGGCCTCTGGAGGCTTTCAGAGTGGCCTTATGTGTGTGTGTGTGTGTGTGTGTGTGTGTGTGTGCGCGTGTGTGTGTGTGTGTGTGTGTGTGTGTGTGTGTGTGTGCGTGTGTGTGTGCATCATGCGTGTGTGAGAGATGAGAGAGAGATATGTGCGCTCCTGCACTAAGTTGATCTCAGTGCTCCAAAAACCACGCCATTAACCAAAGGACTGCTGCTATCTGACTTAAACAAAGTGACAATATTGCTGTTACTCGTTTCAAAAGCTTTAGAAAGTTATCCTTGCTTACGTACAACTATTCTGTGGTTTCGTAACCTACTTTTTGCAATGTGATTAGTTTTGATTGTTTATTTATTTCACAGTTTGCTTTGGCAATGCAGACGTGTTTTCTCAGGCCAATATAAAGGCCCTTTTGAATTGAATTTAGGTGTGTGTGTGTGTGTGTGTGTGTGTGTGTGTGTGTGTGCCTGCGTGCGTGCATACAAAGAATTCCTTCTCCTCTCAACATATATTTTGCAAGTGGAAACGTCCAATGTTTACTCTGACTCCTTGGGTCCTGGATGCCTGTTGACTCTGTCCTCCCTGCTGCAGGACCTCTGTGCTGGGTTGTGGTTTTGCCGTGTGCGTCACACTCATTACAGTGTCTCTGGAACCGGAGCGATGTCTGTCTCATTATCTGCCCATTTCCTTAACCTTCGCTGAACCCCAACATCCCCAAACCCTGGCCTATAGCCTAAGGCTGGGCAATTAACCCAACATGTATCCAAACTAACATTTAGAACCCTCCTCACCGGCATAATCTTGCTCGTGTACAGTAGATAAATTAAATAGCATGTTTTATTTGTGATTTCTTTCTTCATATTAATGAAACACAAAAACTGACTAAATCAATTAGTCTGCTGAAGCATTTAACCCCTTTATCATACTATACAAAAATACAACGGTGGAGTGCAGGAATAGACAAGTCCACACGTTCACAGTACGTCACAACACATTGTTATTGCCACATTGGCTATTTTTTTCCACTACTGTATGTATTAAAATATGTGGATTACCATTCTATGTGAACCTGACAAGTGACAATGCATTACTCGTTTGCAATTTATGTCTAATCTCATGTACATACTACTCGCTGGTCTATGATGCTCTGTAATTTGTGTACCGTTACTGTATACACGTGGATATCATTCTGCCTCTCCTTGATATCCGTTTTTCTTTTTCTTTACAGTTAGATTTGTATCCTTGCTCTCCTTTGCATCCCCCCCCCCCCCCCATCCCTGCCCCTTATTTTCTTCTTTCTGAAAACTACAAAAAACTATGGAGCCTGCACAAAAAACAAAGAACTAGTAAAGTAGAAAAGTAGTGTAAAAAAAACATCGACTTGTGAGGCCGAAGTCTTGTCCCCCAGCCCTGGCCATTACCCACCCATTTCCTTAACCCTCGATGCACCCACAAAAGCCCAAGCCCTCTCGCCCCAGGGGAGGGAGGTCAAAAGAGGGGTCATGATGATTGCAGGGGCCAGGCAACAAGGCGCCCCCATCCCAATCCCATCCCCCACCTCAGTGGATGACACACTCCACCCCTGTCGTTTCCCTGGAGGGCAATAAGGCCTGCATGAATCCACTTGCCCTCCGTGCTCATAGCATCGCCATGGCTACAGCTCGTAGCTTTATACAGATAAGACAAAGAAGAAGGCCCCGAAACACTGGAGTCACTAAAAAAGCACCAAAGATATGTCGGGTTGGAAACCTCATGTCCAAAACTGATACTTTTCAGGATTCAAATTCAAAAGCATCAAAAGTATCAGATCCACAAGCTCAAAATGTGGTACTTTTGATGCTTTTGTGTTGACGCTGTAGTATGATCATTGATCAAGTTAGTTTATGAGGAGAAAAGTATCGGATCGGCCCTTAATTGGTCATATCGGTTCATATCGGTATCGGCAAATATGCCAGTCTTAACCACAGATCCGACACAGGGGTAAGGGGTTGACACTATGGCAGGTAAATAAAATGTTGGTGCATGTGGAGTTTGCTTTGGAGTTGCCCAAACTGCAAGTGCACATTTGAGTGTGGCGTATGCTATAAACACAACACGAAATATATAGCTAGATAGCCATAAACACTATTCCCGGTCGGTGGACTTCAAAATAAGTTTTTTTCTTTCTTTTTGTATTATTATAAATACCTATTATTCTCTGGTATCGGTATTCGGTATCAGCTAACATAGAAATGGTGGTATCGGATCGGAAAAAGTGTATCGGGACAAAAACAAGTTATATGTTATGAATATGTAGATGAGAGCCCGACGTCAACAACATAGAGGCTTGGGTTTGGTGAGAGCCTGCAGGGAAGGATGAGGGGGGGGATTCCATGCCCTATGTCAGTGGTTTTCAACCGTTTTTCATATCAAGGTCCATTATTTACTCTGCATCGGAGCCACGGACCACCATTTGATGAGATTTAGCCACTCAGACACAAAACTAAAGAATATTTTGTTATCGTTGGATAAGATTCTGTCTACCATTCCATGATGTATTGTTGTTGGTACCATAGGAGAGATAACAAGCAAAATAATTATTCTACATTCTCTAATTGTGTAAACTACTCAGTTGGTAGTCTGACTTTCGACCACAAGGTCAAGGGTTCGATCCCGGCCCGGGCACGGCCAACTCAGCGTATATAGCATGGCTTGGGTGTGGTACTGGGAGCTGATGGTAGGTGTAGCGCAGCGCTCCACCTCAGCAGTCCATCTCCCAGGGGTCTAGCACATAACAGCACTGTGGCTGATATACCGACTAATAAGCCTCTCCGATCTCTACTTACTTAGTCATTCAGACTCAGTGTCGTTGTCATGTCCTTTTTTACAACACCTTTACATCAGAGACAGACAGATACTGTCCAATGATGACGCATTCCACGCTCACAATCACAAAGAATCAGGTGGCACTCATCACAGACGTCAAACATATAGACAGACACATTGAGGTTAATGACCTTCTGTAAGGACCAGAGGGGACAGGGGTGTGTTTGTCTTTGCGTGTGTGTGTGTGTGTGTGTGTGTGTGTGTGTGCGTGCGGATGTATGCAAATGATGCATGTCACGTCGATGTGGGGGTTCCATTGGAAATGTTTAATGAACGTCCCTGGAGTCAAGTGGATCGAGGCAGCATGTATTATACTGTATAATAAATCACACACACACACACACACACTCACTCACTCCAAACCCATCTCTAACAACAACAAAACAACCATTTATTTTGTGAAGACCAGGAAAACAGTCCTCACAAATGTCTGTTTCTCAAATTGTCAGGTGGAGCGAAATGCCTTCACGACGTACGACGTACGTCGCGACGTATATTTTTCCGTCGCAACGTATATTCGAGTACGTCCTGGCGTAAATATCAATTCGTCCCGGCAGAACGGACTCGTCGCGGCTATATCTACCCGTTTGCGACCTAGTAGTTTGACTATTCTTTTACGTCGCGACAGAACGGGACACGTCACGGCTATATCTACCCTTCTCGACGTAAAAGGTAATTCGTTGTGGCGTGTGTGGACTCGTCGCAACAGAACGGAACTCGTCGCGGCTATATCTATACCCGTTTGCGACGTAATAGTTTGACTTTGTTATATGCCCGGTGCGCGGTGCCCTGCGCGGTGCCCTGCGCTGCCCTACGCCCACCGCGTGCACCTTGCCGGTCCGCCCTGCGCCCTGTGGCCTGGCACGTGTGCACGTGTGCCAGGCCACCGCGTGCACCTTGCCGGTCCGTGGAGCCCTTCGCCGTCCCCAGGCGACCCTGCGTTCCAGAGCTGTCACCCATGCCCACCGAAAATAGCAGATCTACCAGCTCCTCTCCTACATACGGGATGGCCCGACCCGCGTCTGTGGACCCCTGGGGGGGTGTGTGTGTGAGCGTCTGAGCTCCTATCTGTGTGCCTCCCCCCCCCCCCCCCACCCCATGTGGACCCTTGCAGGGGGGGGGGGTCGGGGGGTCCCCCTATGCACTTTGTGTAGATGCTGCGTATCGCCTCATACTGAAAAAATTACTATTTTACGCACAGCGCAAGGCAATATGTGATTACGATCGTCCTTCTGGGGGGGGGGGGGGGGGGGGGCTGGCCTACACAATAGATAACCTACCCTGGCCAACACAATAGATAACCTACAAGGACATATGAATTTAATTTATATACACGGCTATATTAATTTAGCCGATCATCAAAGCTCACCGCGCTCGTATAGCGCATTGACTGTCTGTCTGTCTGTCTGTCTGTCTGTCTGTCTGTCTGTCTGTCTGTCTGTCTGTGTCTCAATGACTTGCCTTAGGCGGATAATATAGACTACAAGTACTTTATTAAAGTAAAGTAAAAGAGTGAGTTCTCATTGCGTTCTCTGCGTCGTAGCGCATGCAGATAGGCAGATAGGGGGGGGGGGCAGTTCTATAGGCAAGGGCAGAAGGTTCCTATAACGACAGTGGGTGCGTGCCCACCTTAGAGTAGCCTATATATTTTAAGGCACCCGCCCCGCAACTTATTATTATTGGCTTATTATTTTGCCACCAGCGGAGTTGACGGTTGACGCCGTTGTCTAGTATAGACTATAGGCCTGTGCCAGGATGATTTTAAATAAATATGTCTCTGTCTCTGCGTCTCTAGAGCTATAACATATATACTGTAGCACACATCATGTGTGACACATGTGCACACACACACACACACACACACACACACACACACACACACACACACACACACACACACACACACACACACACACACACACACACACACACACACACACACACACACCGAGTACTAAGTATAAGTAGCATATAGGGTACGGCTCTAAAAACATTAAATACTGCGGGAGCATTACACTAAACAAAGTTGGATTTGTACATTGCAGAAACGTAACATAACGTAAGTGTTCTTATTATTGTCCGTCTGGGTTTTATAATGCAGTGTGAGTCCGCTCCGCGATAGCCGATCTGCAAGCTCACAACGCGTTGCGCTGATTGACAGTGCACGTGCAGCAGCTACTGTATAAAATTATATTTAAGTAGGCTACTTTTTTGTGTGACGTCTGTGTGTTATTGACTTCTTGTTCCTTAATGTGCAGGTTTATCAGAGCGATATAGTGCAGCTGTGAGTGAGTAGGCCTATAGCTGCTGCTGCTGCGTCCGTGCACCAATAGAGCGACCGCGGCAGCGGCACGTATGCTTGAAATATTAAATAAAAATATGTTGGGCTTCCGGGCGTCCGTTTCTGGACTGTACCAACGGGCTTAGGGCCGGACGGTCCCTTAACTCCACGGGCCCCTATATTTTAGGCCCGTGCAGGGCTCTAGTGTGTGTGTGTGTGTGTGTGTGTGTGTGTGTGTGTGTGTGTGTGTGTGTGTGTGTGTGTGTGTGTGTGTGTGTGTGTGTGTGTGTGTGTGTGTCGCATGCGTGCGTAAAGTTAGTAGGCTATCAGAAGCAGCAACCATGCAGAGCTATACCAATCAGATTAAATAGGCTATATGCCTTAAACGTTTGACAAGCAATATTAAAAATACAAATCCACAAGCTCGAAAACCACCTGACGGGCCGCCCAAACGGGTCCGGGGACCCCCGGGCGGTACGGGTCACCGTGGACCCTTGGGGATCAAGGGGGGCCACGGGTGTCCACGTTTGCGGAGACGCTGCCTTCATATTAGCCTACTTAAATAACAAGCAGCTGATCTACAATTGACAATTTGACATGTCATTGCGTCGTATTCTGTCTTTCTTTCACGCACGCACGCACGCAGACATGTCACAGACCACCACATAACCATATTTGTATGGCCATATCGTTTATAGGCCTTATAGCTGAATAGCGCCGGCCGTCGGGGGTTCATTTGGTTCCAACCGTCCCATTATGGTCAACACTTATGATATGCTATTGCATTCTTCCAACTAAAGATTTAAATATTAATCTGAAAAAATGACATGGCACGGACTGGCTCAGAAAATCTCCCTGCATCATTATATCAAAACCAGGCCTATACTGAATGTAGGCAATTGAATTCCATGACTTTTGTTTCAATCAACTGAACTAGACCAATAAAATAGTAGGCTAGTATTTATGTTTTTCGTTAATAATAATGCATGCTAATTATTATTGAACGGTAAGTACGCTGGTATGTATACGCTATGGTACACTATAAGCTTGTAGATCTGTTTATTTTAAGCATGCCGCCGCATTCTGTCAGAATCTCGTGTGTGTTATTATTGAACCATTTCATTTCATGTCTGTCTGTCTGTCTGTCTGTCTGTCTGTCTGTCTGTCTGTCTGTCTGTCTGTCTGTCTGTCTGTCTGTCTGTCTGTCGGCATCTGATCTACAAGCTCACGCATCGCAGCGGACAGCGGTTGATTATCGCTGGGCCGCAGCGGGTCTATATCGCCTAATGTATCATACAGCGAATGAAAGCAAACGTGTGTGTGTGTGTGTGTGTGTGTGTGTGTGTGTGTGTGTGTGTGTGTGTGTGTGTGTGTGTGTGTGTGTGTGTGTGTGTCGCGTGTGCGTGTGCGTGCGAACTTCATGACAGTGGTGCAGCATTACATTGTATTTTGATTTGAAATAAATAATGATGAATAGATGTCTATACTGTTGCTTGTGTGTGTGTTATGCTATAGGGTTAGCTGGAACACACGCCCTGTATGATCTGTGGTGCGCATCTACAAGCTCCAAGTGTTGCGTCCACATGCAGCGCGTTGTGAGCTTGCAGATCGTCGGTGCCCCACTATAGAGAGATGGTAGGGTAGTGCCCAAGCCTATTCCTATATGATCTGTGGCTATATTAAAGGCCTTTTATGTGATCTCACATAATGTGCGAGTCAGAGCTAACGTTACTCAATGATCATTTGCGTCTGATTGATATCACAGCACAGCGTGTGCTGAGAGAGAGAGAGAGAGAGAGAGGGGGGGGGGGGGGGGGTGTATGCTCCGTTCATTGGCTCTATATGCCGTGCGAGACAGGATGATTTTAAATAAATATGTCTGTCTCTGCGTCTCTAGAGCTATAACATATAGCACACATGTGTGCACATGTGATGTGTGTGCACACACACACACACACACACACACACACACACACACACACACACACACACACACACACACACACACACACACACACACACACACACACACACACACACACACATACACACACGAGATTCTGACTAAAATAAACAGATCTACAAGCTTATAGTGTACCTTAGCGTACATACCAGCGTACTTACCGTTCAATAATAATTAGCATGTATTATTATTAACGAAAAACATAAATACTAGCCTACTATTTTATTGGTCTATAGTTGTTTGAAACAAAATGGTTGCTGCTTCTGATTAGTTACTAACTTTATTAGACCAATTTAAAATAGTATTAGATGTTTTTCGTTAATAATAACTTATGCTAATTATTACTGAACCATTTTAGATGTTTATATTTCACCAACAGGCATGATAATGCATTTATACTGGCAGAATAGGCCAGTGGCCACCGGCCGGCGCAGTACGGCACAATCACAGCTCAGTCCATTTTAATATCATAGCGCAATTCCATGTTTATATACATCTGCTGGTGGGGGGTGCTGCTATATGTTGATTGCCCATTTGTATAACACATTATATAATATAGGTGCTTGTATGGTGCGTGTATATAATAGGCCTACATTTAAATGACCACATTTAACACACACACACACACACACACACACACACACACACACACTAGAGCCCTGCACGGGCCTAAAATATAGGGGCCCGTGGAGTTAAGGGACCGTCCGGCCCTAAGCCCGTTGGTACAGTCCAGAAACGGACGCCCGGAAGCCCAACATATTTTTATTTAATATTTCAAGCATACGTGCCGCTGCCGCGGTCGCTCTATTGGTGCACGGACGCAGCAGCAGCAGCTATAGGCCTACTCACTCACAGCTGCACTATATCGCTCTGATAAACCTGCACATTAAGGAACAAGAAGTCAATAACACACAGACGTCACACAAAAAAGTAGCCTACTTAAATATAATTTTATACAGTAGCTGCTGCACGTGCACTGTCAATCAGCGCAACGCGTTGTGAGCTTGCAGATCGGCTATCGCGGAGCGGACTCACACTGCATTATAAAACCCAGACGGACAATAATAAGAACACTTACGTTATGTTACGTTTCTGCAATGTACAAATCCAACTTTGTTTAGTGTAATGCTCCCGCAGTATTTAATGTTTTTAGAGCCGTACCCTATATGCTACTTATACTTAGTACTCGGTGTGTGTGTGTGTGTGTGTGTGTGTGTGTGTGTGTGTGTGTGTGTGTGTGTGTGTGTGTGTGTGTGTGTGTGTGTGTGTGCACATGTGTCACACATGATGTGTGCTACAGTATATATGTTATAGCTCTAGAGACGCAGAGACAGAGACATATTTATTTAAAATCATCCTGGCACAGGCCTATAGTCTATACTAGACAACGGCGTCAACCGTCAACTCCGCTGGTGGCAAAATAATAAGCCAATAATAATAAGTTGCGGGGCGGGTGCCTTAAAATATATAGGCTACTCTAAGGTGGGCACGCACCCACTGTCGTTATAGGAACCTTCTGCCCTTGCCTATAGAACTGCCCCCCCCCCCTATCTGCCTATCTGCATGCGCTACGACGCAGAGAACGCAATGAGAACTCACTCTTTTACTTTACTTTAATAAAGTACTTGTAGTCTATATTATCCGCCTAAGGCAAGTCATTGAGACACAGACAGACAGACAGACAGACAGACAGACAGACAGACAGACAGTCAATGCGCTATACGAGCGCGGTGAGCTTTGATGATCGGCTAAATTAATATAGCCGTGTATATAAATTAAATTCATATGTCCTTGTAGGTTATCTATTGTGTTGGCCAGGGTAGGTTATCTATTGTGTAGGCCAGCCCCCCCCCCCCCCCCCCAGAAGGACGATCGTAATCACATATTGCCTTGCGCTGTGCGTAAAATAGTAATTTTTTCAGTATGAGGCGATACGCAGCATCTACACAAAGTGCATAGGGGGACCCCCCGACCCCCCCCCCCCTGCAAGGGTCCACATGGGGTGGGGGGGGGGGAGGCACACAGATAGGAGCTCAGACGCTCACACACACACCCCCCCAGGGGTCCACAGACGCGGGTCGGGCCATCCCGTATGTAGGAGAGGAGCTGGTAGATCTGCTATTTTCGGTGGGCATGGGTGACAGCTCTGGAACGCAGGGTCGCCTGGGGACGGCGAAGGGCTCCACGGACCGGCAAGGTGCACGCGGTGGCCTGGCACACGTGCACACGTGCCAGGCCACAGGGCGCAGGGCGGACCGGCAAGGTGCACGCGGTGGGCGTAGGGCAGCGCAGGGCACCGCGCAGGGCACCGCGCACCGGGCATATAACAAAGTCAAACTATTACGTCGCAAACGGGTATAGATATAGCCGCGACGAGTTCCGTTCTGTTGCGACGAGTCCACACACGCCACAACGAATTACCTTTTACGTCGAGAAGGGTAGATATAGCCGTGACGTGTCCCGTTCTGTCGCGACGTAAAAGAATAGTCAAACTACTAGGTCGCAAACGGGTAGATATAGCCGCGACGAGTCCGTTCTGCCGGGACGAATTGATATTTACGCCAGGACGTACTCGAATATACGTTGCGACGGAAAAATATACGTCGCGACGTACGTCGTACGTCGTGAAGGCATTTCGCTGTCTCTCCAAATTGTACTATACTTGTGGTTGTGGGGAGATAATGGTCCTCATAAATATAGTAATACAACACACACACACACACACACACACACACACAGGGTGAGCAGACGTCAGACAGAGATGCAGGGGCAATCAGGCAAGACAGATGAACGATTGATTTTTCTCGAGGAAGAAGAAATAGAAAGTAAATGTGATTCCGATGTAATCACGATGGCCAGAGGCAATCACACTTACACCACTGAACAACTGTTCTCTCCCTGACACACGAATAATTTGGACATTTTACATCACAGATAATGAGCTGTAGCCATTAACCAGCTTCATTCAACCATTATTAGCCATTTGTCTTGATTGTAACAACACTGCATTGTGGGTACTGAATGCCTGGTATTACATTGAAAAGTGAAGACGATTTTTCAACATTTGTGAAAACACCACATCTATTTTCTAGCCAATAGCTAATTTCACTACTCTGCAAATAACCGCCATCAGATTCCTAAAATATATTTTTTATCCCACGATTTTGTAACCCATTTTTCACCCCTGTGTCAATCTTCTAATGTGATCCTGGGCTCTACACACCCTCCACCAACCTAGTCCCCATATATGGGGTACAAGGGGAGAGCAACGGACTTGAACTCATGCTTCCTTCATGCCTGAGTGTCCAAGTTGCTCCTTTACACCTGACAGGGGGGAGTTTCCCTGGTTGGACATAGCGCGTGGAAGGAACACGTTATTCCAACCAGTTCCTTTCCCCTCCATCAGGCGCCCCAGCTGGCCAGGGGGAGGCAGTTTAGTGACCAGGATTACTGCATGATTTTTGTGAGAGTACCTACCCTAGGGGACACGGGGAGAACATGCAAACTCCACACAGAAAGGCCCTTTCGCCAACCCCAACCACCATCAGATTGAAAATTGCCTAGCCTTTATAATCCGCCATCAGATTGAAAATTGCCTAGCCTTTATAATCTTCTCATGACGACTAATGATGATGCATATTTTATAAATATTGCTGCATTATAAAAATTAAGGGGACCTTAAACCATCATGTTGACCAACTAGTCACCACCCAGGGCCGGACACGACACAGGGCAGCTTTCTTATGTTGGTTGTTTTATTCCTAGTCTGGAATAACAGTGCAGGGAATGACATTTTGAAAGTATCAAAAAAGTACTATTTTACACAGGAGAGCAGATGGCTCTCCTCTGTCCGGACCGTGGCTCTTTCTCTCTCTCTCTGAGTGTTCATGGAGATGACTGATTCAACCTCTTGTGCCTTGATCAGGTTCATGCACAACAGGTGCGCAGCCACACCCAGCTCTGAGTCCAGTTCTAGTTTGACTCAGGCCAGGTGTGACTGCTTAAATCAGTCATCCTCCATCTCACAATCATATTTGAAAACAATGATAATCTAAGTAAGGAAACACTGTATGGCCCATGGTCTGCCTGATGGAGGGAAAAGGAACTGGTTGGAATAACGTGTTCCTTCCTCGCACTACATCCAACTGGGGAAAGCCACTGTACTTGCGCCAATCATGCATTAAATGACCCCTAACTACAGGACTAACTCTGAGAGTGTACTGCACAACAGGGTTCATTTGGTTCCATCCGTCTGTTACCAGCTAATCTCCGGTAACCCAGTCGATGCCAAATTTTGCACACACTCCCTGGATGCCAACGATGAACCTCTGCCCCAAATTTTCCAGAATGGCCTGTTATAGCACGAACAGGAGGCCGACTTTTGTAAAACACATTTTATGATATTATTCCTCCAGATTCTGTCCAACAATCCCGCAACAATCCCACTTTTGGCCTCACAGTATCTCTATAGTCATGTGTTCAAGACGGATCTGTCCAATATTTCATATTCCAACAGAATGCCTCAAATCATCCAATTGCCATCCAAGGCGTAAGAAGAAATGGCACCCTTTTCACATTGGCCTATTATAGCGCCACCAGGAGGCCACAACCTGACCTGGCCTGGTGGAGACCTATCTAGTTGTTCTTCAGTCCGTCTTGTTTAAAGAAAAAGTGATTCTGTAAAGTAATCTGATGATAATGTGTGCATTGTCAATAAACAACAATTAACAAAATCCCCCAAAAAATCCCTAAAATTGGGAACGGCATCGGATGACATCGGTCGGGCTCTAGAGAGGATGTTGGGGGGAAAGGAGACAGACAGAATGTTTCTGTACTGTAAGTGGGTTAATAACAGACAGGGATATATCATGGGTGTGGGGTGAGATGATCACGAGGGAATGAATCACGGTGTTATATCCAGTCTTTCTGCGCGGGGGAAGAAAGATAACCCTCCATGATTCATCACCAAGCTGCCGTCTTCCTCGGGCCTCCAGACAGAGCTCCATAACGCTGCCTTTAACATGCGTTAGAGCAGGGCTGTGAACCTCCGCCGTCTGTGATCACTTCAAACGGAACGCACCACACACAACCTTACTGAGAAAACACAATGTGGACAGAGGCGTGTAGGTTGGAGAATGAATAACTGAGTTTACACAAGTAAAAGTAGCAATGCCACAGTGGAGAAATACTCTCCTGTATTCCAAATCATCCTCACCCTATGTTAAAATTGCCTACTGGTTGGATGGGGGAGGTCACAATATAGATATTCAGCCTTGCACCGACCCACACCAAACTTGGCGTAAATACTGTTCAGGGAACGGACTGACTATCATAAGAATAGTCACCCCATGGGCCACAGGTTGAACCAGAGCACAGCAGGGTTGGCATAAACACTGTTCAGGGGTCTGTCATGAGAAGAGTCACGTTGAACCAGAGCACAGCAGGGTTGGCATAAACACTGTTCAGGGGTCTGTCATGAGAAGAGTCACGTTGAACCAGAGCACAGCAAGGTTGGCATAAACACTGTTCAGGGGTCTGTCATGAGAAGAGTCACGTTGAACCAGAGCACAGCAGGGTTGGTATAAACACTGTTCAGGGGTCTGTCATGAGAAGAGTCACGTTGAACCAGAGCACAGCAAGGTTGGCATAAACACTGTTCAGGGGTCTGTCATGAGAAGAGTCACGCCAAAACAACCTAAATTGCACACACATGGGGCACTACAGTGGTGTTATAGCAGCGTTTAACACGCCATGACTCAGGTGACCATTGTTCTGATCAGACTAGCTAGATTTTAAGTAGTGTTTTTTTGGATAGAAAAAAGTACTAAACTTTTGGCCTCAAAATATACTTAAAGTACCAAAGTAAAATGATCATTATGAATGTCCCATGTCACACATCCTTTCAAAATGTGTCAAAATGTTCCGAAAATAGCCGATCTACAAGCTCATAACGTATCGTGGTGAGCATGTGGACTCTGCTATTTTCGAATAGCTGAAATATAAGAAATAAGGCTTAATTGCTTATTGTATGTTTCCTAATAATTATCTTATCTATAGGCCTATCTGAAAGGTACATTATTATTTATAGACTTCAAATAATTGTAGTGGAGTAAAAGTGCAATATTTGCCACTGAGATGTAATGGAGCAGATGAATAAATTGTAATTATTTTTTATAATAACTAGAGTAGTTTTACTCTAGTACTACTAACTACAGTAAATGTACTTTCCCTCGCTGGAGATGAGGGGGGCAAGACAGAGACAGAGTCAGAGAGAGACGGAGAGAGAGAGACGGAGGAATAGATTGTTCGTATCCGTCCAAGCAGAAGATTGGTCCCAAGGATCCTCTGTAAGCAAGTCCAACCAACCGGAAACATTGAGCGTGTTAAGAGCGTGTCCGTTTGTCTCTCTGTGTGTGTGTGTGTGTGTGTGTCTCTCTCCCATCCCATAATTGAATGCCTGTGCCCTTTTCATTTGTCCCCTGTATCATTTCTCCACAATGACACGCAGTAGCGGCAGCCAGTGTGGCTGCTCTCTGAAGTGGTCCCGATAGAAACCATCTCACTGGGACAATGACAGCGACGCTTTGAGGAGAACTGGTGGGGCGGGACACGCTTTATGCTGATTGTTATTTCAGTCGGATAACTCACGGACAGTTTACAGAAAATCCATAGCTCGAGAACATTTTATCATGAAATGTAAATACAAATGTGATCATCATATTTGATCTTCAGGCTCTATTATGAAATGTAAATACAAATATGAATATCACATTTGATCTTCAGGCTCCAATCTCCATTATAAAATGTGAACATGTCATATTTTATCTGCAGGTTCTGCTACAAAATGCATGTTAGAAGACAACCATTTAAGAGCAGGGATATATATACTACTACTACATCTATAACAACCCCCCAGGGGGGATCAGTACCCTTAGAGAGAGCAGAGGCTAGTGGTGGTGCTGGGGTGGTGGTGGGCGCAAACAAAGCACTTGCAACCTTCCGTGACACCGACAGCCAGAGGAAGTACGTGTACGTCAGATAATGCATCTCCCACATAGTGCTGGGCATGCATGGAAACCTCTCAAGTGGATCTGCTTGAATTAGCTCACTGGCTACGCATCATAAAACGTCCCCAGGACTTGTGTTATTCTTTAAGCCTAAATGGCTGACTATACCTCATGCTGTTTACTCTTGCCAAAAACAGCAGATCTGTGAGCTTGTAGATCTGCTATGGCTAATGTCCTCCCTTGAATATGGATGGTGGGATGCATTTTCACAATGGTGACAGCTCTACTGGTGTGTACAACAATGTTAACACGTTCATTCATACAGGCATCATGTGAGGTCTACTGAGCATGACATGTGTGTGTGTGTGTGTGTGTGTGTGTGTGTGTGTGTGTGTGTGTGTGTGTGTGTGTGTGTGTGTGTGTGTGTGTGTGTGTGTGCGCGCGCGCGCATGCACGCATGTGTGCGTGTATTCTCGGCTGCCCCTTGGGGTCCCAGATGGTCTGCCAGTTGTCATTATTAAAGGCTCTGTTCTCTCACCAACAGCATTACAAGTGTTGTTTGAGATGTTAAGACAAACTCATTCCAGGCCATAATACATCCATCCACTTGACTGAATAATATACAGTACTACTCATAATCATCAACAAGCTGATAATAATAACACCCATTTAACAACAGGAGCAAAAACTATTCATACACTTGCTTAAGAGTAATGGGTGAACAATAACGTATTAATGTGTTGCTATTGGGTAATGTTTGTATGAATTATTAATGTTTTCCTCAACATCTATCTGTCAAGGTAACGCCAATGGAGACCGCTGCCAGGAAGATGCAAAGACCTCATTATAATTGCTAATTTTATAATTAGAAATGCGGCACTGATTTCAATTAGCAGCATCGCACACGTCTCCTCGGTTGCAGTGGAATGTGTCAACACACAGGTTGGGCGGCTGTACGCTCATTTAAAAATAGACAGATTGCACAAGAAAAAATTATAACAATAAAGACGCTCTCCCCAGGTTGGCAGAGGGTGTAGAGCCCAGTATTACATTACATAATTGACACTGGGTGAAAATAATGGGTTAGAAAATTGTGGGATAAAAATTTAGAATAATAATTTAATGAAAATGTGATTAATTTTGCTATTATTATTATTATATGCCCTCTGTTTACATGATAAAACAATAAATCCATATCATTTTTACCAGCTGCTGTGTAAGCACAGCTGGTCAATATTCTCTCTGCGGTGCTTTCACGCCCACACTTGCTGTAGTTGAGACCCATGTTTCTCATTGGCTGTACTGACAACCTATCGTCCTGATTGGCTGCCTCGTCTCTAGGCAACCACACACCTTTTGTCTCTAGCCGACCTCTCAGCCATGGGATATAAGGCAGCAGCTAATTGATGTCATCAATTCTTGTTTACAAATAAGCATTTCCCTGCATACCGCAGCCTATGGAGTAGTGCGGTGGTGTTTAACTGCAGAAAACACTGCACAGTGACCTAAGGTGTCACTGTTGAGTAGCCTACTGTGAGGCCCTAACACGCACGCACGCACACACGCACACAAGCACACATGAACACACACACTTCGTAAATTAACACAAAAGTAGTAGCAGATCCATAAGCTCAATAGGTATCTCGAAGCGTGGCACAAAGCAACACTTTGTGAGCTCGTTGATCTGCTACTAGTCTGGTCCCACCATGCAGCGCTGAGATACCAGTTTACCAGTCTGGTCCCACCATGCAGCGCTGAGATACCAGTTTACCAGTCTGGTCCCACCATGCAGCGCTGAGATACCAGTTTACCAGTCTGGTCCCACCATGCAGCGCTGAGATACCAGTTTACCAGTCTGGTCCCACCATGCAGCGCTGAGATACCAGTTTACCAGTCTGGTCCCACCATGCAGCACTGAGATACCAGTTTACCAGTCTGGTCCCACCATGCAGCGCTGAGATACCAGTTTACCAGTCTGGTCCCACCATGCAGCGCTGAGATACCAGTTTACCAGTCTGGTCCCACCATGCAGCGCTGAGATACCAGTTTACCAGTCTGGTCCCACCATGCAGCACTGAGATACCAGTTTACCAGTCTGGTCCCACCATGCAGCGCTGAGATACCAGTTTACCAGTCTCGTCCCACCATGCAGCGCTGACATACCAGTTTACCAGTCTGGTCCCACCATGCAGCGCTGACATACCAGTTTACCAGTCTGGTCCCACCATGCAGCGCTGAGATACCAGTTTCACTGGAATGAATCAAACGCAGGCACTTTGTATGTTACAGGAGGTCACTGAACTCCTGTCCACTAACACACAGTATGCTAACACACACACAGTAAACACACACACATACGCACACAGACACACACCACCAGACAGACACAAACACGCAGGATGGCTCACAAAGCAGGAAGCGGACACATCAGATGGAACACGACCTTCTGACCTGCACGCACAAGCCCAAACACGTCTACACAGGAACACATGTATGTTATGTAAAATGCAACTGCAACTGCATATAACCACGATTTCTAGTTGGATGTGGAATGGTTTAGTAGTAACTTTAGCCCATCTTATAGCGCAGGTGGCACGCCCAGTGACACAGCCCAGTGCTGTGCAGTCTCTCAAAATTCTGCTTTTAAACCACGCTATTTTATACTTAATTTATGTGATAGTGCCAGGAGAAAATAGACAATGTATACAATAGATCTGCTGTTTCACAGCCGAGTATGGGGTTTTGAGTACTATGATTTCCTGTACAAGGTTCAATTCTCCTCCTCCACTTACACAATGGAAACGGTTTAATCTTCGCACGTGCGCGTACACGCTCAGAAAAATGTGTAAATTTAGGCCCCCGTCCTAGTTTTGAAAGAGCTCCGTTTGTGGCTTTGCCCTCTTTCTGCCATTCCCTCTGAACTGTGGGTCTCACACTAAAATACTCAGTGTTCCTTTACATGGTTATGGCTTAACATGGTTATGTTAAGCCTGGACATTTTGGACATGTCATTACGTGCATACTGTATGTGTGCGTCTCCAGAGCAAATCTCGCAAATCATTGGACCAAATCCTGTATGCGCACTGCCAGTAGAGCACACAAATATCTCCAGTAATTATTTTATTTTTGAGGGGCACTAGCCCCTCCTATGTCCAGTTTTGATGGTCTGTGTAAACAAACATTGAAGACAAAAGTATGTAAACACAAACCCCTCCTATGTCCAGCTTTGAGGTTCTGTGTAAACAAACATTGAAGACAAAAGTGTGTAAACACAAACATTGAAGACAAAAGTGAGGACGCAGATTGTGATTGGCCAGAATGAGAAGATGTATGATGACATAATATGATAAGAGGGTGCAACCACTCCAAGGAACAGCAATGTCCGTGTTGAGTGGTGCAACCACTCCAAGGAACAGCAATGTCCGTGTTGAGTGGTGCAACCACTCCAAGGAACAGCAATGTCCGTGTTCACCTATGTGCCTGTGTTGGTTAATGAGCACCTGAGCCCCAGTATATGTTCTGGACAACCCACAGTTGTCCAGAACCACCACAAAAGGCCTCGACACCGGGCACTACACTCCCTGTGGGGATGTGGAACACGTGTGTAATTTGAAGTTATTATCGAGTTACGTGGATTACAGGACGTACACACAGTCTTGCTGCATTTATATTTAGATTATGTTTTATACATTTGAAATATAATGGATTTTTATCCCACGATTTTGCAACCCATTTTTTCACCCAGTATCAATTATCTGATGTAATCCTGGGCGCTACACTTCCTCTGCCAACCTGGGGGGGCAGCGGACTGACCTCATGCTTCCTTCTATGCGTGAGGAGTCCTCACGCATTCTTCTCACCTGACAGGGGAGAGTTTCCCCGGCCGGATGTAGCGAGTGGAAGGAACACGTTATTCCGGAAGTTCCTTTCCCCTCCATCAGGCTGGGTAGTTTACTGAATGTTTACTGCAGAGACCAGGATTACTGCATGTTTTTGTGAGGGTTCCTACCCTAGGGGACACGGAGAGAACATGCAAACTCCACACAGAAAGGCCCTTTCACCAACCCACCCCCCCCCCCTCTAAATGGAAATTAACTAAATGCTCTTACTGGGCTGAAGCCTGCGATCCACATACATTGGAGCCACGCTGTTCTATGTAGTTCTGGGAATCATGTTCAGTAAGGTTTTCCATTTCCATGTTTTCCATATACATATTTTGTCCCCACACGTCTCAATATTTGCCATTGACAATGAAAGTTGAAATTAGGTCAAATGTCCGCCAAATATAACATAAATTTGTACATAAAAGCGCCCCTCACTTCACACGGGGGTGATTTTTTAATCTATCTTAAGGCATCATGCACACAAATACGATTGGTAAATGAGATTTGTAAAAGGGGACGAAATGGACCCTTACAAGTCTGACTATTGAATGCCATTTGTACACTTTCAGTTCAATTATCACTGAGGATTTTATAGTGTAAATTGGGGTCCATTTAAAAAAGAAAATGGTATGAAATGGGGGTCTGTGGTCCTTCCTTGAAATGAAAAAGGTTGAGAATCACTGCGTTATTTAACCTCTGTGCTGCTTCAAATGAATCTGCCAACAACTCTTGGATAGGATATATCCTGAGCATTTAACATGAATACTCGCCTCACTGGGCTTCCTGCAGTACAATGTGGAAAGCCTGGTTTCTAATTACTGCTCAGAGCTCAGATCTGATGTATTCAGACTGCTTCGATATCCTCTCATCTAAACCGGACCACTAGCAAAGTGCAGAAGAGCGTGTAGCCTTTGATGGCCAGGAAAAAAAAGGGAAATAAAAGGAAATCTAATGTTCAAATTCTAATTGAGATCCAATTGTCAAATATAACAACCAGGCCTTTGGACGTTCGGGGCCTGCCCTAGTGTGATTATGTGCCTTATTTTACACATTGCTTTTACTTACTTTTTCGTAATTCTAAATTATTTCAAGATTTTTCAAAAATAGCCAACACGTCTAAAATAATACTAAAGCTTGGGTTATACCAGTGGTTCTCAAAGTGGGGTGCGGGGACCCTCAGGTGTCATTGAGAGGGGAGGGGGGATTTCCAGGGGTCCCAGCTTAAGTGATTGGTAAAACCATGGACAGATACTGTTCATACGAGATCTGGATCCAACCATCCTGGTCCGTGTCGACCTTCCTGAACACATCGGTCAGCCGCTGCAGCACCACACAACACTGGATGAAGTCGTCGAAGGCCACCCTCTGCTTCTTCTGCCGGTCGAACTTGGCTATCAGCGTCCCGT
Source organism: Protomyctophum parallelum (assembly GCF_964188405.1). Lineage (NCBI taxonomy): Eukaryota > Metazoa > Chordata > Actinopteri > Myctophiformes > Myctophidae > Protomyctophum > Protomyctophum parallelum. Next base: position 26,104,779 of record NC_139719.1, on the reverse strand, counting down.
AGAACTGGTCGGACAGACTGTACCCGAACGCGGTCATCGCCTGCTTGAGCTCGCTCCGGTCGATGAAGCCCGAGTTGTCGCAGTCGTAGGTCCTGAAGACGTTCTGCCAGTCGCCGATGTACTTCCACACGCCGGCGAACTCGTTGAAGTTCACAGTGCCCTTGTACTCCCGGTCGAACATGGATATGATGGAGTGCACCGTCGCCGGGTTGAATGGGGTCCAGGTGCCATTGGACAGAGCCTGCTGGAGCTCCGTCTCCGATATCACGCCCGTCTTGTCCTTGTCGACCTGCTGGAAGACGTTCCACAGGAAGCTCTGGTCGGCCGTCTGGTTCACTGGCGCTTGGTTCATGTGCGGCTGAGAACTGTAGCTACTGCTGTGATATGCCATTGTAAATGGCTCTTCTCTTGTCGGATACGGATGTGAGATGTTACTCTACCGTCAAACAGTTTCAATCCCACTGCAATGATGAGATCTTAAATATATATAGCGTTGTTTTTCTGTGAAACGATGAAGTCATGAAACACGTCATTTTGCATCATGCCGGAAGATTACCTTTAACTCCGAGACACAAAGCTTCTGGAACCTAGAAGTCATACAGTTATGTCATCGGGTCTATGACGTACCAAGTCAGCCGCCTAGGACATACTATGACGGTATGATTCCAAATATGGATGGACAAGGTGGGCGATGCAGAGGGGCGTTGCTCCGAATTTGGTGTCAGTGTTCTCTGCTGTTTTCTATCGGGGAGGGGAGGATGGGGCGGGCGCTCAGATCGGTGAACTAAGAGGATCCACCGCTGTGATCCCAGCGGAACCCGCCCCTCTAGACCAGAAATCATGCTGGCTGGGCCAGGTTTTGTTATTGCTTTGTTGTTGTTTTTTTTACTCTCACATCTTTATTTGACACCTCATGTCTTGTTTTTGTATACGTCCTTGTTTTGCTTGTTTTTTACTGACGTGCAGCCCTCAGAGCGGCTGGCCAACGTTGAAGCCGCCAAAATCTGGAACTGCAGGACATCCATGGAGGTGGACGGATGTTCAGTGACGTCATGACGCAAAAGTGGGTCAAGGTTTTGTGACAAAGGTACCATGAGAGGAGCCAACAAATTATATCGAGCTAACAGAGGTACTTCCGCTGCTTCAAACGCCACTGAGCAACTTCCATATTGAAATGAATGTCTGGGGGGGCTGCCCGCTCTCTGGTTTATGTATAACTCCATGGTCACATCTCTACTGACAGCTCACTTTCCTGGCTTTGAAGTATTCCTCAACCGCGTACATGGCTGGCGTTTCCTGGCCATAATCCTTGACCACGACGGAGCTGCAGCCAATCACCTTGCGGGCCTTGCCCTCGCGGTCGATCTTGCACTGGCCGGCCCACTCGCCCAGTGTCTTCCTCTCCACCAACTTGACCAGGTTGATGTGGTGCTCGGCACACAGCGCCTCCACCAGCTTCACGTACTTGGGGTCGTCGCAGTCGGACGCGAGGACACAGAGGTGGGCCTTTTTCTGCTCCAGAGCCTTGACCACCTCGCGGAGGCCGCGGACCAGACCGTCGCAGATGAGCGCCGTCTTCAGCACCTCTCGGAGAGCGGTGTCGATGTCCATCGCTCCACCTCCTGCAGAAACACTTTCCTCTGCCATTGTAGATTATACGAATATAAATGTCAGAAGGACCCAAATACACTGGAAGCACAATGTATTCACTGAGATAAAACCAGGGAGTTAAAGCTACTTTCACAACACACTGGGATAGTTGTTGGACCTATGCAATGAGTTATATAGATACGGCTGATGTCACTAATGATGGCTGAGCATGACATCATTGTGTGACATGATCGCTATGACACATCACAGGGATGACAGACCCAGATGATGCCACTCAGTATTTCGCTCTGTGAAATGCTGGCATCGTGAAAACAATGACGATGGGGGTCCTCATGGAAACGCTGTGGCTCCAATGTGACCCGTGGCATCAGTTATCATGCCATTAGCAGTCTATGACATCGACTCCAAATTTGGGCAGGGTTTCAGCCTGGTCACAGCCACTATGACATACAGTACACTTCTGTGGCTCACGCACGCACACACACTCTTGCAGAGGTCGAAAAAAATGAATAAAAGGTAACGAATGACTAGCACGACTTTGCTCTCAAGAGATCATCAGACGCCTAATAAAAACAGTATTAAAAAAAAAAAAAGAGATCATCAGACGCAGTAATTAGTTTCACTGTACATGGAAATAAGCAGAGAATAAAACAGCTTCTATAGTTCAGACATGGAACTATTGTCTCAAGAGTGCTGAAGTGAAGCAGTGAGTCATTATAGGTGAAAATGGGGCTTAAACTTTGAAACAAAGTACAGCACAGTTAATCTGTTTATTTATTTATTGCATATAAAAAAGTTATCATAAGGTGTCATATAGAAGCTTTAACCTGATCTTGGCGTGGGTCTTTCGTGCCAGTCCATCAGATGCTTTTAACGTCATTTTAAACGTGCGTGCGTGCGTGCGTGTGGAGCTGCCTGTTGGTCTGGACGTCATCGCCATGTTGGCTTGTGGTGGACATTTGTCAAAATTCCATGTTTGCCCCAAACATACGAAATGAGCATTACCAGAAACACAGAAAGAGATCGGCCTGAATGATCATAACAGGTCTGTAACTCTGACTCTGGAGTCCAAATATGCCATAGTGAACACTGAAGAAACCTGGGGACTTGACATACAGTAATTGGGTCTTACGATCAAAATAAGAACATAATAATGGGGTGTAAAAAATAAAATAAAAGATTTGCCACGGACAAGACCAAGCCTTTGCATATTGATGACCCCTGGTCTGGGAGAGGCTGTTGCATTGTCAGGAAACTGGGCCGAGGGTCTAAACTGGGATCAGGTGATTCAGATTGAACTGACTTGACATTCCATTACTGACAACAAGTACACTGTCCAACCCAGGGGTGAGAGGCTGGGGGCTGGGCATAGCTGGGACCCAGCCATCCCTACATACACACACACGCACGCACGCACGCACGCACGCACACACACTTACAGATCCACACACACACAAAGACTGACAAAGGCACCAAAGCGAAAAAAGCAAGCACAGTGAAAGGTCACGACCCCTGGCATTCCGACATATTCTATGGGCCACACAGCCAAAGAGGAATTCCACAATCTCCACAGCACTATAACTGGCCAATTACAATCCCCCCTCTCTGACCACCCAACAAAATCCCACCTATTAAGTCTGAGAGTGAGAAGAAAACCAACATAAATCTTGTATGGGGGGGGGGGGGGGGGGGTGTCCCTGGCAAAGAAAACCTCAAAACTAAATTTGGATGGGGATCCGCGGCCAAATTGTGGATCCTTGAAATTAAAACATTGCTCAATGCTCTCTCCACACAGCACTGGCTGGTCTTTGGCAAGAGAGAGAGACAGAGACAGAGAGAGAGAGAGAGTGAGAGAGAGAGAGAGAGAGAGAGAGAGAGACCCACATCAGCAATTCCTGTGAAACAATTTAGATTAGCCTCTGCTAAGGATAATTTGCCTGTGATTAAACATAATGTCATGTCATGTGCTAAGTGAATATCAATGGAACACAATAGCAGCTGTTAATCGCCAGCAGTGAAATACTGTAGCAGGGCCATACTGAGACAAAATACAACAGAACTATGTCGTCTTTAAAGGACCACTTCACAATTGTTCAAATCTTCATATAATAGGTCCTCAAAATAAGCATGATAAAATGGCCCGTCCACCAGTGACATCATCGTTAGGCAGATCTTTTTTACAAAAACGTTTTTTTTATCATCGTGAGAACGATGGCTTCGATTTTCGCATTGCAACTTTTTAAGAATAGAAAGCCTGCCGTTTCTATTAGCTTGGATTCCCCATCGATGATGTCACTGGTGGACGGGTTTCTGAACTGCCCACAGCCCTCCTATGAGACACAGACTGAGTAGATAGAGAAATTGTGTCATTTTATCATGATTATTAGTGAGGACCTATTATATGACGATAGGTTGAAAAGTGGTCCTTAGTGAGGATCTATTATATGACGATAGGTTGAAAAGTGGTCCTTTAAGCACTAGAATGTCTTCTAAATTTTAACGGTTTTCTGAAAAACTGTATGTTGCTATATTCAGTGGTGCTCAAACTTTTTCGTGTCAAGGTCCTCCAGCCAAAATGACATGCATTTGGCCGCCGGCCCTCCATCTCGTCAAAATACGTTTTTTCTAGGGACCACCAGAAGCAAAGAATAAAAAAATAGCTGAGCATAGTGCGTCATGAAAGCGATGAGCTTGTATATCAGCTATTTTCTGCAGAAACAGGAGGTGTCGTAGTATAGAGTCCAGGGGGGACTCTTGTACTCCAGACTACTTTAGTTAGTTTTTTTGGAATGGGTTTTAAAAAAAACACAGCCGTAAAAGCATGGCAAGCTGCATAAGGCTGACCTTATAGTACACAGTGATGTAAGCAATACAGCTGCACATAATCTAATTAATAATGGGTGTGTGTTCGATTTAGGTTTTTTCCAACTTTTTCCTTGCTGTTCTTTTCCTTTTCTTTAGGGATGCCAGGTACTTAAAACTTGTTAAAAAGCAATTTAATCTCTATACAGTATACACCAGCTATATGAAGCTAGGCTGTATCCTCATCAAAGTCCCATTGTAAACATCTATTCATAGATCTTTACAGAACACATAATCCAAGACATGCATGAGCCTTTCTCCTGTCACCAGCACTCCTTTAGCAAGTTCCATCAGGCAACGTGGACTAGGGCTGAGAGATATGATTTCAAAACAATAACACAACACTTTTGCCTAGTAGATCATAACAGAAATCTATCAGAAATGTTTTCTGTGTCGATTTGTTCATATAGGCCAAGAAAAAAAAGAGAAACCTTGAAGAGCCCTGATTTAGTGAGTTCCATCAGGCAGCGTGGACCGTGTGGAAACATCTATTCCATATAGAGTCATTAGTGGCTTGTTGTTGCCAGCATGTGTGGACTCACACACACCCCAACATACACAGCAGGGACATTACGTCGACTGGTCGTTAATTCATTAGGAAGATGTGAAGCAAATGTCAAAAAAAGGAACACACAACAAACATGCATATAGTTATGACGAATGGACAACTTGGCCGATGCAGATATTTCCAGAGGCGGTTTGTCAAGTTACCACCAAAGTCCCTTATCTCCCATAGCTCAACTCTGTGACACTATTATCACTGACAACGATAAGACACAAGTATCAAGCATAAAACAGAGAGAGAGAGAGAGAGAGAGAGAGAGAGAGAGAGAGAGAGAGAGAGAGAGAGAGAGAGATAGAGAGAGGAATGGTGTTGTAATTATGCAAGCCACGACCTACATCTCAGTATCTGTACATAATCCTATAACTATATTTAATCACTCCTAAGCTGTGTAAGCAAGCAGATATGTTAATGACACCACAATGTGCTTTTCCTTATCAAATACTGACTGAAAAAAAATGCCACCGACTGTTGAAGTGCACAGTTGTCTGTCTTCTGCTTGCTTGATCATCATGTTTCCAATCTATTCCCATTCCAGCTTGCTGACTTGTTACTTGTGATACTGAGTGACTCATGTGTTCTGGTCTAGTAAAATGCCTTGTGCAAACTAAGGTAGTTCTCGATGTGTGTTTAACCACTTACACCTTTAATACTTGCCATTGACTGGGGAGTCTACCGGGGACACCAGGGATCTAAACTTTCCCCCCCTTTACGCCAAACCTGATTGCCAATTATGCTGATCTACAAGCTCGGTGTCATCTTAATTCTCAGGCCTCGCTGCTTGCTTGCTTACTTACAGAGGATCAATTGAAATCAAATGAATTCAAATGATCAATTGAATTCAAATAGCCATTTGGCTATTCTGAGTGGCCAAAGAGCATTGATCTCGCCTCCAGGTCTTTAGTTTACTCAAGTTAGGTAATAAGACCTGGTACTTAAGACACGCAAAATACAGCCCATAGAGAGAGATGGATGGATGTGTGTGGTTGTGATGGAGGGAGATTCCCAGACAGCGTCGGTTGGCTGTGTTCAAGATGACCGTTTAGTCAGCAACTCAGCAACAGGAAGCTCAACTCCTATGTGACTCATCATCATCAGCTCCATCAGCACTATACTGTCTCTATCTTTATAACAGTCTATGCTGCTGTAGGCTGGACACACACACACACGAGCCCCATGAAGGAACGTGCACACTACACACACCAATGTGGGCTTGAGCCCTTGGTGAAAGAAATGCAAATGCCCCCTGCCCCCCCTCCCATGCCATACCCGAAGGTAGCATTCAGGAGGATGTACAGTAAAGTGCCATTTTAGGGAATTTCAGACCCTGCCTCTAACATTCTCCCTGCATATCACAGTCTACATGCTGCACACACGCGCGCGCGCACGCACGCACGCACGCACGCACGCGCGCGCACGCACGCACACACACACACACACACACACACACACACACACACACACACACACACACACACACACACACACACACACACACACACACACACACACACACACACACACACACACACACACACACACACACACACACACACACACACACACACACACACACACACACACACACACAGAGAGAACTATTGTTCTCACTGGACTGCACAGTAAAAAAAAAACACGTGGAGGTACGCTAAAGTCAATGTACTTTGGGCCTAGTTACTGTCACCAACTGCCAGCAAGGCCCCGGAGGCACTGGGATTTAAAATGCTTAAGATGAAATGGCAAAGAAATTCCCTATTCATAGATGTGATTGAAATTTGTTTACATCCTCATTCCCTCCCTCTGTTACTTCAAAGGCATGAGAGAGAGAGAGACACACACACACACACACACACACACACACACACACACACACACACACACACACACACACACAAAGCTGCCTGTCTCCTCCTCTGGAGCGAGGGAGAGGGTGTGGGAATTGTTGTGACTCCCATGAAAACAAATGTATTCCAATGTACAGTAGCGTGCTCTCTCTCTCTCTCTCTCTCAAAACAATCAATGTATGTAGGCCTACAATTAAATATGAATGGGAATAGATAAGAGCCTAAAACAGAGCTGCTGCATTGCATTGAAACTTAGAAGGAAGACTATCTTACAAACAAAAAAGGTTGTACATACGCACACACACAGCTGTAACAACATCATTGTTTCACAAAATGTCAACTATTACTCAATGTTATGTAAAAACAACTTTTCTGTGCGTCCTTTAAACTTAGAATACAGTCTCGACATTCAAGCAGATAAAATAGCTTCAACAAGGTGACAGTGATAAGGTTTCTAAAGAACACATTCACCCAGGGTCCCAGGCAGTTACTAGCCTACAGTATATGAGCTTTAGGCACAGCAGTAGCCTACTGTAGGCTGATGTGACTGCAGGCAGTAAAGGGCAGCTTCTAAATTTGTCAATGGAAGATAAAGAAGGGAAACCACCTCCAACGACTGGACATGTTCCAGTATTAAAGCATTCTACCAGCCCTTGGATCAGACTAACTATCATAGATGTATTTTATCGAGTCTGACTTTAGTATTCATGTCAAAATCGATAAATTGCATCTAGTCTTGAACCAAGGCTATAGCATTCAACAGAAACCGAATGGACCCTTATAATAGTCGAGATCTATACAAATAGAACCAAATGGTAGAGTTGGATGGTAGAGTTAAATTAACGGATTTCCAGTGCATGATGATTAATTGAATACCTACTCAGGACCACAATGTAGTGCTATCATTTAGGCTGCATAATTGTAAAATCGTACCACACTGCACTATTTTCAACCTGTTAAAGTACGTGTACATTTTAAAAACAGAAATCTATACTGTAGCTAAATAAAGGTCAATCTGATTTTTCAGATCAGAGTCGTAACTCTCTCCAGAGTTACAGACCCATAAGGGTCCAATGGTCCATTTGATTCCTTAACCTTAATTGTCCATCATTTAGCTGCCTGAGGACCGCCTGGAAATTCCTCTAGAACCCCTTGGAGGTCCCCCGACGACACTTTGAGAACCGCTGGCCGCTGCTGACTGTGAACCATGAGAACAGCAGCTATAGTTGAGTTGTTTACTAACCTGCTGGTAGTTGTGATCCTCGGGCTCAAACGCGTTGTCAGTGGGCTGGAACCTCAGGTTGATGTGAGGGAAATTGTGAAGCCAGTACGTCCACCAAGGAGCGATATAATCCACCCGGGCAGAAGACATGATTCTAGAAAGAAAAGTTGGGGCTATATGTTAAATTAGCCTATTTTTCTTTACACCCAAACCAAGCAGCGGACACCGTCCGCTCCAGAAAATATCTCCTCAATCCAGTCTCATATCAGACAAAAGGCTGTGGAGACTGAAGAAGCGCTGTCACACTAAATCTGCTGCGCCTGCCTGCCACAACATGAGACAAAAGACGCACAACTCACACACTACACAGAGACGACAAACATGGGATAATCTCCAGATTACTTTACATGTGGGTTATTCCTCACAGCGCGCTCATGTCTCCTCTCCCCAGTCCCTCCTTTGTGCGTTTTTAAGTCCCAACAGTCCCGCAGAAGAGCCGTCCAAAATCCGTCCCACGCCGTCTGACACACACGCTCCGATCATCCCACTGACAGAGTGGTCTGGAGAAACCGAACTGGGGTCGTGGACGCGCAATTACGGCTGGCCACGCGCGGACACGGGCTCACTTTAATGAGCGTCAACTTCAAGTCACGAATTTAATGAGCACACACGCAGCACAGGACACTACTGGACATGTCGTGGTTTATTACTGAAGCATCGTGACCTCTTCTTACTGAAGCCCCGTTAGCCCGATTAAATTATAATTTCTTGATATGGATCTGACAAGTCACTGTACTGCCATCTGGTGGTGAACGTTGGAAAAGGCTTGTTGGAATCCTGGTACTGGTAGGCAGTCAGGTTAGAATTTTTGGTCTATGGTTGCCTGGAGGCACATTTGAGAAATTATCTCCCAAGTAACCATAATCCGGTCGTTTTCCGCATGTCGGTCCAATGGCATGTCGGAAAAGCGTGCGCACACCGTAGCTACTGTCGTCTCAATGTGTTGGATGCAAGTGTTGGTCAGCTTCATTGGTGAAAAAAGTTATCACCAATTCTCTCAAACATTTTTAATTTCAAGGACCCCCAGTTTAGTTGCATTAGTACACTTGTTTAGGCCGGACCTATATGCCACAGACGGTAGACCCCATACTCAAGGACAGTTAAAAATAGCTAAGGAACTTCTTTAGGACCCCTGGCCCTGGGGGCCCCCAAACCCCACTATGCGAACCACTATGTAGATAAATTTCCATTGGTCAATGCATGAAAGATCTGTTCAACATGAGGTAAACTGCATGCTTCATTAAGTTACACCTTCAAAATGACTATGAAATTATTAAATGGTGCAGATGATTAATGTTAGATCAAGATAATGGTATACATGTGTTAAATTGCCCTAACAAATTTGGCTAATGAATATAATGTGCAAACATGCTTTGTGTGGGCCACAACTCTGCCAATTCCGACAATTGTATTAAAATATTAGCCCCTGGCAAAACACATTGATGCAGTTGCAATAAATTACAGTTCAGAGTTCATTTGTTTACAAAGGACTGGATTGTTGCAAGAAAACGTTTTTCCTCAGCCACTTTTTATTTGCTCAAGTCTGCCATCTTGCGGACACTCCAACCAATGACATACTTCAGTTTGAAGAAACTTTGATGCCACACTCACAACAATGGCATACAAAATAGAAAATATATTCACAAGACAAGAAATCGGGTTTTCCATTTTTATTACAATGATCTGTACATGTCAAAGGTCTTATTTGAGCTCCTTCACAGCCAGACCTAGAAAACAGAGATGAGCTGGTGTTAGAACATACGTTTACAGACTCTGTAGCACACAACCATGACCAGATGCATGGATTAAAGCTAAAAATGTCACAACTGAAAGATTGTGTCTGTGAAACATAGAACCTTTAGCTTTTATTTAATAGCCGAGACCACTAGGATTTTATAAAGATACTTCAGAACATATTGCTAGTTTGACCACTTAAATCGCTCCAATCTTAAAATATTAACCAAAAAAGCCTCATGTACAAGCACGTGTTGAGCTTGTAGATTGGCTAGTATTTTCACTGCACTTCTATAGAAGACAATGTGGCTTCTATGGAGGTCACATGACTGAAAACAAGTCGTGGCAACTGAGAACTTTAGTTTGTGCACAACTTCCAGGAACGTTGTTCCCCCCGGTCACCACAAAATCACATGTTTTTCCATCTTGTTGTCAGTGGACCGGTGGAACTCGGATTTCGGAAGTATACGAAACCAAGCACTTTGGTCCATTCTTTGTTATAGCAAGCGTGTAAATTCACCTCAGGCATGGAAAAGCCTGCTGTGTTTGGACAACTTGCATAGCTAAAATAAATTAATTAAATGTATAACAACGAACCATTATCGTTTTGTAATTTTTGAATAAATATTTTAAGTTTTTCAGAAAACTTGGGTCAGGATTTAGCTGTACAGTTTATTTTACCCACTGCCATGTCTCCCATGTCTCCACTTCTTTAGTAAACAGACATACATCTTCAGGTCAGGATTTAATCAGAATTTAATCCAATCAGGAGAGAACTCTTACAGGATAATTGAAATGGGAAGTGATGAACCAAAAGGTCAGACAAAAACGGAACACTAGAATATTGAAGCTGCCAAATGGGTTCCCACTCCCGATTGGACAAGATTTGAAAGACACCTGAAAAATTATAGTTCTGTTTATTAAAGAGCCCCAGACGCCGTTACTGAATCTATAGCACTCTATTAGCAATTACCTACAACCCCATTTTAACCAGAAAAATATAATTATTTACTTCAACGAAAATAGATGGAGAAACCCTTAAATTATGATCACTGTACACTCAAATCTGAAATGGTTCCATGAAAATGGGTAATTTCAGGTATAGTGTAGATTTGTGTCCCAACACAAACGTTTACAGCTTTTAACGGTCACCTCAACGGCTTTGATATGTACATGTCAATGTTGACCACAATCACATCTTCAAAGTGCAGCACTAGCACATAGTGGCTATCAGGGTCCCAGAAATTAACACCAGCCATCGCCAAATGCAGGTAGATTTTTTAATTTAGTGTGTAAATTTCAGAAGCCACCTGACACAGTTCTGAAGCAGATTACCTTCATGTATGGCATGCAACACAAAAAAGCTAAATGTATACTGTACAATTTGTCTGGTAAAAGCTTTAGGCTGGGACACTGGTGCCTCGGGTCATCGTCTGGTCAGTGGCATTACTAACCTGGGGGCAGGGACTGCTTGAGCTTCTCAGCCTTCTCCTTGTCGGTGATGACCAGGGTGTACAGGTACCTGCTGCAGCGCACCTTGAACTTCACATTGTCCTTGTTCTTCTTGATCTTGACGGCTAGAGACGAGAGAAAAAGACCAATCAAGTTACAAAAATACCCATCTAGATTGGACATTTTCTTTTGCCTATGACATGGGGACACCAAATGTTATGAGCTGAATATTACCCATTAAAACAGGGAATGAATCAGTGTCATAAGATTTTAGCTACAAAGCATCATGGCTCAGGTCATAGGTTCACAAACTAAAACTCAATTTAAAAAAAGGCATGTGCCTGTTGAGGTTTGCCACCTGCATAGCCTTTCTAGATAATATTCACTCATCCTATTTTTCACAGCTTGTGTTCTGTCCTGGTTTTGCCCAACCTGGATCTTTACTGGTGTTTGACCCAATTCTAATCAGGTCTTTAGCACGTCCACACTCTCATGCATGACAATCACATCTATTCCAAGCCAGTGGCTCTCAACTCCTGGGAATAAATGTCTTTTGTCCTGTTTTCTATTCAGCCTGCAGTAAACTGTATTTTCCTTTACTGTTAAGAAATACAATTTAATAAATCAGTGCTCTAACTCAGAAGCGAGCACAAATTGAAGATCAATTCAGTTTACCTACATTTGTAGACAGTATGCCAATGGCACTAAGAAAGCACTAGATTAACAACAAAATTGTAAAGTAACAGCATACATAGTTTATTATATCACAATCACAGGTGTAGAGAAAGACTATATGCCTTAACAAAACTACACTTTTGTAGTCAAATGGGTACCAATAAATGCTTGAAAAATAAATAAGGAAAACATGTTCCACATCCAGTCAAGAACCACAGCCATCAGCCAACTGCTGCATGCATACCTCTTCGAGAGAGCGCACCAGCACAGTACCTTCTGTACACTAGCATGTGATAAACGTGATATAAACAGGGATACTTACACTTGGCATCCTTCCTCCTCGCTGTCAGCAGGAAATCCTTGATTTCTTCGATCTTTCGTGGCTGTGACACAAAAAGGACAATGAGAAAAGTATTGACAGATTTCAGTGAGACAAGCACCACTTGACTGACTTGTGTACAAACAGGTACACAGAAAGTTTGTGGATTTGTCACCACAAAACATTCACATTTTGTCAGTGGACCGGTGGAACTCAGATTTCGGAGGTTTACGAAACTAAGCACTAAGGTCCATCCTTGTTCTAGCAAGTGTGAAAATTCATCGCTGGCACTGCAGCCTGGGATGTTTGGATCACCTGCAGTTACGATTGTACATTGACTTTGAATACACTACAATGCTGCTGTAATGGTGCCTTCTCTACGCATCAGCTGTAATGTATCACAACCTATTCAGACCTGAGCTACTCCAAGGAACAGCAAACAGATCTACAAAGTGATGCACTGCATTTTTTAAATTGACATGTTTTTTTTAAACATTCTAGTCTGCTGATAAGTGTTCTCTAGACTAGTCTACTTTGACACATTAGACGTATGTGTCATTGCTTTTCATGTTGGCCATGCTGCAGCTCATGCTCTAGCATAGTTTAGTCTTTTACCATTAAAAGCTAAGATTTTTTTTTTTCACCCACTCTTTTTAAACTAGCATTATTATGATGTGACACAGTTCGAGTTAGTGTTTTTACCTCCTAGTTTACAGCTAGCACTAGATTAGAAACAATCTACTTAAATGTTATTTCAGACTAATAAATCTGTTAAAAAAAGACATTGCCGTGTCAGGGCACAAGTTACAACAGTTCAAACCTGACTGACAAGACAGTATATCGATAAGTCAAATTTGGTACAAATAATCGAACACCATCATCGCAGTTCACTGGTGAACATTAGCATAGCTTCATTCATCTGGCATGATGAGGTTGGTAAATTACAGTCTCAGATATACGAGCCCACAGCCCGTCAAGGATGCGACATCCTGTGGGCTTACAGGTCTGCCATTATCGGCGCGATACAACAAGCATACCGCTGGTTAGCATTAGCAACATTAGCTTCCTTCCACCGAAGCTACCCACCGCTAGTTACGGTGGAGCCCCGCCGTAAGGTTCAACCACATTAGCAGCAGACACGACAAGGGCACAATAGCATGCTATTATGAGAGTTATTTTAAATCATAAAGTGGATAGTGAATAATTCTCACCATGTTGCCGTTGCAGTGGACTGAGCCTGGGGGAGGAAAAAAATAACATGGAGTTAGAATGCTGCTCAGAACGGCTCATTGAATTGCTCTGGAATAATAATTTATATACAGTCATCTGGCCAACGTACACACGCATCGTGGTTTAATGTACATTTGGTGACATTTGTTGGTGTAAAAGAGGATGGTTTATGATTGTAAAACGTTATTTCATTGATGAACATAATACGGAAACTCACAGCGTCAGCCAGGGAAGGACAAAAAGGGACGTAATTTCCGGTCTGCGGCTGTTATATACGGGCTACGGCACGCCGCGATGGACAAAAATATGATAACTCAAACCAATAATAATGTTGACATGACTTCATCTTGAACATCTTCTGTACAGTGTTTTAATATTTCAAAAACATATAATAACCGTCCCAGAGTTATATTTAATAATGGATCAAGCTACATGCTTGAGTCTGGATCAAGTAGCTCCTCTCATAGAAAATGCAAATAAAAAATGCTTCAGAATCAGATATGAAGAAGGGCTGCGAGGTAACAAAATAAACCATGCAAGTTGTGAACTTGTGATACATTTTTCCCCATTACTTTGATTTAATTTCTCTAGTACTGTAGCCCAGAGCCTTAGAGTAGGGCAGGCCTATAGCACTTTCTTTTCCTGGCAACAACTTAGATATTTACCAAGTAATTATCAAGTGTTTACTCTTTAGTGAACTTACAGGCCTATAGCCTACAAGCCTCCACAGCAGAATGTACCGGTTGGCTATTAATATAATAAATAAAACATAAGGTTATGGAGAAATGGCATTAAATGACAGCTACAATTATTTATTTCAAAACATTCTAAAAAAAGGAAAAAATAATTCTCAAAAAAGCATTTTGTTTCATGAACTAAAAACAAAATTAAACGATGTTGACAGTAATTTCATGAATACATGAAAGAAAAGTCCTATATAGTGAAAATAGCAGATCTGCAAGCTCAAAACGCATCACGTTGTGAGCTTGTAGATTGGAATACCGGACTACTCGCCTCGGCGAGTGGACTTCATCTTTGGCGAGTGGCCTTCCCCTTTGATCGAGAAGTCTTCACTTTCCGGGGCGGGTTGTCCGAGAGAACTTGCCCCGGAAAGTGAAGTCTTCTCGCCAAAAGGGGAAGTCCACTCGCCCCGGGCCGAATGGCCTTCTGCTTGGGCCGAGTGGACTTGACTTTTTGGCGAGTCACCAATAGGGTTGCCACCTTTGAGATCTTGAAATAAGGGACACTCTTTACGCCTGCCGCGGCCTTGCGGTGCAGGCGTGTGCGGCAAGGCCGGCAATAAGTTGAAGCAATACGTTGAAGCAATAAATTGAAGCAATACATTGAAGCAATACGTTGAAGCAATAAGTTGAATCAATAAGTTGAACATCAGCAGCCCATTATAAAATATATGCCAGCGACCCCCATAAGAGAAGATTTTTACACAGTGATTCTCAACCCATTTAATTTCAAGTACCAGTTTGACATGCATTAGTATACAGACCCCCATTTAATGGCATTTCTATCTCTGGAACCCCCAATTCATATTGTAAAATCAATGTTAATTTAACTCTGATGGTCCATTTGGTTCCATTTGTACACTCTCAGAGTTACAGACCCATAAGGTCCATTTGGTTCCAAACAATAATTTAGCTGGGGAGTCGGGACCCCCTGGAACTCCCTCAAGGACCCCTGGGGGACCTCACTTTGGGAACCACTGGTTTAGGCTACTTTAGGTAGTGTGTGCCTCCCGCTAGAACAATTGTGCTGACTTTAATATTTCCTGTGTTTTGTTTTGTTCATTATTGTTAAATTCAGTGTTGACGTGTAGGGGCTATTTAGGAAAATAAGGAACAAACTGCGTTCCTTATTGGTTCAATAAGGGACGCATCATTTAATTCTCAAATAAGGGACGATTCTGTATTTTAAGGGACGGGTGGCAACCCTAGTCACCAAGACCACTCGCCAAGGGCGAGTGGTCTTGCTACCGTTTCGTACACATGCAGCGCGTTGTGAGCTTGCAGATCGTCAGTGCCCCACTCACCATGAATCCAAGCAGAGGTCCTCACAAGTAGGCCTATAGGTAAAACACTGCCACTGCCAGTGCTCAGCGCAATGGCCCGTTGCATGCAAAGAAGTTGATATTTTATTTTACTTGTGCAATATTCAGATAATCTTCTTCAACCGATTGTTATAATTCGAAGTGGTATATATTCTGTGAAGTTTATATTTTCATTGGGTGTATAAGTCATGTTTTTAATATGCCATTATCAAATGATATAGAGATGGTAGGGTAGTGCCCAAGCCCTGTTAGCCATGCAGCCTATATGATCTGTGGCTTGCTATGCTAGGCCTACACTCTCAATTAGGGATTTTCCCAGAGGTTAATTTCACTGATGTGTACAACCTTTATTCAAATAGTTTCATTTGTATTGGAGTGTGAAGCTTGAGGTAGTTCATAATCGCTTCAACGTGATGCTGGGTGAGATGAATCGTCTGGAAATTATGCCAGTCAGCATGGCCCACCGTTTAATGCTGTGGCCAAAATAATTATACTTATACACATTTTCTATGGTATCATAAAACTGTTTGAGCTCTGTGTTACGGTCCTATGTGGCCCTAGTGGTGATTTGGTCTCTGTATAATCCACTGTTAGTGCTGATGATGGATGGTGGGAGTGGCAGTAGAGATTGGAGGCGTCGTGGAGATTGTGACACACCTGGGCCAGTATAAAAATCACCAACCAGTATAAAAGAACAGCCCACAAGCTATTTTGCCATTGTAACAAACACCACATGCTGCTGAGACCCTGTTTTCTGTTTTCCCAGTGAAACAATACTAGACAGACAAAGTCACTAGTCAGATAAAGTTGATAGTCAAAGTTACTTTAAGCAACTCAACTCATATACACCAATGTCCAAGTATCCCAAACCATTTGTCTGCATACTGTTTATAAATCAATACATTGAAACTGGGACTCAACTGATGCAAATTACAGCAATGTTGTTATTCAATTGAGCCCAATCACCACTAGAGGTCACTAGACACCAGACTATCACCAAATCTTCCATAATCATGATGTGCTGTGTGTTGAGTCAGGTAGTGTTTAATAGTTAGTGTGAATCCAATTATTGACAACAGAAACAGACACATGGCGTTTTAATAGTGATATTTAATGTAAAATAACAATGCGACAGCTACACTGTCCCTCAATAAGAATGGATCCACATTGTGAAGAAATAAACGTAATTGAAAAAACGCGGCCCCCTCACGTATTAGAATTAAGGTGTAAGGATTGGTAGAGGTTCTTCGTCACAAGTGCGGAAAGTGCTGACCTTGCCGGTGTAATGGGGAGATTTGGTCTTCGGCGATATCTTTTGCTAAATGGGCAACTTAAGTTATTAAGTTGCAAAGCTTAGTTTTTAGATTCTCAGAGACTATTAATGAAATTATAATCGGACAGAGAACTGATGCTGGCAAAATGCCTTATAAAGAGGTGGGGTGACGTCACGACTAGGTAGGCGTGACGTCAACCCTGACATAAGGACTATATCAGTCACCAGAACCAAGGACAGGTGTATTACATAATTTACACAACCCAAACCTCTATCAAAACAAAGCAGTCTTTCCCTTTAACCACTGTCTTAAAGGAGTAGTTCATCCAAAAAAGGACTTATTTTCTATTACTCACCGCTGAAGCCTTGAATTCATGGAGATTCATTTGTTTTTGTCACATTCCTGAGCCAATAATTTGATAACCGGCGAGACTCCGATAGGAGAAGATTCATAGAGGCTCCATTGAGTCTTCATGGGGTGTGTAATTGATAGACAATTAAGTCCTTTTTGGGGGTTAACTACTCCTTTAAGCCCTATATCTGTCATACAGTATGTTAACACAGCCTCAAACTGTGTACACGTGTTGGCACAAAGCTGGCATTGTTACCCATACCCACCGTGGACAAACCCTGGGTTCATGGCTCAGTCTATAGGCTATACTATAGTTAATTATTAGTTAACTACTATAATTAATTATGAATTAACTATAGTTAATTGGTTAAATGGATAATGATGATGTCAGGGCAGAAATATCTCATCTCCATATTGTACTTTTTTTTAGTGAAGAGCGATGATGAGGTTAGATGAATCAAAAAGTAGTTTAAGCACTCATTTTTAATAACTCAACGCCCTGCTGCCTCCTGCATTGTGTGCAAATTTGAAAAAAGGTGGTAGCCTACACTGGACCGTTGAGTGATTTACAACGAGGGCTTCTGAACTCTCATTCAAAAACGAATCACCTGAACACATAATGAAAGAAAGTAGGACATACTGTAAGTGTAACATGTCTATCGTCTATGATGGGATTTTATGAAACAACAACTCACCAAGGTTGTACAGAATGCTGTACAGAAAGCTTTGTTAGTCAAGCTTTCTGTACAGCATTCTGTACAACCTTGGTGGGTTTAACGTTGTTTAAAGAATACAATCAGATAGGACTTTCCGGTTTCAATGAATGGCCTGTCAAGGGTTGGTATAGCAATTTTCAGATTCCAGATAGCATTATAGCTTGTGCAGTTCTAAGTTTGGCATCTCAAAGTCTTATCAGTCAAAACACTAAAGCTTTCAGACTAGCCCAATATAGGAAAAACGCTAGACAAGTAAAGTAAATTAGACACATTTTTGTCCTTAACCCGTTAAGACCTGAGGTCGATTCCAAAAATGTCTTCTAAACAGTTTTCTGAGAGAACTATGTTTCCATGTCAGTGGTTCTCAAACCTTTTCATGCAGAGGACCTCCAAAGTTATATGTAGGCTGTGGACCACCAGGAGCAAAGACTTGAGATTTGCACAAATGTTCAAGTTATAATAGCAGACCAAAAAGCTCAAAGTGATGCGTTATGAGCATACTGGTTTTTGAATAGCCAAAATAGTTAAAATCTAAAATGACAGATGTGTTTGTGTCAAAAAAATCACACCCGTGTGAAGTGAGTGGTGCAACTCCGTGTGGGTGTGGGGGGTGGAAGCTCGCCGGCCCGGGTCCTGGCGAGCCGCCCCGGGTCCGAAACGGTTGAGAAATGACAGTTACCATGTGGGGGTCCCTCTACTGTACTGTACTGTCACTGTACTCACCCAAAGGAACAGCCTGATGAAATGACAGTTACAGTGTGCCTGTGTCCCTCTACTGTACTGTACTGGCACACCCAAAATCACAAAAAAGTGTTTGTGTGTGTTAGGTTGCGCACAGGTTGTGAAAAACAACCATGCTGTTTTCGTGCTCAGACGCACCCAGCCACCCACCCACACAGGCAGAGTTTTAAGTGTCAAAATGTAATCAGGTGAATAACAGTTGTATTGATTCAATGATTGGGTGTTTGCTACCGACAAATTGTGAAAAAAGAAAACTTGGTTCCGTCTCAAAGTCACGGTTGCCGTATTTAGGAAATAAAAATGTTAATGAATATATGCGAGTAATTTGCCATCGATTTAGCCACCTGTGGGGTCAGGACTCAACACGCCAAGAAGAAGCAAATTAAAAAAATCCACAAAACAGCCACAGGGTAAAGATTACCAGCCTTCTCTTTTTATTGAAAAATATAGCTGTTATTTTAAAGAAAGAAAACATGAGGGAGGTAAATATATATTAATATACAGTGAAAACAAGATAGACAGAGAAAAAGGAAAAGAAAATAGCACAAACATTTTGACGTTAAGACCATCGTGTGTAGAGTCACCGCGTAGAAAAAACTAAATACATACATTCTACAGCTGAACTGTATGTTTTTCCACAATATTTTTCTTTATTATTATTTTACCACAGACCTGTGATGACGAGACATTTTTGTAAAATTATTATTATCATTATTGTTTCTACATATAAGCCAAATGGGTGGCGGGGTGTATGTATTTAGTTGCTGTCGGGCAGAAACCCCTTATCTCCAGTCCAACTTATTTTTGTAAATTAACGCCCTACTACTTGATCATACTACAGTGTCATAGAAAAGCATTGAAAGTAGCTTCGATCTTCTAGATCTGTTACTGTTGCCAGTGTTTAATGTGAATCCTGAAAAGTAACAGTTTTGGACATACTGTAAGAGGTTTCCACCCGACGGCGACGTTTTTTGCTACAGTTTAAGACAACCAGGTACAGTTTTCAATCAAACGTTTCTTACACTTAACCGTTGTGTTCCCTCGCAATGAGTCACAATGCGACCTACAAGATCCGGTTGTCATTTTGTTTTTCTTCTCTCTTTTTAAAAGTTTGATAAATTGCTAAATTTGATATTTCCAAAAATAGGGAATGTGGTTAAAATTAATCTCATCGTATTATTAATCCGCCACTACATCTGGCACCTCACAAAAGGTAAAATCTAATTATTTATGAACGCCATGATTCCACTCGAGTCTATACGATCATGTTATTATGCCACTAACGTTCTGGTCCATATAGTCAAAGAATTGTGAAAATACAATGACCGCTCACGGTATTCATGGATTGGCACAAAATATAGTATTTACATACATGTACTTCTGATTTTAAATCGTCAGAAGATCGGAGTGTTCTTTCATTGTAAAAAAAGTTAATCGTGGATCCATGTCCTCTTCCAACGCCAATGTCACACGACAAGGGACTGACGCTGCCCGAACAGTTCACACAGTCCATCCGTCACATTTTACAAAGGATTTAATTAAAAACATAAAACAAAAAACAGACATCCCAAATGTGTGAAAGAGGCCCGAGGCAGGCTGAGAAACCATACTGCAGCTCGTACAGGAAGTGGAAAAATAAAATAAAGCACACGTCACCACCGAATATCATCCGACAAAAACATGGGGATAATGTACTTGGCATGTTTATCTTTAAATATCTCCACACTGTTCTCTCTTCTTCTTAAGACCTGCAACGCAGAGATGCAATTTTCTGACATGACAACGTCACGTCTCAGAGAACCCATATGTCCAATAGTTATTTTGCAGGATTCAAATAAAAAAACAGCAGACAAAAGTAGCAGGTCGACAAGCTCGAAACGCTTGCGAATGTGTTACTTTTGATGCTTTTGCGTGGCGCTGTAGTGTGATCTAGAAGGGCGTTAATTTGCAACAAAACACCAAAATTAGAATATGGAGATAAGAGGTTTCTGCACCCCGACATCAATGACCACCTTCCTCTCCACAGCGCTCGTACCACTCAAAAGTAACGTGTCGCCCCATCCACTCCCTTTCCTCGCCCGTGAATTCATGCCACACACATGTGTTTGTGTCCGTGGCCGTGGGTGCCCCTGCGGTGTGCCCCATATAGCAAATATAATTTCCTCTCATTTACGAATAATAAAAAAGGACTGTACATTAATCAAAGATCTACTGTAGGAAGGAGAGTGAGAGACGCTCCCTGCCTCCATAGAGCCACATAAACCCTGGCGTCCATATTTTGGGCACATTTTCCAAAGGTCTTCTAACGGCTTTATTATTATTTTCCCCACACACAAAAAAGTGCAGATTTACAAGCTCACACCGTGTCGCGTTGCTTAGTGTTGTGAACTTGTAGATGCACTATTCCTTAAGTGGTTTAAACACAAAGCGGGCGGGTCCATGGAACCGTGGCTCTCAAAGTGGGCTCCAGGGACCCTCAATGGTTCCTTTGAAGAGCTTCCAAATGGTCCCTTACAGGTCTGTAACTCTGAGGGCGTACACGTGGAAGCAAAAATTGACCCATTAGTATACGCTCTCAGAGTTATCCTTCAAATCCAAAACAGTTTTAGAACCACTGACATAAGCAGCACCTCGCCTGCAATTTCCTGTTCCCAAATCTAACCAATGGTGGAACAGATCCAGCTGTTTAGCGGCCAATCAGACACTCAGCGACCGCAAATGAACTGAACAGCCACGAAAAGGCACATGATTGGGTGATTCAATAACCCTGTTCCCATTGAGTGATGTGGATGTTGCATACGGTATGCTTATCGCCCAAACCCACTTTGAGAACCTCCGATCTATGGTCTACATCGTACACCAGGAACGCCTGGACACCCATGGAAAGAAGGGACGTCGCTGCATTCAGACATCTTTTTAACACACTCTCTGACTCCTTCCCCAGACCTCTCCCTGCAGAGCCTTTCTGCTGACCCGCTGCGAGCCGACCCGCCTCGGTGATGCGGAAAGGGACGTGACAAGCAGAAGTAAAATGTCAGCTGTGTAGGGGCGTGGATAATAGCCGACAAACCCCTGCACTGTTTCTTTTTGGGAAAGAAATGGTCTAAACAACCAAACATTTATGAGGCTTAGCACTTATCCAAAGGCCTCCTGTTTTTTGTTTAGTTTAGTTTGTTTCCCTCAAGGACAGCATCGTCCTTGCAGTCAATACGGTGTGACTGGGATTAGGGTTGCGTCTACTTTTAAGTCCATTAATCAAGTGCAACATGGTAAGACTAACTGTAAGTGTCAGCTTGTGGCTCAGCGCTGGATTGCAGAGTCGTACCATCATCATCGTTAAAGAAATCAAACAAACGCAATCGGGACAACAAAAAAAGAAACAATGAGAAAGAAACGGTGCACTTATAAGACCTGCGATCTATGCTACCCCATTTTGGGACTTTGTTGCACTCCTGAAAAGAATGCCACTCACAGCGAGTCAGATATCGACTAGTTGTGAGCTTGTGGATCGTCTTTTTTGAATTTTGGGGACATTTATGTAAGAAACTAAAAAATCTTTGAGGATTTTACTGTGCTGAATAATGTATAGATACAGAATGTAAAGTAAAACAAATACAAAATGAATTCCCTTAAAAGAAGAAATAAACAAATATTTATTTATTGTATACGTTTGTTTCGGTTTTTTTCCATCTTTTCAGCTATGCCAGAATTCCTTTCCCCACTGCGCTGACTCAACATCACTTCTGGTTCCATTTCCTCCTTCCTTCCTCAGTAAATCTCTAGGAAACATGACGTACACTTTCACTCTGCGACCTCAAACGTCCTCTTCTCCTGACCTTTCCCTCTCAAAGGGATTCCCATGTGACTGAAGTGTTGTTTTATATCCCACTGGTTTCACAAAGTGTGGGGCCTGGCCGGAGACCACCAGCCAGGGGCCCAAATGGGACACTTACTGTACACAGCGGAACCAAACCCTCTATTTGGTTCCCTTGTGTACTCTCTCAGAGTTGAATTAACACTGAGGATTTTACAGATGGGGTTCCGGTATAGTTAAGTTCAGTGATTCTCACTTTATTTCCATTTGAAGGACCCCCAGTTTGACCTGCAGTAGTCCATGGACCACCCATTTTAACTACCGTTTAGCCGTTTTCTCCCCCCAGGCAGTTGTTTGTTTGCATTGACTGCCATGTTTTTATAACCCTGTAGCAAGTGCTTTATAGTTAAATAAAATGCATTATAATAATAATAAGTATTAGTCTCTGGGCCCCCCAATCTAATCTCTAAAATTCTCAAGTGTTTAATTTAACTCTGAGAGTGTACACAATGAACCAACCGACCAGTTACAGACCCATACGTGTCATTTTGGACTCGGTGGTCCCTGGACCCCCGACGTCGAGAAGCAGTGGTCGTACTTCTGCATCACCCAGAATGCCGAGGGGTCACGGCCCACTGGCGGTGGCGTTCGTTTCCTTCCTCCCTCAGTCAGCACACTGCCAGGGGTGACAGGAACTCAACATATAGGGGACGAAAACAACCAGTGTCAAAGCAAATACTACAGAATGATGGGCCTGTGTCCACACAAAGTGTTTCATGAGTGGAAGGAGTGTTTTGGATATCATGTCCATGGCGCTCGCACTCAAGAGTTTATCGACACCCGTAACGTTCGAACCGATCAACTGTTGCTGTTCTCGAATGTCCCTTCATGGCTCACGATGGCATCTTGCCTTATTAGCACAAATACATGGAATAAAGCTAAATCAAGACCTTTTGCCAGGTCAATTCTTCCTCATCTGTGATTGTGAAACAGCATAAAAGTGCTTGAAGCACCCAGGGCACTGTGGCAGAAAACATGAAGCTCGGGCGCTGGGAAGAGCACCGTTTGGGCACTGGGAAGAGGTATTTTACCATATCGAAAATGCATGACAGACGGGCACTATCAGCTCATAAAATGTTTTTTGAGGACTACAGCCCCGAATGAAGAATGGATATTGTTATTTTTTCTCCCCCCAGCCAATAATAATAACAACACTAACACATCAGAATACCAGTTAATAGGGTCCAAACTGACGTTTGGCATAACATCAGAGTTCTCTTATGAAGGCGAGTCAAGAGCTCGAAATTGAAAAGAAAAGAAAATCAACAACCCACAAACACATTTGGGGGACAGGCCAATTGGTTGATGCGAGGAGAGAGAGAGCGATTTGAGTTTCCCAGCCTCCATGTTTTTTATGCTTCTCTCAGTGGTCAACACTGGAATTCATTTAATGGGGACTCATGGGGAGACTTTTTTTTTTGTCATTTTCATTCCCCACTGGATCTGGGACACATCTTCACACACGCATGCCTCCTTCACTAACCTCTGGGCCGTAGTGGCGTCACTAAGGCTTAATTACAGTCTTTTTTTTTTTTGTACGCTGTGGTGCCGCAGACCGAGATAGATCCATACGTAGTGCGATGGGAATGTGGCCATCCCGTTTTTTACCCTCGAGTTCCCCCACACTCTCCTCCTCCCTCCCTCCCTCCCCCCCCCCCCCTCCCAGCTAGTGTGAGAACATCCCAAATTCATGAGAAGGAAAAAAAAGAACAGAAAACGCCAGTCTTTCCATTCCAGTCGTGTTCTAAAAAGGCAGTTTTTAGGGAGGTGCGATGATGCGCCGCCCACAGATTTTTGAACCACTTAAACCCTATATATGGTTGACCCCGGAGTCCCTCAAGGCTCTATACTAGTGTATTTTGTTTTTATTCGGGTTATTAAGAACGCTTTCGTGGGAAAATAGCCGATCGGCGAGCTGCTCCTCGATCGCCTGTTTTCCACACTAAAGCTTTCCCCACGAACACGGACACTAGAGGGTTTTTAAGTGTTTTTCTTTTTTCTTTCTCTAAACCCGAATCTCGTCGTCGTCGTCGTCCATGAAGGAGAAGTCGCGGTCTCCGTCCTCTCCCCGTGGCGAGCTGTACTTGGCGCTGTCCGTGTCGCCCTCCTCCCTGTGCAGATGGTGGTTGTTGTTGTTGTGGTGCTGGACGGCCTTCTGGTCGTCCAGCGCGGCCGAGCCGGAGCTGGACACGGAGCAGCTGTCCAGGTACTGGCTCTGGTTGTTGGCGGTGGTGGTGGTGGTGCTCCGGATGCGCAGCTCCGGGGTGTAGGGGTCCACGGGGGTCTTCTGCTGCTGCTGGTACGCCATGCTGCGGGGGGGCCTGGCGGGGGGGCTGGCATCCTCGTCCTCCGTGGGGGGGCTGAGGGAGGGCGACCCGCGACCCTCGCTGCCCTTGCCTTCAGGGTGGGGCGACAGTTTGAAAGAAATCATTAGACTAGTTAAAATAGGCCTAATTCAGTAGAAGCACAACAACGAATATTCTTTGAGCTTTGTGCGTTTGTGTGTATTTTAGCGATGATCTAATTGGCTGATCATATCACCCCATAGCGATGATCTGATTGGCAGAACAAAGTACATATTGAGGATAAAAAGTGAGGGCAGAAAATTGTGATTGGCCGGAATGTGATGATGTATGATGAAGAGTGTGATTTTTTCAGAATATACTTACTACATTTGCTTTGAATCTATATGTATGCGAGAAGAGCATATTCACTGATGTGTCAAAAGCAAATTAGAGCATATGGTGTTCCGATCAAACTAAGATTGTATCCAGCTGTTGTGGTCGCGGAACATGGCGGAAGTATTTCTGGGGGTCCCCATGACCAGTTAATTCAGGGGTGTCAAACTCAACTTGGGGCGAGGGCCGCATTGGTCAAAAGGTCACTTGATGGGGGCCACAACCAGTTGCGGAAGCACGCTCGATGTCTCAGTCAGTCACTGCTATAATATCTATCTATCTATCTATCTATCTATCTATCTATCTATCTATCTATCTATCTATCTATCTATGTATGCTCAGACCCAGCCAGCCAGCAAGCCACACACATAGTGCTCAGACCCAGCCAAATAAAATGTCAGAAAACTGGAATGTGGGAAAAAGCCTTATTTTTTCATTTTCTTAGTTCAAACCATTCCATGATTTCCCCATGCCCACACATCTGTGGGCTCTCTCTCTCTCTCTCTCTCTCTCTATCTCTCTCTGAACAGAAACAAGTCGCAATGCGGCCCCTCCCCCTTCACTTCACACACACACACACACACACACACACACAACTTTGTCCCTATAATGTGCACGGGCTACTGGCACCGTTCCACTTCATCATATCACGCAAGAGACGCCACACACCAGTATAGAAGAGAGATAGTCACTTACTCACTTGTTGTAACTTGTAGGGATGCCACAAAGTGACCATCAGCCAAATCGAATAGTCGACAGCTCTGCCGATTAATAATCGATTGATTGAACCCACCCCCCATATTAATCAATATCAGATAAAACGTATAAGATTTTATATTATGCTCATGCCATGGTCACATAACCATTATATGTTGAGTGCATGCTTTGATGGTTATAGTTTTATAATCAGTTTTGATGAGTAAACCTTTGTGGAGATCTTCTCAGTTCTCATTGTATGCTAGTTACTACCATTCAGGATGGAAAATGAAATCCATTTGGATTTGGGGAGAAGTAGTTTCATAAGGGGCTGGCATGAAGTACTTGATATAAAGAGAACATGTTCAGTTCACTAGTCTACACTCTACTCTACACCTGCCTTCATTTCATCTGATTGTCTGTCTGGCAGGCACTTAACAAGCGATCGTTAACTGTGTCTGTTAGAGAGAGGGGCAGAGAAGAGTGGCTTTGCTCAACTTGATTTATACTTACGTATATTCTCCACTCTGATGAAGGTACATGTTCGATATATCATGCAGCCTTACTTATTAGCCTATATTTTGGCTATTAAAAAAAAATCACCAGTTTGACACCCCTGTTAATTCATGGAGCACGTATCGGTCGTACAGTACTTGCCTTCCTCGTAGCCCAGGTCGTCGTCCTCCCAGCCTTTCTTCTCCATCACACTGAGGATGTCTCCCAGCATGGAGGGCCCCAGGTCGATGTGGAAGGACATGATGGACTCGGCGTGCTTCATCCCTCCTCCCCTGGGCATGGACGGCGGCAGGTCCGTCAGCTCGCCGAAGTTGTGCTCGTCGAACTCCGAGTCCAGCGTGGCCATGGCGGCCATGGCTCCGCCCCCGTTGGCCGGCTTGTTGCCTCCTCCTCCTCCGTCCGCCTCGGACAGCTTCCTCATGGGGCTGGACGAGACGCTCTTCGCCAGCCGGACGCCCCGCCTGTCACCGTCACAAAATGTTTTACTTACATTACCTCACTTTTTTGTATTTAGGGACAACGTACATTAACGAACATGAATTCAATCAACTGAACATGATATCACGTCAAATGTGACGGATTTAGCTAGGAAGCTAATTTCCTTTCGTAGTCCTCATACTTAAATTGTGAAAATAGCCGATCTACAGACTCACAAAACGCAATGTGAGCTTGTAGATCGGCTATTTCCACAAAAAGAAATCTGAGGTGACGTATTTTTGATTATGATTATGTTATGATTATGATTATGACAATTATGCAAAACATTATGTACAAATAATTCTGGTCCAGGGGCCATAATTACCCAGCATCCTCGTCGTTGAGGTAAGGCAGCGATATGGCGTTCTTTACGTAGGTGGCCGAGCCCGCGGTGGAGGGCAGTATGAGGTTAGAGTCGTACTTGTCCCCGCCGCGGTTGACCGACTGCGTACGCTTGCTGCTCCTGAACGTGCGGGAGAGAAGGCCCGGTTTGGAGCTCACCCCTCCCCCTCCTCCGCCCAGGGAGTCCTGCTTGTTGGGTTGCGGTTGCTGGTAGTGGGGGTCCGGAGGCGCGGCCTCCCGGGGGGGCTCGCCCGACCGCGTGCTGAGGAACGACGTGTCGCCGAAGGCGTCGCCGCCGCGGCCAACGTGCATGGTGTGGCGGAAGTCGCCCAGCGGCGCACTGATCATCTCGGCCGTCAGGTCGGCCCGGGACCGCCTCTTGGACTGATTGGAGTGGGACACCAGCTGCTTGAGGATAGGCATGGTCTCTCTCGTGTTGGAACAAAAATCCACAGACTATGAAATGAATCGCTTTGAGCGGTTGTCCTTTTTTCTTATTCTTTGATGACGGTGGAAACTGTGTGGGACGTGGTCAAAGCAAGTAAAACTCCAGGTGTCTGGTGTGTGCGGCCATTACGATTCTCCCAGAACACTGACAAGTTGACACGACGCCTCTGATCACATTCACAACCTACGGGAAGACAAAAACAATAATAGGTTTTATTTATAGTGCACTTTAAGTGCTGAAGGAGGAGGAGAAGAAAGGACAAGGAATGGACAGAATTGAAAAACAAGACATCAGTTATCATATAAACCGAGGCCAGCATTATGACTTGGCAAGCAGCGTGGAAAACAGCAACTTAATAACATTAGACAGGCTTTCTAAATCCATTCGTAATTGGAACAGTACCAAACTATTTGAAACCGCTGCTCCAGTGGTTTGCAGTGGTGGAAGTGGTACTCCGACTTTGAAACTTAAGTAAACAATAGCATCTCCACAATGTGTGGAATTGCTCCTGTATCCAGAACCGTACTTACTGCAAGTCAAAGTACAAAAGTATTAGCATAAAAAGTACACTTAAAGTAGAAAAAGAAAAAGCACTCATTATGCAAATACCCATTTCAGATAGTCATATACTGTATATCATTATCGTTATCGTTAATGGATTATTGATCATGAACCACTTAAGCCCCGTTTTATACTTCAGAATCAGATATTCAATTCAAAGCCGATGTACAAGCTCACAACGGGTTGCATTGTGACATATTGTAGAGCTGCTATTTTCGGAATATAAAATCATCATAATTTGCAAAATCTGCAAAGTAACTAGTAACTAAAGCTGTCAAACAATTGCAGTGGAGTAAAAGGTGAAACGAAAAACTTCTGAGATTTAGTAGAGAGAAAAAAAAACCTTGACAGTACTCAAGTAAATAATGTACCTAGCTACTTTCCACCCACTGGATTTCTTTGACTGGCTGTGTCTGGGATCCTAATGCAGGGCCATTTTCCTCTCCTATCCATGATCTGCATGGGCTGGTGGAAAACTTAGTGTGTGCCAGGGCTTTGAAATGAAGCCTCACTATACACCAAATAGCTTTTTACATTCTGAGGTCTGAGGGGATTATGTAATGAAGGGAGAAAACCCGGCTTTCTGGGACACAGTTGACAGTAGACTCCGACCCGCTCAGCAACCAGCCAGTGAACAATAGATATCGTCTCACCCGGAAACCTCATATGTCCGAAACGGTTACTTTTCAGGAGTATTTTTTTGTAGTAAAAGTAGCAGATTGACAAGCTCAAAACGTCGCTACTCTTGATGCTTTTTGCGTGACGCTGTAGGACACTAGGATGATCAAGTATGGTAATATAGTCTATCTACAAGCCCGGCTCCCGAGCCCTGACGACCTTTGCTGCGCTGCCTGTCTCTCTCTCTCTCTCTCCTGTCCATCCCAACTGCACTATATCTAAATAAAGGCAGAAAAGCCCCAAAAATATCTTTAAAAAAGAAAATCAAAGTACTACTTTCTTTCCACCACCGGCTTAGCCAGTGGTGTTTCAAAAAATGTTGTGGGGGGGGTCTCTGCAGTTTGGACAGCAGCTCTCACTTTGGGGCCCCGGCTGACTGTTGCATAACTAGCAAAGACAGGATATACGGATAGCCCATTCAGCCAAAACAGCTTGGGCTGCCAGGAATAAAAGAACAAGTGGAACAGCATTTCTTCTGCAGGGATCAGCTCTGCAGCTCTCAACCTTCTCTCATCATCATCACAGAGCTAGAGTATCTCATTCTCCATGCATCACTCTTGGCTTTTGTTTTTTTTCTCTCTCCATTATTGCTTTCATCTCATCGTCCTTGACTGAGAGAATATCTTGTTACTACTAGCACAGCGGTTATCAGACTTTTTCATGTTCAAGGACCCCTTACAGTATTTGCCCTACATCTGAAAATGTTTTGTGCCAGGGACCCCCATACAAACCAGCTTAGTGGCCTTGTGGTTAGAGTGTCCGCCCTGAGACTGGGAGGTTGGAGTTCAATCCCCGGCCGGGTCATACCAAAGACTCTGAAAAAAATGGGATCCAGTGCCTCCCTGCTTGGCACTCAGCATTAAGGGTTGGATTGGGGGTAAGTCCCTGCGACATACTAGCGTCATGTCCAGGGGGTGTACTTGTAGTCTTGTACATCAAGCTGCCTCACGCTACAGAAACAGGAGATAGGCTCCTGCCCTATGTCCTCATGGCTTGGCAAGACTTACTACCCCCATACAAGTGTAAATGTGTTGTTAAAAATAAAATAGCTGTCGCAACACGTCACATCGCAACACGTTGGATATCGTGTTAAAGTGGTTAAACAGATTTTTGTTACTATATATAATAGTACACATTTTTCTGGAGACCCCCTGGAACTCTCCCTAAGGAACCCTGGGGGCTACCTGGACCCCACCTTGAGATCGGTTTTCTGGCTTTTCTCCGTCTTTCCCAATAACCGACTTTTCTTTGTGTCATTCCCAATAAATATATGAGACAGTGTTCTAACAGATCTAACGGATAAAGCACTGACTGATAACTGTGCGGTGTTTCTGTGTGAAGACACCTGTGATAAATGTGCAAAGGGGGTCTGGTGTATGAATTACACGTCCCGGCGCTTTTGATTTTCACACCAGTCACTTTGATCTCCAGTGAGCGTGTCCCTGGGATCTGTAGCTCAATAAGTTGATGACACGGGTCATTTGACGGGAGGGTCCAGTTTCCCCTGGCACAATCTGTCCTGCAGTCACCGCCGTTGACCCCCCCCCCCCCCCAGCATTGGAACGCCGTCTCAAAACCAGAATGGTGTGAAGAAGCATTTTATATGCCTTCCAGGTGGGGGAGCTGTAGTCCACCTTTGATGCAGTGGTGCTCAATGATGGGTCCTGGGACCTCCCGGGGTCCTCCAGGGGGTTCCATGGGATCCTTGGCTAAACTAGTTAAATATAGGGTCAAAATTACAGTTTGTACCACTTTAAACATATTTATTATACTTTGGACTATTCAACAATAGCTGATCTTCAACCGCACATACTGTGATGCGACATGTATTTGAATGACAAATAATCTCATGGGGGTTTCTCGCACAACATTTTCAGGTGGCTAAATACAATTTGCGGGGTCCTGGACATGAAAATGTTTGAGAGCCACAGTGCTAGACTGTGCTAGTGAACAATCGTTCCAATTGTCCCGGGAGTGACATCCATGGTGTCTTCAAGACCAGTGCTCTATTGAAGCCCACACTTCAGCCATAGAATGAATGGGGCTTCAGGCAAATATATTCCAACGCATAACATCACCCGCAAAAACACTAGCATCTCTGACAACGAGCCTGTTGAAGTGAAAAGTCAACTGTAGCAGCAGAGAGAACTGAGGCCGCTCAGAGAGAGATGGTCCACTATTTATTCTTTCAAAGGACGGATCACCCCTACAGAGAACGCTGCTATGTTCTACGCTCTGTGTGGTTTCTGTAGTGTTTATGACAACCCTAAATCCTAACTATTTTTATACTTAGCTGTACCGAAATCCGAGGCAGGAAGCTGTCATCATATCTTTACTTTAAAAAAAAAAAGAAATCCATTTCTGCTAAGCAAGCAAGCTATATTTGTTTTGAGGATTTTATTTATATTAGGATACAATTTTCACGACTGTTAAGACGAAATGAAAGCGGGAGGAGGCTTCACATACTGTATGACTGAAGCGTTTGAAACTTGTGGAAGGCTCGCAAGACTATTATTGTCAGTATGAGAATGCAGGAGTCTATATCCTCATTTGACCCCTATGGGAGATGGATTGCTGAAGTGGAGCGCAACACCCGCGGTCAGCTCCCAGTACTTGCCACGTGACTTGCCGCACCCATGCTACTCCTACACTTAGTTGGCAGTGCCGGGGATCGAACCCATGACCTTATGGTCCAAAGGAGAGAGCTAATACCGACTGAGCTTGCCTGCCAACTAAAAAAACCCACCAAACCCAGAGTAAGAACATGAACCGCAAAAGCCATTAAAAGTTCCATTATCAGTTCCCTTCAACAGCAAAAGTTCACACACCAGGTCACAGTGGCTGTAATTAAGCACTTAGCTGAACTGAATGGTAATAAATAACACAACAGACAGCACAGCAAACACTCCTGTAATATCATGCATTGTGTGCTGTGTGACCATGAGAGTTCGCACTGGTAGGGGTCAGGGGTCAGTCGATTCAGAATGATCTGTTCTTAGCTGATATTATTACTGCTATTTATATAACTCACTTAGCACGGTATAAAAACTGTTATCTTTGGCTCATTTCATGTGTAACCTGTCTAGTTTGGTGTGAGGTGCAAAGTGTTGACCAATCGTACACACAGGCCAATCCTAACACGTTATATAGCAGCTGTTGCATTTGTAGATGTCTGCCAAGGGCCAACCAGATTAATTCATTCATTAAATTGGCATTAAGGAAAGTAAATGGTTAGTTGCTAGCTGTCACTTAGGCCTGTCAATATTATTAGTTAACTATGGAATAGTGCATTTCCTGTGTGTTGGTCGGGCACCATGGTTGGTGCCCACTGCCCACTAGGTCTTGTGACATCAAGTGACATCATCAGGGATGGAAATGTGGACACCCTGATGTCATAGTAAATATGAACCTGTTCTGACATTCCATATGTTGATCCTTCCCCATCATCCTTCCTCTTCGATGTCTCCCTTAGTCCCTTTTGACTTATACCTGTCCATTCAAACTGCCCCAAAGTTATTAGTACTAGAGTTCTCAACAGGCCCACCTGTACATTCAAACTCTAGACGGGCCTGCCCCAAAGTTATTAATGCAGCCACATCCGGCAGCCAGCGAAAACTAGAGTTCTCAACAGGCCCGGAAATTAAGGCCCGGCCCTACCTGGGCCCTCATCAAACCCTGTACACTCAAGAGAATGTCACCGCAAACTTGTAGTTTGGCTATATACACAAATGGTGACAGGCTGACAGCCTGCCCTAGCTGTCACACAATGAGGAATAGTGGCACTGCACTGTAGGGAGACATGGTGACAGGCTGACAGCCCGGGCTGTCACACAATGAGGACTAGTGGCACTGCACTGTAGGGAGAGATGGTGACAGGCTGACAGCCCGGGCTGTCACACAATGAGGACTAGTGGCACTGCACTGTAGGGAGAGGCCAGCTGGACTTTGCAGACTTTGTCCAGAACCGCCCAGGGACGACTAGGATGACTCATGGAATTTTAATAATAGACAGACACTCAAATTATTGTGATGATGTCATAATTGTTACAGGCAATTATTATTGTCTATAAGACTGAAACAGATGACCAGGACCAGGCTACTCTCTGCTGACCGTAGCTATCTATACATACAACCGGATCCAACATTGAGGAACCACAATCTGTCAATGAGCTGTAATGTGAACTTCACTTATGCTATACAACTACAATACCTGCAGTTTCAAGGTCACCACCATACACTCTTGAGTGTACAAATGGAACCAAATGGACCCGTACTGTACTTAACTGTACACTCTCAGAGTTACAGACTTGTCAGCGTTCATTTGGAACCTCCTATACAGGATTTGTTAAAGGTAACCGTTATGGAATCATAAGAGGGAACCAAACTCCTAAAACGATCCCAATGCTACCATCAGGCCACACCACCCCGTGGCCTTGCCAACTTCCTGTCTCTAAGCTAGAGAGAGAGAGAGAGAGAGAGAGAGACACAGACAGACAGACAGACAAGACAGACAGAGAGAGACACAGACAGACAGACAGACAGACAGACAGACAGACAGACAGACAGACAGACAGACAGACAGACAGACAGACAGACAGACAGACAGACAGACAGACAGACAGACAGACAGACAGACAGACAGACAGACAGACAGACAGACAGACAGACAGACAGACAGACAGACAGACAGACAGAGAGAGAGAGAGAGAGAGAGAGAGAGACCTTTATCCCCCTCTGGGATGAGATCATCTCATTCAGATGGATTAACGCCCGTCCACCGGCCTCATGCAGAGTGGATAACACAATGACAACAATGCCACAGTAGCAGGGAATGCTTTTCATGTGACTCATTATGATTAGAAAAACTCTCCACCTCGTCATAAAAGGGCTCTGTGGGGGCGCTCAGATATCAGGAAAGGTACCTCACACCTTGGGGTCATTCTAGGAAATGGTCCCGTTTGCTTACGAGGGCCCCTCTGTGCATAATGAGGGAGAGACCCTCTCTGGATCATGATCCTGGCGCCATTTCCACAGAAAGATGTTTCGTTATTTTGCCAGATTTGTTGCGATAAAAGGAATACAACAACCATTGTGAGGACTAGTAACCACTAACAACCAGTAACCACTGTGTTTCCTGTACTCTGTATAAACATGGATTATAAAGATGGTAGTGCCAGTCTGTCATGTATTTCCTGTCAGCTCTACTGTACGCAGTACGCTATCAAATAAGCGTGTGTGTCTGACAACCCGGTCACTTTCCTTCCTGATGTTGAAATATTACTACAACCACGAGAAGTCTGCTATTTCTGGCTAGTAAATATTCCCCCCAGAATATAAATTTAAGTGGTTAATAATAATGATTATATACAAAAAGTCTGTTCATATATACCGTATATACACAACGATATTCTATATTTTTCTGGAGGCGTCCTTTATTTTTCTTGGAGATAAAGGGACGCCGGGCCTCATTCAAATGAGGGACATTATTGGGATATCAGGTGTTTGGCTACGCTATACCCTAGGCAGCGCTGCCGTCTTCAGTTTCAAACCTCTTTTTTGAACGTAAATCAAAGCAAGTACAGCCATGTTGGTGCCGAGCAGCACACTCTGCCGCTGTCCGTTTCCAGAAACAACATTCCACCGGACAGTGGCTGAAGCTGTCGATGCATTCACTGGGCCAAGAGGCATAAAACTATTACAGTGGGCGTTTTGCTAAGCTCCGTTTCACTTCAGATGGCGTCTAGACGGTAAGAATAACACTAATTCAAGGGGATCTGTTCTTGCTACTTTGACTTGGACCATCATGTACGGGCCGGGGGTCAAAGAGGTCACCAGGCCGTGGGGGTAGTTCCCCCAGCTGCATGTGGCTCGTAATCAGCGTTGCCAGATTTTGCGAGAGAAATAAGCAGCCAGGTCTATTAGAACAAGCCAAAAGTAGCGACTATAGGCCACATGAGACCTTTAAAGGGATAGTTCCGATTTTTTGAACTTAAGTTGTATGAAATACTTGCCATTAATATAGTGGTTGCAACTGTATTAATTGATTGCCAGAGTCCCGTGGTGGGAGTTCTGCTCTGGTTTTGGTGAAATATCAAGTTCCGGTCATTATTTGGGGGGCACTGGGGGCCACGCAGTAAAAGTAAAGTAATCCACAAAACTAACGTCATTTGTATTGTTGACCTATTTCTAAAATATTAGTGCAACCTTCGTTCTTTTTTTACCCCTCTATCACCCAGAACTATGTTTTTTTTTGTCCATATCACTACGCCCAAAAAATAGTTCCATGTGATAGAGGGGTCAAAGTTGAACGAAAGTCACGCTAATATTTTAGAAATAGGTCAACAATACAAATTACGTTCGTTTTGTGGATTAATTTACTTTTACTGCGTGGCCCCAGTGCCCCCCACAAAATGACCAGAACTACTTAAAATTGACCAAAACAGAGCAGAACTCCCACCATGGGACTCGGGCAATCAATTAATACAGTTGCAACCACTATATTAATGGCAAGTATTTCATACAACTTAAGTTCAAAAAATCTGAACTATCCCTTTAAACCTACTATATACATTGGCTATTTGAAAATAGCAGATCTACAATCTCACAGCATTCTTTTATGTGGATTCTTTTTTAATCATTTTAACACCACAAACCTTGTATTGGGGGAACCTAATTCATAGTCCCGACTCCCTAGCATCAAATATTTTCAGATGGGGGACTGCGGAGTGAGGACAAATACATAAGCCCCAAAAACGCAACCACCAATATATAAATACAAGCAACTTTACCGAAAAACAAGCACAAAGTCGCCTTATAATAAGGAGACATGGCAACACTGTTCGTAATGAACCCCCCCCCCACACACACACACACACACACACACACACACACACACACACACACACACACACACACACACACACACACACACACACACACACACACACACACACACACACACACACACACACACACACACACACACACACACACACACACACACACACACACACAGAGCACAGCTGGAGGCCAAATTCCATCTCAGCGCTATTTCACAAGCTCTGGATGCGGGACAAGTTCGGGACAGTCAAGCAGGTCATACTAGTACTCCAGTAGCATTCTCCAGATACTACACTAACACTATTACACTAACTATTCGGCGCTGTCGTGTAGAAACCTTGTATGTCCAAAAGACCAAAACTGTTACGTTTCAGGAAATGTGGATCACAAATGGTGCATTTATGTAAAATTATATTAAAATGTTTATTGCGCTTTTATTCAAAGCGCTTTACATAGATTGTGCACATTCACCCATGCACACACGCATTCATACACCGATGGCGGAAGAAACCATGCCAGGCACCAACCTGCACATCGGGAGCAATCCGGGAGCAGTCCTTGAGCGTCTTGCTCAAGGACACTCTGGGGGAAATAGCTGATTTCACAAATTCACAGCGCGTCCCGGTTCGACTTTGTGTGGCACTTTTCTACAACAACGTAGGACATTGATTCAGGAAATATGGAGATACAAGGTTCCTGCCCGACAGCAACGAAATGTAAACTGCTAGGGTCTAATAACGCTAACCCTTTATTCACTAAAAACACCCCAAACTCCTAACAAATTACTTTTCCAGGTATGCTCAATGAAGTTGGACGTGTGCTTTGTCAACTTCTACCGCCTCTGCCTTTTAAACATTCCTGCAATGTATTCTTTATAGACCTAAGAGACTGCTATAATGGAGAATTCTGTTTCTAGCCACTATGGTCAGTAAAAAAAAACACTGAAATGATAGCCGATGACGGGGCATAAAGTCTTTCATCAAAAGCCACCATGCAGCAGTGCATTGCTAATAACAACTCAACTGCTGTGTGTAGAACACCCCCATCTCCATTCACATTACATCACAGGCATAATACCGGCTTCTGACTTATTATGAATAAGTCAAAAGTTTCTTTCTCCGTTCTCTTGACATTTTTAAAACATGTCCTCCTCGGAGATGAAACCAAGGCCAGAGCAGCTGCTTTTTTCCCCTCTCCAGGGTGGTCTTAGCCGAGAGAGGCTGATAGCCTTGCCACTGCCAGGCCAGATGACATCCATCCCCAAAGCCCCATAATGCCACAGCATCTGCTGAGCAGGCAGAACGTGGCGTGGGATACAGTATGATCATCTGCTAGGATTGTGCGGGTCTCTGGACTCTCAGCGGATTATGACAGCATCGCCCCCGTGTTTAACGATGGAGGTGATGGTATCTTGGTATGTGATGACATGCAGTGTGAGGCGTTAAAAGATGCCCTTAAAACATGTATGAACGGCCCAGGCCGTAGCGTAACGGTCTGGGCACCGGACTGGTGATCCAGTCGCGGTGTGCCGCGGGTTCGACTCCCGGACCCGACACGGCCTTTACCGCATGTCATCCCCCCATCTCTCTCCCGTTTCCTGTCAGCCTACTTTCTATCCCTTAAAAAATATCTTAAAAAAAAAAAAAAAAACATGTATGAACCTTGTGTTTTTTCCGCTCCCTCACACTTTCTTTGCATTCTTCTTGCTTTGCATGGTTACATAAAATCCCACACACGGTGAGCCAAAAGCGCTGGTACTCAACGTGTGGCCCGGGGTCCTTGCGTTGGCTTCATGGGGTCCAAGCCGAGGCAATTAACACATTGAGTACGCCGACTGCCTTCAAAATATAGGCTATAGAATACCGGAGGTGTCTGATCGCTTTTACTTTGAAAGCCATGAACCGGAAACACTTTCCTAAAAAAGTTGACTTTACAAAGTGACCTCAACATCCCCGATCATCTTAATATATTGTTTTACGCTCCAAAAAGCGTTCATATTTTGCGGGAGAGACGGATGAGGAGCAGAAAATAAGCGCCAGCATATCGCTCTATTCATCACCACGGAGAGCGCCCTGGATTAGGAGCTACGAGTCATTCTTTCCGTCTCGCTAACGTGGGAGTCAATAATAAGCTAATAGTTGCACTGAGCGTTAGCATACGGCAAGCGAAAAGCGAAATGCCAAAAAAATAAATAGGAAAAATTCTGAATATTAATATCTCGCCCCGCATCGCTGGGATGTCGCTAGGACGTCCTCAGACGTCCTTAGAACTCTACTCTACTCTATCCTATGACGTTCTCAGGCGTCCTACGTGCTGTAAGTGTTAAGTCATTAATATGGCATTGAAATCAGTTTAAACACGTATCTCTATACATCCTGTTTAATAATAAATGGGGGCCCTGAACTGAACAAATAATCTAAAGCAATGATTGGATTATGAGATATAATATGTTAAGCATAATAATAATAACAATAATAATACAACTTTATTTGTATAGCACCTTTCATGACATGAAATGCAGCTCAAAGTGCTTTACAGAACAATGGAGAATAAAAGAAAAGCAAGGCAACGACAAAAAACAAGCAGTAATGCAATACAGTGAGGACATGAATAACAAAAAATAAAAAATAAAATAAAAGAACAATTAAAAGCAATGTTGTAGAAGTGGGTCTTGAGCTGAGCTTTAAAAATGTCTACAGAGGCTGCCTGACGAAGGTACAGTAGGAGCTTGTTCCATGCCGACGGCCCGTAGAAGCAAAAAGCTGCTTCCCCGTATTTTTTAGTTGCCATTTTTTTAGGCAAAGCGAGCAGGCCAGCAGTGGAAGACCTTAGGGGGCGGTTTGGGACATATTTAGGCAGGCAGTCATGTAGGTAGGAAGGTGCGAGACCATTGAGAGCTTTATAGACAAGTAAAATAATTTTAAAATCAATCCTAAAAACAACCGGAAGCCAGTGCAGTGATGCCAAAACTGGAGTAATATGTTCTCTCATCTTAGTTCTAGTTAAAACTCTGGCTGCTGCATTTTGGACAAGTTGTAACCTGTCAGTTGTTTTCTTAGGCAGTCCTGAAAAAAATGCATTGCAGTAATCAAGCCGGGAAAAAACAAAGGCGTGGATTAGCGTTTTTGCATCGTCCAAGGACACATAGGCTCTGATTCGTGCAATATTTCTACGGTGAAAAAAGGCAATCTTGGTAACATGATTAATGTGTGAATTAAAATTCAATTCAGAATCAATAATAACTCCCAGGTTCTTTACTGTACTGTTACTTTCTACAGTCAGGTTGCCAAGTCTGCTTAATATTGATTCTTTCTGTTCACTAGAACCGATTATGAGAACTTCTGTCTTATCCTCATTTAGCTTGAGAAAGTTCTCACTCATCCAACATTTGATGCTAGACAGACAGGTAACGAGCGGGTCTAAAGCACAGGGATCATCTGGAGCCACAGAAAGATATAGTTGGGTATCATCAGCATAGAAATGAAAATTGACTCCGTGATTGGCAATGAGTTCGCCCAATGGCAGTATGTACAAAGAGAAAAGCAGAGGGCCAAGAATCGAGCCCTGTGGAATACCAGAACTGATGTCGTGTTTGTCTGAGTCAAACTCGGCTAGATTGACAAAGTAACTTCTATTTGATAGGTAGGAGGAAAACCAGGACAGGGCCGTACCAGACAGGCCTATCCAGTGCTCCAGACGCTGTATTAAAATTGAATGATCAATCGTGTCAAATGCAGCCGTTAGATCTATAAGTAAGAGAACGGATACATGTTTCTTGTCAGCAGACACCCTAATCATTCATTACTTTTACAAGTGCTGTTTCTGTACTGTGACCTTTCCTAAAGCCAGATTGGAATTTGTTGTGCACATTAATGTTCTGTAGAAACACATCCAATGGATGAAAGATGCATTTTTCTAAAACCTTGCCCAGAAAGGGTAGATTTGAAATGGGTCGATAGTTACCCAAAACAGAGGGATCAAGATTGTGTTTCTTGAGAAGGGGCTTAACTACAGCAGTCTTCAGTGAGTCTGGGAAGACGCCTGATTGTAGCGAGCTGTTTACAATTTTTAGGATATCTCCAATCACAC
This sequence comes from Protomyctophum parallelum, assembly GCF_964188405.1. NCBI lineage: Eukaryota > Metazoa > Chordata > Actinopteri > Myctophiformes > Myctophidae > Protomyctophum > Protomyctophum parallelum. The sequence goes on along the minus strand of NC_139719.1, from coordinate 26,064,865 downwards.
TGTCTAAGACCTCTTTGAGAAAGGTGGTGGGAATTGTATCCAATGAACAGGAGGATGATGTCATCTGTGATATGGTTTTGCGGAGTTCGTCTTCACCGCGCAGAACGATAATAGGCTCCCCCTGGAGAGATCTACCCTGGGACCATTAGCTGCTGTTTGAAGGTTTGCGCTAGCAGCAGCACCATTCATAATATCAGCTCTAATGTTAAAAATGTTGTTGTCAAAAAAGCATGCAAACTCATTACACTTAGCTTTAGAGGCCGGGAATGACTGCTTGTAGGACTGGGGGGGGGGGTTTAAAAGTCGTTCAATGGTAGAGAATAGGACTCTGGCATTTTTCTTGTTCTCATTAATAATGCCAGAGAAATATGCCTGCCTTGCTAGACGCAAGGCTTTGTTATAGGCGACTGTTGACTTTTTAAGAATCTCTAGGTGGATGGTGAGTTTGTTTTTTCTCCAAGCTCGCTCAGCTCTATGACATTCTTGCTTCAGTGAGCGTGAATGCTCATTTATCCAGGGTGTTACTCTGGTGTTATGTTTCTTTTTTGTTTGCAAAGGAGCCACTATATCAAGAGCTGACTCTAGTTTAAGATTAAAATTTTGAACCATATCATTCACTGGGGGAGTATCGGGCAGGGGGGGGGGGGGGGGGGGGCAGGTGACGAGAGAACTCGTCGGCTGCAGAAGAGCTAAAAAAAACGCTTTTTTATGGTACAGTATATTCAGTGATGTTTTTCTCTAGATCAGAGACAGTCATATTAAAACACAGCAGATAGTGGTCTGATAGCTCAGGCCTTTCAATAGTCCTTTCCACAGTGATGTTCGGCCTTCTAGAAATCACCAGGTCCAGAGTGTGCCCATGTTTATGTGTAGGCCCAACAACATGTTGGATAAATTCAAAGGAGTGCAATAACTCTAAGAAACCCATAGCCATAGCATCTGTAGCATCATCCAGGTGAAGATTAAGATCACCTGAGATAAGAGTTCTGTCATAGTTAGTGGAGCAGATAGATAAAAGTTCTGATATTTCTGTTAGAAATATTGCTTTACAGCATTTTGACGTGCGATAAATGCTAATCATTGGCATAGAGGCTTGACCATGTAGTATAGTGGCCTGGTATTCAAAGGATGTAAAGCTGCCAAGGGTCAGAGCCTTGAATTTTAACGTGTCTGAAAAAATAATTGCCAGTCCACCTCCTTTCTTAGCCTCGCGAACAGAGTGAATGAAACTGTAGTTTGCGGGACAGGCTGGCGCTAGGAGAACAGCTCCATCTGAGCCAAGCCATGTCTCTGTTAGAAAGATTATATCTAGCTTCTCTTTACAGATTATATCATTTACAGAGGAGGACTTATTTGTTAGTGATAGTTAGTGATAGTGTTACTGATGTTAAACAAGGCAAGGTTATAAGCTTGTTATCACATTTTTGGGGGCTGTGATGCCTGTGAGGTACAGTAACCAAACAGCATTCTCTCTCCAGACCACTCCTTGTGTTGGACACTCTATTTGAAATAACAGTAGAAATGTTGTGGACCTCAACCTGTGCAGTGATTGAAACACCAGGCTTTCTAGAAGCATGGGGTCTATACATGTTTGTTGCTGCGCATAATGGACCCTGTTCATATCAGTTATCAAATGTATTTTCTAGGCTATCTGGAGCTGGGCTTGACATATGGGACGCCGTCAGTTGGTGACATCGTCTGGTAAGGGGGGTCGACTTTATTCCAATGTTTATCAGGTCCACCATGCCCGGGGTGAAAGAGAGTTTTCTTCCGCCAGGGGGCGCTGTGACTTCACGCTCTGTGAGTTTTTCTCCACCAGGAGGTGCTGTGTCTCCACCAGGGGGAGTTGTGGGTTCACCATCTGTGACATTCCCTGTTTTTGGCTGCTTGGCGACCATTGCCACCATATTATCTGTTTTGGCTAGGACGCTATCTCTTGATTCTGCTCTGTCCTTGGAATTTATGTTGTGGGGCAACACGTTTCTGGCCAATTTGGAGAGTTGACAGGGATGATTCATGTTATGAAATATGTTGGTGAAGAATAATTTAACACCCAACTTGGTGTGTTGCGTCTACAAAAAGATGCCTTCTGTCCCAGAAAAAATTGAAATTGTCAATAAAATTGAATGATTTTTGCCCGGGCGATTCTTCTGTGCATGCCGTTGAGAGCCATTCATTGAATGCAAACAATCTGCTAAAACGCTCACTCCCTATCATCAGAGGAAGTGGGCCACTTATCCAAATGTCAACATCAACAAGTGAGCTCAGGGTGGACAGTAGGGCTTTGAAATCCTTTTTTACGATTTCTGATTCTCGTTTTTCCGCATCACGTGTACCGATGTGCAGTATCAGCGTTTTTACCATGGGGTGTGCATCAACAATCTCTTCAATTCTGTCATCCATATCAGAGACAGTGTCATTGGGAAAGCATATTACTTTAGCTTTTCTCTTTTTGTTGCTTTTAACATATTTTACAGCCTGATCGCCGACAATCAGACATAATCATTTGCTCTCCATTAGCTACCCTGCTCGGAGTGGCGTTAACACGGTTATCTGATGGGCCACTAGACTCAGCAGCATTCAGCAGTGGGTTATATCTATTAGTCAACCGCATATTCTCCCTTTGGGGAGGTGTGAATTTTGATTTGATTTTGATAATAGCCTTGGGCTAGGCAGTAGGCAGTGTTGAGAATGTTCATCTATTACGACATAACCAAAATAGCACCACCAGAGTTAATGGTTAAACTTTTTTCCGCCTATGTTTTACTATATAACACACAATGACTCGCACTGTGAGGTTTTGTGATTGTGACCTTGTAGATCTGCTATTTTCGGTAGAGGTTTGGTGTAGACTCGTAGAGGGAACAAAGAGCAGACCAATTACAGAGCCAACAGTCACTTTAAGTATTGAGGGTTTAAGTGGTTAAATGTCTGAAAATACAACATATTAATAGAAAAGATAGAACAAACAAAGAAAAAATGCCTTTACACTACACTGATGACAAATAATGCTGTCAAACAAGTTCAAGAAATGTATGAAAAAAATTAATAGGATATTAATAATATAGGATATGTAGTGTGGGTCCCTGCTTCATCTCTCTCTCTCTCTCTCTCAGCTAAGGGGCCCTTGGTCTGGAAAACGTTGAAGACCCCTGCCCTAGCTGCTTTGTATAACATTGAACTTGTCTGAATCCCTCCTACCATGGTTCACACCGCTGGCCACAATGGGACCGGGGGTGCTGCTCTATGCAACATTGATGTGCAAATGACATCAGGAGATACGCCGCCAATACAATTACTAATCAATTAATCAATGGCGCCGCATAAGAATGGCCAACCAAGTCTTCACCCCGATGGGACAAAAGAGCTGGGCAAACTGCATTTAGAGAAGGCCTATGACCTTCAGTCCACAATGTGATTCCCACGGGGGGAGGGGGGTGACTGGTAATGTCACAAACATGTCATATAGCCCAAAATGACAACCAAGAACATCACTGATTCAATGTGATGTAAGTCATTGTTCTGTGTGTAGCATATCGTTGCAGTCTGGTAGAAACCTCATACTGTTGCTTTTCACGATTCTTACGCTATTTTTGGTACTTTTGTGTGACACTGTAGTTAGTATGACGAAGTAGGACATTCATTTACGAAAAGTATTCAAAGTAAAACGAAGCAGCAATGATATGAAAGTTCACACGACCTATAAATTAACTTTACCATCATGCCCCGCTAACTTTTCAATGAACCTTTGGTGAAGATATCAATCATCATTTGTCAAATTATCACCACACAGCTGATTCAACAGTGATTCAAACTCACAAGGCAGAATTTGAGATAATCACAATATTTTTTGCATAATCGTCAATCTTTTCCATGTTGAATAATGTCTATACATTTTCATTAACATCTTTTTCAAAAATAGCAAAAAGTGATGATCAACTCTCAACTGGATACCATATACTGTAGGACTGAATAAAGCTGTCTTGGGTTCAAATCCATCCAAAGTCATCCCCCCTCTCTCACCTTTCCTGTTTTTACGCTCACTGTTACTATCACAAACAAAGCAGATTAGATCGGCAGTTAAGTTATCGACATACACGCTGTAAGAAACTCAAGAAAACAAAGCCAAACTAAACTACTACTCCTGAGTCCTGACCATAATCAAAGCTAAACTAAGTGCTTCTGACCATAAGTAAAGCTAAACTAAACTAGTCCAGTCCCGACCATAAGCAAAGATAAAACAAACTACCTCTGACCAGAAGCTATGTGTCAAACTGAGGCCCAACAACAATCCTGCATAGTGTCGCCTCAGTGTGAACCTATTAAGTGAAGTGTGTGCACCTCACCATGCCGCAAACATATTTACGCTCCCCTAATGACAGTCATTACCACTCTCTACTATACTCCTTGCACTCGCCCGCAGCTAGAAGAATAGCCTGTTTACACACATTAACGCAGTTCATCCACATACTAATGAATATCCCACCCACACACAGACTACCAGCTCATCCAGACCACTACTATGTCACACAGACACCTCAACACGTCCAAAACCGTTAGTTTATATGAAATGGAAAAAAATAACCTGTGGTCCCAAATCCAATCGATGTAGTGATTATTCAGTCACAAGCTCTTGTCAATAATTTCAATTGGTTCAATATGAATAAAATCCTTCACAAGCTCATCCCAACACAAACAAGGCCCTTACAAAAAATAAAAAAATAAACAAGATGAAATATGGAGATTACATGGTCTCTGCCCGCCACAGACAGTGACAATATGTACGCAGAGAATACAACCCGTCACACTAAAGCCCTTCTGACATGATTGACGGCATAATAATGATGTAGCTGTGATATTACACTCTGGAATTACACACCAGGCAGTCACTGGCATGTACTGTTTGCGTGCCATTGTAGACAGCTTCCTGTGTGTGTGTTCCTCTCATCATAAACGATACAAAGAAAGAACCCGTTTTTCCTGTTCAACTTAACGTCATCATGTATGTAAACGTAGGCTGCTGCTCACAAAGCCGTGGGTTGCATTTGATACAAGTAAAGCCAATAATACGGATGATAAGAAAGACAAAAAGACAAAGGGTGAGTGAGAAAGAGAGGGTGAAACCATGGCCCCACAGCCTGGTACTTCACATTATATAACACTAGTAGCAACTAGCATGGATGAGGATTGGAATTAGAGGACCAAATAGGGTTGCAAGCTTAAGCTATCGATTGTTTATCCAGATACCATTTTTTTCAGACTGAGTACGAATACAAGTACTTTATTATTACTACTCGCCGATACAGAGTACCGATACCAATATTTTTGTTGAGTAACCACTTATTTTACCCCCTTTTTTCTCATAGATGCAGATGGATCTCCGATCTACACTTGTCAGTTGTCCTTTATGCTTGTAGATTGGCTGTTTTTGGCGATTTGCTGCAGTGTTGGGTCAGACTTGCTTCCGTTGCATTCGTCCAGCCTAGTCTCAATTGAATGTTTTGGTACTCGGGTCAAAGTATCGGGGCCGGTTTCCGAGTACCGCGTACTTGAGGGTGTCATCGGCCCGAGTAACGGTATCGGAACAACTCTAATTGTTGTTTAATTGTATTATTCTATTGATTACTTAAGATCAGAAGCATAGCCAGTAGCCAGCACAGAGGCTCAATGAGAGGCACACAAGTGAGCTCTTGCCTGCCCTGAAAGACTGACCAAAGGCACAAAAGAAAAACAGAACCAAAATCGCTTTGCTTGACGCGCTATGCGTCGTGTTGTGAGCATGCATTGGGTATTATGTGTTAGTTAGTCGCTTCTTTTGGGCTTGTTTGCATAGACCTGGTTGCTTAATTCTAAACACTGTTGTTTAGACTGGGAACAGATGACTGAGACAAACGTATACCTTAACACCAGCACCACAAGGTAACCAGATACTCACCACAAACTGTGGTTCAGGTTCAAAGCTAAAGAGAAGGTCTTTTTCATGATCGTGACAGACTCAATCAAAAGGTTCTGTATTACACAGAAGCATGTGATGGAACTTTTCTGATTGATCATGGTTTCAGCAAGCTATGTGGGATGATCAAACTGCACATGCCATGCGTGGAGGCACCGGCCAGACCACTGCCAGTGCCTCACAGTGAACACCACAACACACACACACACACACACACACTGCAAACTTACAGTATGAAAAGGACTTTCATTTACGGCCCGTGCCCACACACGCCGCGGTTTATGAGCGGGAGGGCGCTTTGGATGTCATCTTCATAGCGCTAGCAGCACACAGATTCACACGTGAGAGTTTTCAAATTCATGCCATTAGCACACATATAGCTTAGCTCAAACAGCGTAGACACTCCCACAACTGCTCATGATGGTTGTGGGAGGGAGAACACATCCACGGCTATTGACTAAAGTGATATATTATCTCTGGATGATGTATCCAGATAGTTATGAAATTGAGACCATGGCCTTTAGACCTTTAGGAAGCGCATTCCACACAACAGCTGCTGAGTACGTGCTCTTGGCCTTACAGAACAGAACACGGGACATTGCGGTTTATGTTATGTGGTTCTTGGTGCCATTTAGCTGAAGTCACCGGGGTGTCCTAAGGATAGTGAGATGCTTATTCATATAGTGGAAGCCGACAACATGATGAGCTCTGTTCGTCTTCACGTAAAGACACGCATGGGCAGCTGTGTGGCAGGAAAATATACCAACCTCAGCAGTAGTACAGTAGACCTGTGTGTGTGCGCGCGCGTGCGTGCGTGTGTGTGTACTACTTGTCCCCACAAGTCAAGTATAGTAGCATTGAGAAATAGATGTTGTCCTCACAAGAGAAATGGTTATAAAGGTTGGGCATTTAGAGGTTAGGTTTATGGGGGATGGGGGTTGGATTCATGCCTGATTCATACCTAGTCATGTGTCTGCATCATGCGCTGAAATCCGCAGTGAGCTGTAAGTTGTGAGCTTGTAGATCTGATATTTCCGGCTTCAGGGTTAAAATGGCCCTAAAAACAGAAAGAAAAAAGGTATTCATGAAATCGGCATCCTATAATATTAATGTCCCCGCAAGTATAGTAATAAGTGCACGGCGTGTGTGTGTGTGTGTGTGTGTTAACTTGGATGAACCTATAGCTCTAGGGCCTCAATACCACACACACACAGAGAGAGAGAGAGAGAGAGAGAGAAATCAAAACCACAGGAGGATTAAGGGCAGCGTGTTTTCGACGTGTGCAAATAAACCGACATGCCTGAACCAGCCCCTCTCTGCCCTGTGTGTGAGGCCAGCGACCACACCCCCCCCCCCCCCCCCCCCCTATGAAAACACAAACAAACCTAAGCGCCCCACCAACACCTCCACCCCTTGTGAAAACACAAACAAACCTAAGCGCCCCACCAACACCAACACCTCTGACCTCCACCCCTCCACTGTCATGGTGCAAATCCATCTTATAATATTATTACACTGGTTCTTAAAGTGGGGGTACAGCCAGGGACCCCCCCCCCCCCCCCCCCCCCCCAGGGGTCCTTGAGGAGGTTCCAGGCTAGGGGGTCCCTGTTTCAGAAGGCAGTCCTTCTGGTTTATTATTGTACACATTGCAACCCCACCCAGGCCCACAAACCCCAACCCCTCCCCCCGAACCCCGTTATCATCAGTCCATGGCCGCGCCTGTCAAGCTCACCGTTAGCTGGTGTTGACCCTGTAACACATATACCACCCACACACACACACACACACACACACACACACATGCAAAGCGATGTGTGTTTTTTTAATCTTTTCAAATCCTGCTGCGTGTGTCAGCACCGTGGGCTCTCTGGCTGTGCCAGCCCTGCCAGCCAGCCTCCACGCAGCGCAGGGCCCTTTCATAAAGCCAGCCCTCTCTCCTCGCATGACTGGACCGACTGTGTGCGGCCGGTGGTCCGGCGTTGGGTGTGGGTGGGTGGGCTTGGGCTGGCATGCTGCGCATCGGCAGTAAGATAGAAAAAGCGGTGAACCGCCAATTAGATGGGTGACGCACTATATGTTTCTGGCCTTGTCAAAATGTAACTTTACATGAAAAGTCGCCCTGAGGGCTACCATTGACGTGTGAATGATATCGTGCAGTGTGAAAACCTTAGTGGCCTTGTTGTCACTATAAATTTATTCTTTTTAAAGAAAAAAGACAAAAGTAGTTAGCATAGCATCATATTAAACACTTATCCATGTATATATGTTGGCTATTAAAAATCATAGCAGTTCTACAAGCTCACAGCTATTTTGTTTTTGAAAGATTTTGAAATAAAAATAAAAAATCTTGAATATTTTATAACATCTTCTCTTCTGGGAGGGTCCCTGGCAGAAAGCCCTTTCAGATGTTAGGTCTGCCACATACATATCAAATTGGGGCTGTCCATGACTGAAGGTTTGAGAGCCACTGCGATAGAGAGAGCCTGGGGAACCTGGAGTCACGCCAGGAAGGGAAGGAGGGGCAGCGGCTCTGCCTGTCTGCCGCCATGGAACAACATTACCACAGGGACTTTTTCAAGACCCCGGGACGGGACGGGAGCAGATGGGGGCACTAAACAGAAACACGCCCTCCTCATGGTGGCCGGCGGTGGAAACCCAGACGGGCTTTGGATGTGTTCCGTCCCCTGGCTCGGTCTCTGCATGCCAACACGGCGACAACAAGAGGAGGACAGAAGTTCTTTCAGCGAGAAAATGCAACCCAACTCTCATTAGGCCCACGACGAAGCAGCAACGACAGAGGGAGGGCTGTGCTGTTCGGTGTGTGCGTCTGCACGTGCGTGCGTGCGTCTTGTCCAATTAACTCATTAAAACCGGTAAAGCATCTATGTCAATTTAGATTTCTTTGGATATTCAGAAATAGCAGATCTACAAGCTCATAGTGTGTCACTACTCACTTCGTGCCACGCTATGAGCTTGTAGATCTGCTATTTTAGAAAAACCATTAAGTACAACTACAAATATTTGAAATATTTCAAATCTTTCAAATCTTTGCTTCTGGGGGGTACCTGCCCTGGAACGATATATTGTGAGATGGGGGTTGGCAGCGAAATGCATATAATTTCTGTGGGGTCCTTGGCATGAAACAGTTTGACCAAAACCAAAGGTATAGCTAGCTAGTACACTACATAAGTTTTTCAGAAAACTGTTATGATTTAGAAGCCATTTTCAGAACGGGCCTCAGCCCACAGGTCCTTAATAGGTTAATGTCTGAGCCTCCTCCCCATTGGTCTCTGACTAATGGGTACCAGCACCACTCTCTGGCGTGGTGCTGAAGGGCAGAACCCCAGCCAAAGGGGTGGGAATCAATCAGTGGTCAGAGCATCTGTTGCACAATACAGAACAATGCAGGGTGTTTTGTGCTGGGGATGGCATCGCACTGAATGAGAGAGAAAGGCCAGACAAAATGCTTCATTACACAGAGCAGATGCCCATGCGGCAGCGGGCATGATGAGGCGGCGTTCTCTTAACCCATTCAAACCTGAGCCCGCTTCTGCAAATGTGTCAGGTTTTCTGAAAAGCTTGTTGCTATATCAGTGGCGCTCTCAAACCTTTTCATGTCGACAAGGACCCCCAAAATTATGTGTTTGGCCCGTGGACCCCCAACTCAAATAAATATTTTTGTTCCAGAAAACCCCGCAAAACAAAGATTTGAGTTGCGTTTGGTTTGAAAAATATATTCAAAGATTTACACAAATGTTCATGATTTTTCAAACATATCTATACACGCTCATAGTGCGACATGTCGAGGCACACTAGATGAGCTGCCTTGTATATCTGCTATTTTTTAATAGCCCTGGTGGTATAAAATATGTTTAAAGTTGGATAAAATGATTGTGACACTACTAGTATTAAGTTAATAGTATTAACTAGATGCTTTCCGGTTTTGATGGGTTAATCACATGTCATGAAGTTTTGAACGCTAGCGTTTCTATGCTGCATGGGCATGTCGTGAGATGGATGTGTGAACATTAATTTGGCTCACAATTCACAATGTGTGTCATGTTGTGAGCTTGGAGATCAGCAATTTTCAGTGAAGAGATTTCTTTGGGGGAAATAAATAGGTTATAGGTCTAACACTTGGCCTTGGAACCAATGGCCTTGTGTTTAAGGCGCATATACAGTAGGGTCTAATGCAGCCTGACAGTGAGTCTCTGGTTCGATTCCCGAGCCTGACGGCCTTTGCTGCGTGTCACTCCCCTTCTCTCTCTTCCCATTTCATGTCACTCTTCACTGTGCCATATAAATAAAGGCAGGATAAAAGGCAGAAAATATCTTACTTGAACAGTAAATGGTAAATAAATGGTAAATGGTGCATTTATATAGCGCTTTTAGACAAAGCTCTTTACATTAGATTGGGTGCACATTCACCCATTCACACACCGATGGCGGAGGAAACCATGCAAGGCAGCAACCTGTTGATCGTGAACAATTAGGTACACCCGGATCAAACTGGGAACCTCACGGTTTCCATCCGGCCGCTCTACCGCCCACTCTACCCCTGAGCCACTGGCGCCCATGACAATATGACAAACGTTGCTCAGCACCAGGTGTAATATAGGTGTTATATAAGCTAGTCCGTTGAAAGCTGTAGTTTAACATGGCTGTCCTTTTTTCCCGCCTCAGAGAAACAGTGAAAGGCAGAGTCAATAAGTCACTCAGCTCTCTTTGTGCCTCTTGCCGCTTGGCAAGAAGGGTAAATAACTGCTGAATCACCGCCAGAGAGATATGCAACGGCAGATACCGTTCGGTTTATACTGCCTTTGTTCTAGGAGTGAAGACACTATCGACTGCAACTCCAGGCCGCTCCGAGGCATGTTGCAATTAAACTTAAGCACTGACATCATGCCTACACAGCTGCTTTATAGAGCATTAATCAAAGGCATGCGAATAATATGGAAGCATGCCTTGATTATCAGCCTCAGTCTTAAAGAATGATGTAACCTGACGCCAAGGAGGGTCGATCATTCCCTGTACATAAGAAATAATACGTTTAGGGAGTGGAGAGAGAAAAGTCCATATACGATAGATAAGAATGTATAGCAATCGGGCAAGAATGTATTTACCTATAAGTTATAACACAGGCCACAGCTAAACGCACACACACACACACACACACACACACACACACACACACACACACACACACACACACACACACACACACACACACACACACACACACACACACACACACACACACACACACACACACACACACACACACACACACACACACACACACACACACACACACACACACACACACGAGGCCTTTTTAATCGGCGGGAGCCGAGGCCTTTCAATGTAACTTTAATTGTGTGTGTGTGTGTGTGTGTGTGTGTGTGTGTGTGTGTGTGTGTGTGTGTGTGTGTGTGTGTGTGTGTGTGTGTGTGCATGAAGTGTCTGTGTGAAGTGCAGTGTCAACTGCTCAACAGCTTGTGGCCTTTTATCAGTGTACAGCCCAGCCCCACCCACCACCACCACCACCACCACCACCACCACCACCACCACCACCACACACACACACACACACACACACACACACACACACACACACACACACACACACACACCAACCCCCAGGCTCTCCAACGGCCATAAAGGCCGGAGGCGCTGAAGCCCTTCTCTTCCTCCACTGACAAGATGAGATAATAAAGGCCCACGGCGCTGTAGCTTTAAAAACAGAGTGCTGGTCAACAAAACACTCGCTGACTGACAAAAAAGGCCCTGCTGTCTTTCTCTTTGTTGTACTTGTTCTGCTCTCACTGTGGGGCTTCCATGGAGCGCTGATTATCGCTGCCGACCCCCTCGGCTGAGCATGGAGGCTTTCAAGGACCATAGCTGTTAGTTATGATAGTTATATTTTAGTTAGTGTCGTTGCTGTGAATCCTTGTGTCCCCCCCCCCCTCTCATTTCAAGGCAGATAGCTCTGTCCACATAGTCCGTACAATTGTTAACGAATCACAGTGAAAAGAATTTCATAGATTTTTTTATTTTTATAATTGATTAAATCAATTAGTCCGACCATTTATGCCCCGGGCCATTTTATACTTTGGTGTACAGTGGTATTATGCAAAGGTATTATGTCTCTGTCGGGTGAAAAGCTCATTATGTCCAGACCAAAACTTTTACTTTTCAGGTTCCAAATAAAGAAAATAGCACAAGTAGAAGATCTACAAGCTCAAACACATCGCTGCTGTGTGATCAAGTACCGTAGTGTTCATTTACAGGGAAAAAAGAAATAAATGTAGTCAAAATAGCAGATCTACAAGATCAAATGCAATGTGACACGTTGTGAGATGTAGATCGGCTATTTTTGACGAGAGAAAAAAATCTATTCCATCCCCAAATAAATTATTTGATTAAAGGGGAGTTTTCCCCTTCTGCTGTTCCTACATGTTTGCTCCTGGGGGGGGGGGGGGGGATTAATGGTTGGGTCCCTGATCTAAATGACCTGCTCAGTATGTAAAGTGTCACAACAAGAGATAACAGGAGTGTGTACAGGAGTACAGTACAGGACAGGACAGGGCAGGGCAGGCCACACGTTCACACCATCTGACTGGCATGCTGGAATCACAGAGGACACACGTTTAGGAGACGTGTGTCCTGGGTGGCCCGCTACCACAGTACCACCCCTGTCCCGTAACAAGACCTGTTAACGTTATTACACCCTGTCCCTGGCTAAATTTACCAGCACCCACGGGGTGTCTGCCTGGTAACTCTGCATCCGTCTGTCTATGCTTGTGAGGGCCAAATGTCCCCATCAGTATACAACTGTCCTCGCCCCCACAAGTGAAATGGGTGTTTTTATGGCTATAAACCATAAAGGTAGGCCTGTCCCCGACTAGGAATTTAAATAGTGGAATGTGTTTGGCCAATTGTTGCCTATAGTGGACTAAAATAATAAAAATATATATTTATTTTTGCATGATTTCACTGAGATTGGCAGTCCAATCAGTTTGATTGCACGACATAAAAACTGTTACGTAATAGATAGACTGATAGAGGATCATTCCATTTGGGCTGTGGGGGACTGGGGTGCTTAATGATTTAACATGATAATAACGATATACACTCGGTTTTTAGTCATGATATATAGCCTATTTTTATCAATCAGTTGAATCAGGCAAAGAAATGCATGATTCGACTAAGAGATTTGTAGTCGAGTCAGACTCCCTCGATCGATTAGTCGAATAGTCGAGTTAGGCTTCCATTTAGGAAAATATTCAGGCTAGGGATTAGGATTAGAGGCCAGGTTTAGAGTTATCCCTGAATTATCACTTAGCGGAGCGGCACTGTCACGCACTGAAAGATGCAGATGGCTCACAACGCGAGGCTTGGGCTTGTAAATCGGCTATTTGTGGCTTTAACCAAACAATATCAAGACAATTATTACACATGCCATTTTTCGGTAACCTGACTCCACCAGATGGAAGACGCCATGTTTCAATAATAATCATAATAGAGCACCGAAGTCCTGACGTAACTCGCTCATCCCGACGATTCCCCTGGTTCGCGGAAGTAATTTCTCTATGGAGAATAACACAGGGTGATCTTAATATCGTCTACTATAAGCGCTGTGGTCCAAAAATAAACAAGCTGTCTCTGCGTTATTGTCAGGGAGGTGTCTCTGTATCGTTTGCAACAGTCAGTCACTCATATATGATACAGTCTGCTTCTAGCGAAAATCTAACTAATTCAGCAGCAGTAACATTAGCGTTTTCTAGTTGATTCTTCATATCCATATGAGTGAAGCGGCCGGGGTGACATGTTTATTTTTCAAACACAGTTGTTATATGCGATCTAAAATCACCTCAATGGGGATTTCAATGCAACTAAACAAATACATGAACCTGGGGACTGACGGCCTCTACTGAAAGTGACGTCAGACTTCGGTGCTCTATAATAATGGATTGCATTTTTAGAGCGCTTTTCTATGCACTACGTGCTTACTCAAAGTGCATACAATGGTCCATTCATTCATACATACATTGGGAGGTGAAGCGGCGAAAAGTCACCGCCAGCGTCCTCACTTCCCACTGTTTGTTTTGGTAGCCCAAAACCGTCTAAAACAAACATTGAAAACACCAAATCACAGCGAGAAGTCAGTTTTCTTTTCTGCACCACCGACCACACTACACTACTGCAGTGGCTGATGACTGCACCAAGAGGGAAATAATGGCGGGTTTAAAACGTATTTATTTGTAAACACAGAGCAAAGTTACATACTATACCATTATACTTTGCCATAATTTACCTTTTAATTGTGGGGACCCACTGGAACCCCCCTCAAGGACACCCTGACGCCACTTTGATAACCGCTGGATTGAAAAGCAAAGACGAATGGAGAAACCGAGACCGCCAAACAGTCGATTGAAGGATTTCCTAGATCTGGTGGCGTGGTGGGTGCCTGGCCCCCCTTGTAGGCTGTTAGTCTGTTCATTCCAATAGAACAAAAGTTCCCAAACCTTTCAGGCTGTGATGAGACCCCCCAAAAATAATCATATTTGAACTGGAGACCCCCCCCCCCCCACCCTGACAAGCACTTGGAATTGTAGGCATTACATTTAGTTTGATTCAGTTACACAAATGAATATGGTGAAAATAGTTGAACTACAAGTTCACAAGGCATTGTGACTGTGAGCTCAAAATTATCTTTGTTCAAGACCTGTCTGTGTCATCAACACTCTCTCAGCCACAAGACATAACCGTAATCACAGGACGTTCACCAGATCAATGCAGAAAAGCTGAAGTCACGTAGGGAGTCCATTTAGTGTAGAATACCGTGTCATACTAGTGGGGACTCAGGAGGCCTGGGGTTGAGTCTATCTTGGTAATATATCAAAGCTCTTTGATTAAAGTCTTCCGTGGCGGAGGAGGGGAAGGGAGAGGGTATGGTATGGTCTGACAACCCTGCACAGTCTCAAAACAAATTACATCCAAATGAGCTCCAATTGATATTTCACCAAAACACACGGAAGGCAGATGATGACATATGACTACATTGGAATCAATGTAGTCATATAGACGAAGCTTTAAATGCTTAGTATGAGGTATAAAATACAGCAGCCTTGTGTTCATAAAACAGAAAGATTGGGTATTGGGTAAGACTGAAATGATGTATCTTTCAGGACCTTTCACTGCTTTGTCTCAACCATTACTCAATGGCTCTGGTCTCAGCCACCACGGTGGATATTTTGACATTCCGTATTTATTTATTTTTTATGTTGCCACTACTGTTGGAGCAGCCATAAACTACACAGGTTCATCTCGATGTTCTGGACATCTTTGTAATGTTAGTGTTAGTAAAAAAGCAGGTAAAAGAGTAATGTTTGAGGCAAACTAACATCAGTCACTCTGCCGTTCACTGTAGTGGAAGAGATGCGCCTGGTGAGGGTTTAAACCCCGCAGCTACGTCGAGTCCGCCTACAGGAAATACGTAGGCTGCGACCATGAAACCGCTACGGAATCGGTCTATAGGATCTGGCCTGACAGTGAGTCGCGGGTTCAAGTCCCTCACTCTCCCTCTTTCCTGTCTGTCTTCACTGTAACTATCAATAAAAGGCACAAAAGCAAATCTTAAAAAAAAGAAAAGTACATAATTATGAATGACCCAATTGAGCCCTATTTCAACATCAGAATCACATCTCATTGATGCATATAATGGAAGACCTGTGAATCTGGCCGGCCTGCCACTTCTGAAGCCAAATGATAAACATGTGGCCAGTGTGCGAGCACTTACTGGAATCAAAGTGCCGCCTTGATTTGACACAGGAAAGTCCCTCTTCACAAGTTCACTGCCATTATTCATCTTTCTGGAGTGTTTGTACTTTAGTTATCCCTCTAACTGTGCGCCTGTGTGTGTGTGTGTGTGTGTGTGTGTGTGTGTGTGTGTGTGTGTGTGTGTGTGTGTGTGTGTGTGTGTGTGTGTGTGTGTGTGTGTGTGTGTGGCTATGTGGGGTGGTCTTGGCGATGAAGCAGAGAGAATTTCGATTTCCTGGAAATGTCGAGTGGTTTGGAATGGATTTACGAAGACGGGAGCAATTCTCATAAGATGAGCAGCACAGCACGCAAGATCATCCTAAACCTGGTGTTTACGAGTGTATGTGTGTGTGCGACACTGTGCGTCCGTGCAATGTGTGCATGAGTGTATTGTATGTGCACAAATACATGGAGCAACAAGGTAATAATACCAAAGTCCATCAACTGCTCTACAAAATTCAGTTGGACTTTGAGAGAGTACAAATGCAACCAAATGGAAATGGAAACCAAAGTTACACCGGAAGATTCTACTGTGTACTGCCCCGTGTCGCTGTCAGATGGGGCGTGTACGGGTTAAAAAAGGTCATCAGGAAGATCTGGCCCACTTCCCTGACATGACATACACACACACACACACACACACACACACACACACACACACACACACACACACACACACACACGCACACACACAGCTCCCGGCGGGCTGAAGACAAAGCCAAGCGGAACGGAAGGTCCAACAGAAGAATCACACACAGATCACGACTGTGGGGAATTAACAACAGCAACAAGAAACAATGAATGCACTCACTGGAAACGACAGAAGCCAAGAAGTCCTCCTTCTGACACACCCTAAAGCTACCAGCATACACACACACGTAACCTACACTGTGAAATCAGCGCTTCGCTTACTAGTCCATTCGGTTCCAGGTTTTATAACCTCCTGAGTTACATTATACTCAGGACAGAGGATTATACAGTGTGCGTGTATATTATGCACAGAAACTGGCCTATATGGCAGGTATAGCGTCAACGCCCTACACTTAATACAACGAGACAAAAGGGACTGAGATATTTATCTATCAAAGTATTGTTACAAGTGGACCACCGCCGGCCCCCCTGGGCTGGATTAAAACTATTATGTCCTGTTGGAGAGCAGGAAGGCCATGAATAACGCCTTTGTGTTCACATGGGTCACACGGTACAAAAAGGAACAGAGATATGGATCTTTCATTAGGGATGCACCAATTAATAGTAGGGATGCGCCGATCCGATACTCGTATCGGAGATCGGCGCCGATCCGGAGCTAAAATTCTAGATCGGGTATCGGTGGCAATGGGCCGATCCATTATCCGATCCAGTTGCCGCTCCGTTCTCCCGTTGGAACTTGAGACATGCTCCTGTCTGCCCAGTGCACAGCGCACATTCAAACAGCCCCCAGGCTCCCTCAGCCCACTCCCTCCTGAGCCTTGAGGTGAGGGAGAGGAGGGGCTCATAGTCACCGCTCACTGACACTGCGCTGAGTGCTCTACAGTACTATCTGTCTCGTTCTGTCTCGTTCTGTCCCCCCGCTGTGTTCTTAACTTCTTTAACAGGTCGCTCGTATTTCTTTATGTAAGATAAAGAATCCGATGAACACGGAGAGCCAAAGAGGACAGTTGCCAAAGCCCCAATTCAATTACATCCTACTTGTTGTTGCTGTTCCTCATGTTAGCGATAGCTGCTAAAGCTATCAACAGTAGCAAAAACACAACACTGCTAGGCTAGCAAGCTAACGTTGCAGCAACAGGATCGTTGTGTGTGTGTGTGTGTGTGTGTGTGTGTGTGTGTGTGTGTGTGTGTGCGTGCGGGGATTCCGAATATTAAAATAATAATAGTAGTTTGAGTATGCTGGCCCACAGTAGCTACAGAATGTGCGTAGGGAGAGGGAACATATGGGGCTAATGCTGGCCATGAATCATGATCCATTGAATAATATCTGAATAGAACATTAACTAGTTATAAATAAGGAATAGAAACCAAAATGATGTGGTTGACTATCATCAGAAAGAAATTTAATTGTGGTTGTGCTTTACAACTTTCCTTTTATGTGTAGGCCTAGCTGGTTTATAATCCATAGTTACTATGTATAATAATAATAATAATATTATACATAGTAACTATGGATTCTAAACCTACAATAATAATAATTATTATAATAATTATAGGCATAATATTATTATGCATAGTAACTATGGATTATAAACCTAAAATAATAATAATAATTATTATTATTATAATAATTATAGGCATAATAATAATAAAAAGAATAAACATTTTAAAAACTATGAAAGTGCATAATACTGCACAGCTTTTATTTGTACTTAGAATGTTAAACCCTCAGAAATCGCCGTGGTTGACCAATATTATTAATCCACGTGTTAATAATATATATTATATTATATTATATATAATATATATAATAATGTATTAAATACATTACATTATACATTAGACATAGGGTATCGGATCGGTACTCTGTATCGGCAGATACTGGACCCCCATGTATCGAAATCGGTATCGAATGCCAAAAAGCCGGATCGGTGCATCCCTAATTAATAGTACATGTATGCACGGGGATATCTGAGCGTACTGGCCTGGCGTGTTGTGCTACTGCTGCTGCCACCGGTGTAGCCGCAAATGAGACCAGATGACATTCAGCGGCGCCGGTGGCATGATGTTGATCTGATGTTTCATCAATCTATAATATAGATCATGTAACTGTAGATTCTATATGTGATTGAATGTGTGCTCATTAAAAGTGAGGCTATGGTGAACGTGAAGGGCAAGATTGTTATTGTTATTGTATAAAAAAAAAGGAATTCCCAGTTGGAATTATGACCCCGAACTGGCACAGTCAGAGAAGAGGTGGCATCTTATAACCCCCCCCCCTCCCCACCCCGTTCCCCTTTTGTTGTCAGCTCAGCGTCTCTGCGGTCCAGAGAGGGACCACCTGTTTTGTGTGCGTGTCCATACGGAGCCAGAGAACAATGAGTGTCCGCCACACTGTGAACAGAGCAGAGCTGACCCGACTCAGCTGCACTGTGTGTGTGTGTGTGTGTGTGTGTGTGTGTGTGTGTGTGTGTGTGTGTTTTCCACTGCAAGCATGTGACATGACTGGTCCGCTTCATGTCTGTGTGTTGCCGCTCCAGCACGCACGTTGCACAACCGGGCGGTGTTGAGCCAGTGGTGGAAGACAGTACACTGATTTATTTGTTATTTAAGTAAAAGTAGCGATACCACAATATAAACATACTCCGGTATTCATAATCAGTACAAAGGTATTACAAAAATATGCTTGCAGTACCAAAGTAAAAGCACTCAAATTGTTATAAATATAATATATAAAAACAAAAGTGTGAATGTAAGTATTGACATTTGACAATCAACATCTGCAAAGTAATTTTAGTAGAAAGTGCAATATTTGTCTCTGAGATGTAGTGGAGTAGAAGTATCGTATAGTATAGTAATTTCAAAATAAAATTGTACAATACTTATCATCTCTGTCAGGTGGAAACCATGTCCAAACATTCTCAGATTCACATTCAAAAGTAGCAAAAATAGCAGATTTACAAGCTCAAAACGTGTCGCTTCTGGCCACGTCTCGAGCTTGTGGATCCGCTACTTTTGTGTGACGCTGTAGTGGTATGATCAAGTAGGGCATTCATTTACACCCCAAAAAAAAGGAAAAATATGGAGATGTGAGGTTTCTCCCTGACAGCAACAATATACTTAATTACTCGCCAGTCGCCACCCCACCGCTGGGGTGCGAGGGCCTGTTGTCAGAGCAACGGTATGGGTTGGAGGAGGAGGAAGGGGGGAGGGAGGGTTTAATGGAATCATACTTAGTTAATGCTTAACCGTGTTTTCAACAGAAGCTTGAATCAGTCCTGTCACGGACCACAGAACAGGGAGGGGGGGACCTATTGAACTTGGCTGTTGGGTTTTAATAAAAAAGGAGTCTACCAGGAAGACTAGAAGGTCCGCTCCGCTGCCTCCTATATTAAAATCACTTTCGTTAAAGGCTTTAGGTCAAATAAAACAGCCCATAAATTGGATGGGATTATTACCACAGCAAGCAACCCAGTCTTCTACAATGATACGTAAATCTTTTATACTTACGTTAGTGTTGCACTTGCACACACAAAATAACTGATCTACTTTGACTGAATATTTGACTGAATATTTTTTATATATATATATATATATATATATATATAAGCTCACAACGTGTCGCATCACGACCATAGACTGTAAAAGATCACTTCAAAACCCTGTCCGCCTGGGCAAAACACTTGGGAAAGAGTGAGTCTCTGTCTGGCACAGCACAGAATGATCCAAGTATGACAATGAAATCAAGGGCGAGGTGTTTTCTGAGGAAGCACTTTCTCACCACAGACAGTGTGACTCAGTCATTCATACAGGAGGTTGAAACAACAGCACAGCAGTGACACACCACAACATGTTGGTGTATCCGGGGCTACCACAAAAGATGACAACAAAAGCCAGATTCCAGAATCCAGACACGCAGACAGTGACAGAGGCTTGGCTAGGGGGGACAGGTGTGTAACACCGGGGCTCCACCGGGCGCGTCAGCATCGCGTCTCCGTCACAGAATGTTCCCTTTTTAATAGTTTTTTGACGCACACGACAGAGACGCAACTCGCCCGGTGGAGCCCTGGTGTGACAGTGAAAGAGGCATGACTAGGGGGGAGGGGTGCAGGTGTGTCAGTTTCAGCTCAGCTGACGGAGTTGGGAACGTGGTTCACTGGTGAATTTATGTCCAACAGAAACCAAAGCGAGGTTGTTGTTCTCAACCTTCCGGAATGCAATGATCCTGCCCTCTTTTCGTGTCTTCAGCTTGTGTGTGTTTCTCATGATAGTGATGAGGAGTTAAGTTAGTAATCCAAACCGGTTTCACAACTCTAAAGCAACACCAACAACAACATGCGGCCATAAACAAGGGAGGGTTACTTACGCCACAAAAGCTAATTACGAGCTTTACATGATAAAGCATACAGTTAATCTGCCACTGTGCTTATTTTTTCTTATTCATAACAATGCCCAAAAGAAAGGGAGTCTACTGCCTAAACGTAGGCAGGTCAGGTGCGTCATATACCGCAGAATGTGGAGAGGACAATCGAAATCTATTTTGTTTAAGATGCAAAGTGCACAAGAAAGCATGATGCTTTGGTGCTACTGCATCTGTCTTGTATACTTTGCAACGTAAAGCTGCAGACAGTATGTAACTTTCCTCTTCTACCCTGAATTTGAACCCGGTTTTGCTGACATGTTTACCATTGAGCTAATAGAGTCTGCCTGCCCTGCTTTTGCTCAGGGGACTGCCACGAGTGTTTCAGTCTCTGCCCATTCATGTGCCACGGGAATTTTAAAGTGAGGTGCCTTATTCATGGGGCAAAGATTTGCTCACGGATAAGCAATCACGGGAGGATCGCGGACCACCCGATGCATGATTTTCTTTTAAACTGTGATCAGCAATGGGATTAAAATCCTAGATAAAATGGTGTTAAGATTTCGGCTATCGTTCAAGTCATGGTTCGAGGGGGAACCTTTTTACTGACGTACCAACCACTTCCGGTTTATCTCCTAGACACAGAGACGCTGATAGACAGTAGTATAGCGCGATGCGATCTCAAACACAATCAAAATAAAACATTAAAACACAGATCTCCGTCCAGGGCAGAGTGAACTGATTGATTTGAAAAGACAGAGATTTCCAGCCATGGCAGTCGGTGTGTTAAAAACTAGTGGATCGGCTACTTTGGATCCCTGGGGACCCAAAGTCTTTTGGGTCTCGACTCGAGCCAAAACGTTTGTGAACCACTGTGTTATGGGGTCAGGCAGGGCTGGCAGGCACATGCAACAGTCAGGAAAGGAGATACGATGTGGGGCCAGGGCCATTACAAACTGTTGTCCAAGGCACTGGGGCCAGAGCCATGACAAACTGTCGTCCAAGGCATGGATCCGGGCATGTAAGAGGCTCCACTAAGGTTTCACTTTGGGTAATAGAGTTACAGCGACGACTCAATCTGGAGACTTTCCAGGGGGTTACGGTCGGCAACAGTTGCCAGATTCTGCAAGAGAAATAAGCAACCATGTCTACGAAAACAAAACATGCCCAAAAGAAGCGACTTATAGGCCAGTAAGGCCACATGATCACTTTAAAGCTATATGCATCAGCTATTTTAAAGTAGCCTACAACGAATCGTGAAGTGTTGTGAGATTCTAGATCTGCCATTTTCCAACACACACACGCACACACACACACACACACACACACACAAACACAGTAGCTGCGTATTGGAGTGACTTAGCACTGCTCAAAAATCATTAGGAAGCAAGCTCAAATAAGCAACTACACTTTAGACAAGCCCTAAAAAGCAAAACCAATATTTACAATCAACTTTACGGAAAGAAGCAGACATGGCAACACTGAGCAGACTCTACTTTCTCCGGAGAATTAAAACAAGTCTGTTGAAAATGTGTAGCCTCTCTTGTGCCATCACCAGAACTACTTCAACTGTTCCAGAATTGAACTCTTGTCGGCACGTTTCTAAAAATTAATTTGTTTCCCCCTGTGAAGTCTGGTTGCGTTTTGCTTTTCACGCAGGGACGGTTCAAAGAGAGAAACAACACACAGCCTTATCCGCAGGGCGATTCATCTTCGGTTCAAAGGCGTGAGGCAAGCAGCTACTCAGCTAGCGGCAGGCTTCCCCCCTTTCAAGAAGGAAAGGAGGGTAAGGGAGGCTCCTGTATTTTTTTTGTCTGAGACAAAACATCTCTGAATCCCAGGAGAGTTCACTGTGATCCATTTACGCTGTCCAAGACCAACAGCTGAGAATGTGAAACATCCATCAAGCTAAACATTGTCTAAACTATTTTTCATGTCAAGAACCCCTCAAAATTGATACATAACATATTGGCCCGCCTTCTGTAAAGATACCAGGGCACGTACCCCATATAAGAAGAATTTTCATAGACATTTAAAGTAGTTCACAAAATAAATACACATTTTCCATCAATTACACACACAACTAGAAAAAGTGCCCTTCCGGGCACAGGTCTCCACCAGGTTATCCACAGATCCGTGCAGTTAGAGGTAAAAACACTTTTCGGCCAGTTATAGCGCCACCTTGAGGCTGAGTTGAAATTGTTCATGTGGCATTTTGTCCTCGGCCTAGTGGGAATGTGGGTGCACAATTTCACGGAAATCACGCGATGTGTTCATGATTTGCAGCATTTTGTTTGAAACTGAGCACTCCTGTGAACTTTGGAAGGCAATCTTAACCAATCAGGATGGAGTCTGATAAATCTGAAAGACCCGTTTAGTTGAATGGCTCTAGAGAGACTGTGTACCAATTTGCGTGATGTTTGGACAAAATCTGTAGGTGTACTGTGCAAAAACTTGTTTTGCACAAAGCGGCCTCCTGGTGGCGCTATAACAGGCCGTTCTGGAAAGTTTGGGGCAGAGGTTCATGGTTGGCATCCAGGGAGTGTGTGTGCAAAATATGGCATGGAAAAACTTGTTTTGCACAAAGCGGCCTCCTGGTGGCGCTATAACAGGCCGTTCTGGAAAGTTTGGGGCAGAGGTTCATGGTTGGCATCCAGGGAGTGTGTGTGCAAAATATGGCATCGACCGGGTTAACGGTGGCCGAGATTAGCTGTTCACGGACACACGGACACACGGACACACACACGGACACACGGACACACGGACGGACACGCGGACGGACGGAGTGCAAAACATACTCTCCCCACATGCCTTCGGCCTGGTGGAGACAATGAAGCCTTGTATTCATGAAGATTTTTTTGTTTTCATCGTATCCTAAACTAAACCCAATAGTGGGTATGCGCATGCATAAAAGTGAATTGCAAATCGAGTGGCAAAGTGAATTTAACGTTGTTAAATTAGGACTTTTTTGTTTGGATGTATGGGTGTCAAGTAGTTTTTTGCCACTTCCGGGTATAAGGATGATGAATGATGTCACGCGCATAGTCCGCATACCCTCTATTGGTTGATAACTATCAATCATTTGACTGGGGGACCTCTCAAGGACCCCTGGGGGTCCCCGGCCTGGACCCCACTTTGAGCACCACTGGTCTTCTGCCACAGACTCTAACCTCTTTAAGTAGACTGATAACCTGAAGATTGTCTTCCATCTAAAAATACATATCTTGTGGTTTAAGACATGACGGATGAGCTTAGCGTGTCACTGTGGTGTCAAAGGTCGGCCTTTTTGAACTGTGACTATGTGAGATCAATGTGTCTTTAACTGACAACGACAACATGCTGTGATGACCTATGATCAGTAATACAACATTGTGGCTACATAAACTCAAAACAATTCAGTTGGAGGCACAGTGGTTGAGTGGTTAGCGATGGCACCTCTAGCCAAGAAGGCCCTGGGGTTTAAGTTAACCACTTCAATCACAAACAAATTCTAAATAGCCAGTCATCGGGCCTAGTTTGAGGGCACCTGAGAATGGCTTCCCACTGTCCTTATGAAAGCTGAGGATATGTGCAAACATAATGACGTGTACAGTACAGTACATGTCATACGTTATTTTCAGCTGGATTTCATTATGAAATAGGATTCTACTTTGTCAGAGTGTTTTGAATGAATTATGTCAATTCAAGTCAGTTGTTCGTATTTTTGTTTGTCGCAGATTTTTATCATCATTTCACGCAGGTGGGTGGAGATCATTACCCAATAAATACCCAGAACCTTCGAGGGAGGTGTTCTTACACATTATTTCAGGTATAGGTCGGACAAGCCCTCCTCATAATAATGGAAGGATTGGATTCCAGTTAAAACAAATGCCCTTCAATATCTATTACCCTTTGTGAGGACGGTCATAATAAGAGTTAGCAGTCTCCCTCGGGGCCAGGGGACTAAATGCCAAGACTCTCTGCTGCTATCGTTCCATCACAACAGTACAGTGGCCTATATGGAGCCATGGGATAAAGGTGGGTGGACTGCAGAGTCCGCAAAACAACGTACATTCTAGGCATTTCCTGCAGCCTGGGAAGCAAGGGCACACGACTTATATAGAGAGACACATTCAGCTGGCTTCTGATTATTATGACCCTGTTACCCCTGAGAACAACTCTATTATGACCCTGTTACCCCTGAGAACAACTCTATTATGACCCTGTTACCCCTGAGAACAACTCTCATTCACTCTCACTTACCTTCACTCTCTCACACACTAGAGCCCAACCGATAATGTCGGTCTGACTGGTACATTGGCCATTATTTTACTTTTTTTACTACATCGGTATATCAGCTATGCAGCCGATGTGTGCAATCATTATAGGTGAAAATTGTCAAACATTTTCCAAAATAGCATGCGCGTGCACGCACACACCTGAAACTTTACTCATTCATGATGCACAACGATGAGGTGACTATGACTCCACACAGCAGCTTATACAAAACAAAAACACAATAATTAAAAGGAAAATGTTGATTCACCTGATCAATTCACCAGAGGTCTTTGTCATCCACTACAATTATTCACTGCTCATGAAACCGCCTGAAGTCAGCGCTTTTTATGAGAACCAGGCCATGAACGTGCCACCTCCCCCACTCTCTCTCCCTCTGAGGCAGATTCTAGGGAAATGACCTCAGAGCATTCGAACCCGGGCAGGTAGCCAGCAGTGTCCTCACTGTGCTGAGTGGAGAGAATGATGCTGATCCTCCTCTATAGCAGTGGCTCCCAAACCGGGGGTCCCTGAATAGTTATTTTGGGGGTCCCCCCAGATGATTAAGTGTAATTTGCAACATTATTTTCTCACTCAGTCTGCAGTAAACAAAGCAACATAAAGTATAAGTGTACGTTGTACTGTATGTCCACATTTCAAAAGTTACAATTTAATGACCTTAAGAGCTTTTTTTATACCAAATTGTCAAAAATGACTTTCAACAAGAGGCACTGTGAGCTTGTAGTTCGGCTATTTTCACAATATTTCTATCCCTGGAACTGAGTCAAACTAAATGTAGTTTGCTTGTCAGGGTGGGGGTACCCAGTTCAAATATGATTATTGTGGCGGGGGGTGATGATAAGCCAATGACATAAGAAATGTAAAAACAATTATTGATTATTCAATTATCCAAATTAAGTCTGTTAATCTCCAGTTCTAAATGCTTGGTTTCAAGCCCTACTCCATTTGCAACCCCCAACAAACAGCTTCACAGAGTGGGTGGGTAGGGGGTTGTGCACCCTCTGCTCTGACAACAGTCTGGAAGACACAATAGACCTTCTTGATGGAGGGATAAACATCTGAAGAGCTCTGGTACGGAGAGGACAGGAGGGGAGAGGGGCTGGAACAATAACTAAAGAGCTGCAGCGCGCACGGCCATGAGTTGAGTGCAGTAGCATAGCCACTAGCGAGGATTTTGCACCGGCCGATGGGTGACTTTTGTTCTGTGATGTCCTTTTAGACTAAGTGTTTGTC
The DNA here is from genome assembly GCF_964188405.1 of Protomyctophum parallelum. Classification (NCBI taxonomy): domain Eukaryota; kingdom Metazoa; phylum Chordata; class Actinopteri; order Myctophiformes; family Myctophidae; genus Protomyctophum; species Protomyctophum parallelum. The sequence continues at coordinate 26,038,571 of NC_139719.1, read as the reverse complement.
CTGTACTCTGTACGGTTTACATTTCTGCCTAATAAAGTACTTAATCAATCAATGGAGCTACTGCTGCAAACTTGCAAAGTAATACTGCTCATAAACATATGTACACTCTACAGTCTACAGTGTGAGACTGCACTTAGATCTCTCTCCTACGATAGGCCATGAGACATGCAGTCAGAACTTTTTTGGGACTCATTTCTACTGATTCTGACGAGGTGTTGTTGAGTGGGGTGTGCGTGAACTGCTCATTTGCCTCGTGAAGGGTGAAGGCTAACCTTTTGTTATACAATGACTCCTTAAATTACCGTAATCACTCTTAAACAGAAATTTGCATGCAGTTTGTCAGGCCCAACAACAATTTTGGAGGTGTTGTGTGTGTGTGTGTGGGGGGGGGGAATCTGCTGCAATACAAGCTACCGCTAACACAAAAATTAAACACAACACGAGGAACCCTGACAAAGGGACGGAGGCTTCACGCGTGTGTGTGATGTCGTGTGAATGCACTCCCTCTACCACCATGGGACCATCTGCTAGGCGTGCTAATGGTCAGGCAGAATCTGACCTAATAGCATTAAATCTCCCTGCCTGGCCACTGTCTGGTCACTGCGTGCTGCAGTGTCCCTTCCTCCTGTGCTTCTGTAGGGGCCCCTTGCTGTGTTACACTCAGTTGTGAGGCAGTGTCTCGTACAAAACAGATCTGCAAGCTCACCAAGTGTCAGCGTGTTGTGAGCTTGTAGAGCTGATATTTTTGGGGGTCTAGACAATGAAGTATAACTCAGGCTTTAGATACTGCAGTGCGTGCACGGCACTGCACCAGAGAGTAATATTTGTTTCCGTCTCACAGAAAATATCAATTGCTGAACATGGAAGCTTCTAAGACTGCATAGTAAGTAAAGCCTTACAAGCCATAATTATGGCCCATCTCCTGATTATGTAGTGTGAGGCAGCTTGATCAACCCCTGGACATGATGTACAAGACAAGTACATTCCCTGGACATGATGCTAGTATGTCACAGGGACTTACCCCCAATCAAACCCTTGATGCTGAGTGCCAAGCAGGGAGGCACTGGGTCCACTTTTTATAGTGGACACAGACCTCATGCAACACACTTATGCTAAGCGTAAATTCTGTGACAGTGTTTGGTTTATGTGCTTTCATTATAACCAGAACTGTCCCTGAAGGGGGAGGTAAGTTATCAAAAAAGTGGAAATAGCTGATCCAACGTGTCACGTACAAACAATTCAAAGTTTAAGTTCTGAGTTCATGGTTCCCAGAACTCAGAGTCAGTTCTCAGAACTCAGAGTCGGTTCTGAGAACAACCTCGAAAACTTGAAACAGAGCTGTAGCGTATCATGGAAACACATCCACGACACGGTTCACTTGGTTCTCGACTTCTCGTAGTCGAAAAGAGTCACATAAGACTGCACAGGACCCCACTCAAACACACACACACACACACTATATCACACTCTCTCTGCGCACACTAGAGGTTTAGGCGTGCTACAGGACCCCCTTGGTGTCAGAGGGCAAGAGTCAGTTCGCTGCCTGCAGGGCCAAAACAAACCGCAGCTCATTTGTCAAGACGTCCACTCACTTTTGTCCTGGCTAACGGTTTTTACAAGGAGGTGGGGGTTGTTGTTTACAGAACATAATGAACAATAAACTCAGGGTCCCCTGCCGATGTTTATTGTCGACATAGTTAAAATCAGCGCTCACTTAAGTGTGATTTATTTAACGCTAATAGGCAGGCCTATTAACAGCCAAGGCACTAGACTACAGTAAACCGCTCCAGTTGAGAAAGAGAGGGGGAGAGAGAGACAGATAGAAAGAGAGGGGAGAGAGACAGATAGAAAGAGAGGGGGAGAGAGAGACAGATAGATAGAAAGAGAGTGACAGATAGAAAGAGAGTCAGTGAAAGACTCAATTTCAATTAGCAGGGAGTAAAAAGTGGGTGAAATTCTTTGGCTACATCACAAGCTCCCATCATTTTCCGTCTTCAAGAAAGAATAGAAAAGTAATAGATAATGAATGAAAACAAAGACAGAGAAAGGAAAAGAAAGAAGGCAGTAGTAAGAGTAGTTAATCGTGGTACTAACTCCCCTACAGTTTGTTTGTTTGTACAGCTTTCCAGAACAGTTAACAGACTGAGTATGTATGTGGCTTTGGTAACTTGTTATGTAACTCAGTCACAGTGTAGAAAGCTGACACTTTTAATGCCAGACCCATCTGTCCTACCCTGATTAAACCATTCATGCTGTCAGAGAGAGAGAGAGCTGCCTAAAAGCACCAACCTGGAACACCATCTGGAAATATATTAGTGAAATGGAGACTAACTGGTCTACTTTATAGGCCAATTCACAGCTCACAACTACAGCACTCATGCAACCAGTTGGCCATTCCTTCTACCTCACATGAGACAGTAGTTCTTCTTAAACGTTTTATTTGTTTCAAACTTCAAAGACCCCCATGTGTACAAATTGAGCCTTGTGGGTCCATTTGGTTCCATGTGATGTGTACTCTCTCAGTGAAGACTATAAAACAAAAAGGCTTACACACTGAAAGACAAAAAAAGGTGACACTGTGAAATAAAGTGACAGTGAGAGTGGACACCACTGTAAGGGTCCTTTTGGAACCTTCCTGGGACCCCACATTGGGAAACCACTTACAGTAGACTAAAAATAGCATAACTTTCTCTGGTGGACAAAGCAGAAAGAATCTCCTGTTTCTGTCTAAACAGTCTGAGTAAACATGCTGACGATTGCAAACAACAACCTTGAGATGTTGGCCGTGACATCTAGCCACACATTCAACTACAGCGAACACACTCACTGATACAAATCTACAAACAAAGAACCAGTGGTCAATACATGATAATTCTATTCCACATTTCTCCACTACATCTCAGAGGATTCTTGTACTTTGGACTCCAAATACAATTATTAAAAAGGTGAGTTACTACATATTACTTATACTACTTACAGATACATTATTTATTATTATAACAAAACATACATTTGGCTATTCGTAAACAAGGCGATCTGCAAGCTTACGACCCATGATATATCGCCAGATTCGCCAGTGGGATGTGAGCTTGTAGATCTTCGAAAAGAGAAATTGAACATCCATAATGCATTTTCCTCACAAGTACATTTTTACACCAAAACTTTTGCACTTTTAGTCAAGTAAAGATAGCCTGATGAAGGCTGCATAGGCCGAACCGTTGCTGTTTACCTATTTAAGTTGGTTCACTGCATTTGAAGACAGTGTGCGGGTGTTTGTTCCTTTTACTTTAAGATGTTAAAATCTGAGCACTTCTTCTACCACAGCGAAGAACCAGCTAATACATACAGTAATAGTACTTAAAGATGCCTGCCAGCGCTTCAAGCATGCAGCCATGCACAGCCAGGTTAGGTCACCCAAGTGGAAGCACATTGATCATGGCCTCAACCCACTGGGGTCCAGCCCGGGGGACACCCCAATGGGAGCCTTCAGGGGGCCCCCTGAATTGAACTCAATACATAATTAGAACTAGGAAAAATAATTAGATCTATTTGATCCCACACAGGGGAAATCCAGCTTTCAGCATCTTCACCCATGCAGCTGATTGCTGGCTGCCCAAGTGGTCAGACTTGAGCGCAGGGGTAGAAGTGGGCCAGTTAGCCCTGGGTTAGGTGTCTTGCTCAAGAAAGGACACCCCGGATTAATCGATCCTGGGACCTTCATGCTTCCCACGAGGGATCTCTTCTCTACCCCGATCAGCTAGGCATTGAAATTGCTACAACAATACTATAACAACTTCTCCCTAGGCTATTCTATCAAGGACGTTTCTGTAGTATCACCACTATGAGTCTAGTTATTTCTCATTAGACAACTGAATTCAATTCAAACCATCGGAACCACCACATAAAATAAAGTTTATAAACCTCCACCCTACAAAATAAAAAGCATCATGGAACCAAATGGACCACCCCCGGGTCCATTTGGTTCCATTGTGTACCCTCTCGGTGTTAAATTAACTTGTTTTTCATCATGAATCATCCATAATAAATAACACAGGGCAGACTTGACATTCAAATGAGATGCAGATTGTCTCTTTACTACTTCATCCCTATTGTCTTAAGTTCCGCCCGATTATTTCCATACAGGAGCTACCTGAAAGTTTCCTTATATCTAAAACAACGTTCACTTACTTCACTATAATAATAACGGCAATAACTCCTTTATTTATGTCGTCTAAAAGAAGACAAACCCAGAAAGAAAGAAAGAGAGAGATACATAATAATGTGATAACAGCAGAACGTTACCTTATTATAATGGAGGGACGGGAGGGGATATTATTCCTTGTTGTTTGGTGATTAAGTTTCAGGCTAAAAAAATAATAATCCTCTGAAACTGGAAATTCCTCAAAACGCCGAGCGGAAAAAAACCTCCGTGTAAAAAGCTGTAGTGTAGCGAAGTGTCCGGTTGTTAAATTCACTCATAAACCTTGTTATATTTCCCACAGAAAGCAGTTATATTCATATTGAACAGAGCTCGCTGCTCTGTGTTCGTTCATGCGTCCGTCCGTCAAGTTTGCTGCTGGGCGCCTGTGAGTGTGAGCGAGCGGCGGCGCGCACGGCGCGCGTACCGTCGGTTCCCGCGAGAGCATCCCCCGCCCCCCACCCACCGTTTAAAGGGACAGTGTACCATCTTTACTTTCCCCAAGTCATTGATTGATTGAAATATTTATTAACAGTTTGCAGAATTACAATACAGGCAGAATTGACAGGCATAATCAGAACCTCAGTGGTTCTCAATGGTTTATTTTGCATGTCATGTTTATGAATTGAATACATAGGAGTAGGACCCGAATAGAAACAAGACCGGGTGCTATCCGGTGCTATCCTTTAGACCCAGTGTCTGACTACTCTGTATACTGTTTACATTTCTGTCTAATTCAATCAATCAAACCAAAACAATTGAGGAATAGATAATGGCATGAAAAACATTAGTTCTCAAAGTGAGGTCTGCATGGGGACCCCCTGGCAGGGGTCCTTGAACGGGGTTCCAGGGGGTCCCCAGCAATATTAGTGAATATAGCGTCACTTTTAGTTTAACCAATTTAACCCTATACATTGGCTATCGGAAAATAGCAGCTCTACAAGCTCACACTGTCGTGACGAGACATGAGCTTGTAGATCTGCTATTTTTAATAAAACGTTTTAATACATTTAAACTATAGAAATCTTGAAGGAGGGGTCTCCGGCACTAAACCTTTTCAGATGGGGATCCTTGACCAAATATAATTATACATTTGTATATATATACATTTGGGGGTCCTTTGACATGAAAAAGTTCTCTCAATACTATAGTTGGGGGATACAGTTCTAAACTAGAACTGCACTCTGTCGAGTGCATACTCGCTTGTTGCACACTAGTAGGCCATAAATGGCCTATATGGCCTGATACGGCAGTGGTGCCAGAATGAAACAATGGTAATTGTTTTTATACACTTCAGAAACATAATGTTGTAATGAATACGTAAGTGACGACTTTGGATGGTGACGTATATGTCAATCAGTGCCTCCCAAGACTAAAACATATCGTCATTACGTCACCATCGAAAACCAATTATACTCTGGCATTGGGTCCTTTAATCCACATATTTCTCACGTCATCATTGAGAGCTAGTTATACATATACTATATATATATGTAATTTGTAAGTTGATTAGCGGTATACTGTGGTTACTTTGCGCCAAAAACCGTCCCAGCCAACCCGCCACTTTTGATGCGTATGGAAATAAAACAGCAAATTGTGCCTGATTTGCTGGGACCAGATTACATACATGTATACACAGGAGCATTACCTTTAATCCTCCCAACACTAAAACATATCGTCATTACGTCACAATCGAAGACCAATTGCACTCTGGCATTGGGTCCTTTAATCCACATATTTCTTATGTCATCATTGAGAGCTAGTTATACATATACACACAATGTAATCTGGTCCCAGCAAATCAGGCACCATTTGCTGTTTTATTTGCATACGCATCAAAAGTGGCGGGTTGGCTGGGACGGTGCATACGAGCCGGGCGAAACTATTACTTGCGCACTCTGCTTGCGCAAGTAATAATGCATTCTAAGTGGGCTGAAAGTTGTAACCGGTGAAATAATAGTGAAATTACACTGTTCCACATTTTGCTAGGGATGTCGTCATCATCTTCACATGATGAACAGAATGTAAAAAGTCAAGTTCTTCCACCACTAAGTAACACACTTCTATTTTAACAAGTCACTTTGACACAACTAACTTTGAGTTGTGTGTGTGTGTGGTGGACTGTATGGTGGTAGAAGTGGGTCATTTATTTTGACAAACTTCTTTTCAAGGAGGAACAGTGTTAGGGTGTAAAAATTATTCCTTCCCAGAAACAGTGAAATGTTATACATGTACTCTGAACTCTGCCAATTTTGTTTAGTTTTGTTTATTGAAGGAATGTGATTTTTTTGAATGAGAGAGTACAGTCACTCAGTCTCTAGCCACACATTTCTTATGCTCTGCCTTCTGTAATCTACAAAATAAATATTTGATTCAATACGTTTTACTTGAAGATTTTGTTTAGAGTATACGGTAATTATAAATTCCAATTATAAATTGTTTAGGGTAGTTATGATGTAATTATTTGCCAGCCAAGTCTATAGACTTTAATATCAACATGCCCCACAAAATCTTGGCGCCCCTTAATACTTCACACGACTCACAAGTCTGATTTTAAAATGTGGTACCGTAAGAACACAACATAAGCTGAGGGCGTACATCAGGTATGTCTGATATACGTAGTCTAGCTCTGGTCCATAGCAGAGTAATATAGTAAGAGAGTGGCTCATTCTATCTCAATGGGATAGATCCAGCCATAGGAGCAATGTTTGGAACTATCAAAGTGTGTCCCTACTCTCCTACTCTATACTCTGGTCCATAGAGCCCTAATGCTGTTGCTGCCGTTGCATTAGAGCTATGCATGGGACTTTCAATGAATTGCCCTTGCATGAAATGCAGACCAGCCTCTCGACTTCTGCAAAAAAAAAAAAAACGTTTTCGCTACTCAGCAATAGGAAGACGGCACCACACCCCTGAACATATAGCATCCATTTTGTATGTCTGTCATGGGGCCTATATATATATTCTTTTACTGGCACCAAATCAGGAATGTGTGGTCTGAACATAAACCGCATACTGTCAAATTCAAGAGGAATGTTCCCTTTCTCCTTTCCTTCCTGTGCTGGCTCAGTCAGTGTGCTGTGATATAAACCATTACAATGATTGACCCAGCGGCCACCATTGATCTGTGGTATAGCAGCCAGGCACCCACTTCCAGACTGTGTGACATGCTTTGATCAATGGTTATCACAAAATGAAGCCAGTTTAATTGAAATCCTAATATAATAAACTCCGAATATTCAACAATGTCTGGAATATTAATACCTGGGGATCGATTTATCACATTCTGCAGCAGGATACGTTGTGATCATTAATGGATTTCTGCCCCTGTGGGTGTGGGGAGAATAAAATGGAATCTAATCATCCAATCATATACCGCAATGGTCATGCATGGGCCAATGCTGAGGTGCCACTTTCGGACTCCTACCATACTATAGATTGCCAGATTAGCATCTGGACATTTCTCCTATTAGCCCAGGAGAAACTATACTTGGACTGTTTATATTCTCAGTCAAATGCATACTTACTATACTAGAGCAGGTAAAATGTGTTCAGTTCAGCTGGTTGTAGACTAAGGTCACACCTAATACTTCGGTAGACTCGATGCGAATGGGCGGAGAAGTTGGGATTCTTGTATATTTAATTTGCTGCGGTTTGCCTTCACACTGGCTGTGTCAAGCGCAGCAAGGAAACGCAGCAAGTAATTTTATCAATGTGTTCAATTCATAAACTATAGGCCCTACACAGTGACATCTATGGTGTTAAAATTATACTCATAACGTGCATGTTTCGTGCTGTCGGGAACTGGACCTCTCTCTCTCTCTCTCTCTCTCTGTTCTTTTGGGCATAGAGGCACAGACAGAAAAGGTTCCTGGCCTAAGTCCCCACACAGTGACGGCACTCCATGTTTACGGCACGCACAGACAGATAAACAGACAGAATATTCTGTAGGCTACACTGCAGTGTTTTTATGTGTTTCCTTAAGCAATTGATTAATGTACTCCTCATTTCGACCATGGGCGCTGCATAAAATATGCCTTCTCCGTCTCCAACTGTGTTTAGCTCCTCACCCGCCACATTGTTTGCTTCATTTCCTTTATTTGCTGCGGATTGCATTCACACCTGCATATAATCATAATCAAGTGCGATTGGAAGCGAAGCGAAACCCCCGTTTTTGATCGGAGTAGAATGCAGTTCTTTGATTATCATTAGGATTCGAATGATGCTTCACACCTGCCAAACGAAGCGCACTTTCTGACAATGTGCAGCAGGATTCGTTTTAATCGCAGAAAAGCTTTCTGGTGTGAATGTCACCTACTGTAACTACACTACGAGATCATTCAGAGGTTTGGGTGCATCGCGACTCGTCTTGAGCTTGTAGATATTATATATCATAGGCCCAGTGGCGAAAATAGGCTTTATCAGCCATGGGTATTCTGATGAAAGGGGCCCCTCACATGCGCACACGCTGACGCACGATATTTGTCGGGTAATTTGGACCATTTGGCACGGTTCTGGCACGGTTCTACACGTTACTTTGGCCAAATATTAATCTACAATCATTCATTAGCAGCATCACGTGTGCTGCAGTGAAGAATGTGAAAGAACACTTTCATATCAGCAATTACTCACCGAATGAAGTGAACCTGATTAAAGGAGTAGTTCACCCAAATAATTACTTATTTCCTAGCCTGACCCAAACAGAGACATTTCTCGTCTAGAGGGGCGGGTCGCGCCTCAGAAATGCGCGCACCCTGATTGGATCTCATCGATCTGTCCGTCACCCCCGGCCCCTCCTCTCCCCCCTAGTGCAGTGCTACGTCACATCATTTAGAGCGACGCCCACCCGGAAGGGTTGACTCCCACTTTTAGACTGGTTCAGCCCACGGATTTTTCCAGGCTTTCATCTTTCGCGCAGACGAAATGAAAGCTACTTATTTCCTATCAATTACACACCCCATATTAACTTGAAGTTATGGAATTTCTTTTCGTTTTTGTCTAATTCCTGAGCAAATAATTTGATGATCGGGTCATCAGTCAATAGGAGACTGCGACAAAGCATGTTTTAATTCAAGGCTTTATGGGGCATTGATAGAACATAACATGAGTGGTGAAATACTCGTGTGTGTGTGTGTGTGTGTGTGTGTGTGTGTGTGTGTGTGTGTGTGTGTGTGTGTGTGTGTGTGTGTGTGTGTGTGTGTGTGTGTGTGTGTGTGTGTGTGTGTGTGTGTGTGTGTGTGTGTGTGTGTGTGTGTGTGTGTGTGTGTGTGTGTGTGTGTGTGATCATGATATTGAACCAATGCAAAGTATTAACAACAGCCTGTGAATAAATAACTACACTGGGTCCATTGGAACAACATTTCTTTTTGCACTGGCTCAAAAGTAACGCTGTTGAACATACAAGCTTTCTATCCAACAGCGACAATGTGTGGTTACACGATTACAATACAGACATCTGTTCTTCAGGTGTGAACTTGAACTCATGTCGTGCCCACATGACGCCCACTTGTCTGTTTAAACTTGATATGCCCGCCTGAATATAACCGCTGCAGTCGGGGCAGGAAAACCTTGTATCTCCATATTTGAACCTTTCTGTGTTTTTTTCCGCATAAATGAACTCTCTACTTGATCATACCACAATGTCACACAAAAGCATCAAAAGATCACCTTGTATGAATCCTGAGAAGTCCAAATGTCCAAACCGTTTTGGACATATGAGGTTTCCACCCGACGGAGGCGATATTTAATCAGCGGACTGCACGTTCTATAATGACCCAATTAGTGGCCCGAGTGCTTTTATGGCCCAGCTCGTTTTGGTTTCTGTCAGAAGAACTGTGTCTGAACGCAAGCTTCAATGGCATCCATCCTAGGATATAGCCGTCCCTCGCCCACGGGTCCAATCATTATTTCCGTGTGTTACCTTCTAATTTGTAATAATGTCCACAGCCTTTGTGGATAAAAAAGAAATGCAGGCGCTTGAGTGGCGCAATGCTCAAGTGCCTGCCCGCCACCACGGAGGGTTCATATCCACCAAGACGCATCCGGCTTTGTCGGGTGTCTACACACGACAAAGCCACGATTGGCACGTTCTTCGGGGGAGGGAAACCAGGATATAGGGTGAAAATTGGCAGTGTACGTAATTCTAGAGGAAGTGTTGGGTGGGAGGAGTAGGACGAAGGCTTACCCCTACGTCCTCCCAGTGGGGGCTCCTCACTGGTAAGTGAGTCAGTATAGGATACAACAGCAGTGACAACTGGAACATACTGTAATTAAAGCACCTATGTTAAAGGAGCAATTCACCCATTTTCAACCATATCATCATAATTTGTCCTAAAGTCCTATGACTAAACATTACAAGGTGACATTTCTGTCGACTCATTGGTGGGTAGAAAGTTCTGCCTACCAATGACACACGCTGGGCAAGACCTACGCTGTAGAGTGCATAAATGGAAGTGCTAGAATTTGGCAGAAGTACTGCTCAAGGAAATGACGATGACGCTTTACAAATCTGTTTACATTCTCCGTGTTGTAAATGGTCGAAACATGTCGTATCCGGGGGAAATACATCTGACGGATGTTCCGGCCCGACACTTCCAGCTATGCAGTCTCTGCCTTAGGTTGTGACCATGGGCTTTTCTCTCTGCAGATGAGTAAGACTGGGGCAGAGGCTTCCAATGACATAACCGATGGTGATTTCATGCTGAAATAAGAGCCATTGTCTTTGCATATAAAAGAAAACAACACCAAACGTCAAACGCTATAGACCTAATTATGCGCATTGCCAGTAGGCCACAGAGGTACCTCCACAGTTTATTCATTTTTTACCACATATATTTCAATATTTAACTTAAATGTCATAATGGAAGTTAAAGGGGCTTTGCTGGGGCTGAGACCTGGTTGAGATACACCGTTGTAGGACAAAGTATAGATAGTGTTGTTTAAGTGGTTCAGCCACAAATGGACAGCTTGTAATTCAACACCGCCACGAGGAATGTGACTACATGTGTCTTAATCACATCATTTAGGTGACACTATATCTCCTAAATGATGTGATTAAGTCACCCCTCCCCTCCCCCCCACACACACGTTTGTATTACCATAGTTGCGAGGAGTCGGAGGACATCAACCTTTTTAAGACAGTGATTTTATAAATGCCATTTTCAAGCTCGCAACCGTGTCGCAGCACGATCGGTGCATTGTGAGCTTGTAGATATGTTATTTTCAGCATGTGACACTGGCACACAACTAATCATACATCAGGCATAACTCTAATTCTAACCCCCTAAACTTGACCTCTATATACAGTACATACTATATGGCCCTGAATCTTGCACTAATTGTAATCCTATAACTCTACGGTAATGTCTAAACCATAAAACAACCGTCTCTTGTAGTACCAGGAAAATGTTCCTCACAATGTCTATTTGTCAAATTCTGCTATACTTGTGGGGACACATATAGTAGGCCTAATACAGGTACACAGACGGTGTGTTGCCCTGGGAACATGATCCCTGTCCCTGCTTCAGGCTTCAGGAGAGGGGGGGAGAGGCCCAGCATGGGATGGCTCTACGGGGTTTGACAGAATGAAAGAGATTCCATGCGTTTCCACAAACTGCCAACGCCATGCATTCATTCCCTCCTAACCACACATTCTGGGCATGTTGCTTCGCGCAGCGTTTTGAGCTCGTAGGTCTGCCACTTTTTCTGCTTTTGCGTGACGCTGTTCAAGTAGGGCGTTAATTTACAATAAATGAATACCGGTAAATAAAATATGAAGATATAGGAGGTTTCTGTTTGACAGCAACTGCATAAGAAAAAACCCAGAAGAAACAATGGTTCGCGATTTTGAAACGCCTTCACGGGAGTCTCTTTCTTCTGTCCGTAATGTATTCATAAACCGCCCATGCATCTACCTCCAAGTGCTGAACCGTCCTTGAAGGGGAGGCCCACCGCCGGGCGCCAAACGAGACAATTAAAGGCGTAGGAGTTTCAAAGCCCTTTTAAACTTCAACCTTCCGTATGGTTGTTTTAATGTTCTCCTTGCCTGCAGTTAAAGCTCAGCCAGGCCTTTCACATCCTCGACGGGGTCTCTGTTGTTAAAATGGAGACCACCGCCTCGGTGTAGACACATTCTTTATTCTATTGGTTGTTTTCTCGCAACTTAATTAACGTCCATAGCATAATGTACAGTGCATATATATATATATATATATATGCTGCTATGCACCCGTATGTTTACGTCTTACCTCAGCTATGCACCCGTATGTTTACGGCTTACCTCAGGTACCACACCAGAGGCCTGCCATGTGTAAATATGTACTGTAGATATATATTTTTTGTATTCATAACAAACAGAACCATAAAATTCACCTGAGTTCGGTTAAAACAGAAATGAAAGAAAACAAAGAAATAGCGAGAGACAGAAAGGCAGTGAATTGTAGAGAAAGAGAAGGAGAGTTAGGAAAGGCCTTTAATTGTGTCTCTTTCTCTAACCTTCTTATCTTTTGTTAGAAGTTGAAACACCCGGCCGGGGGCACGGTGGCACAGTCGATACTCACCTCACAGCTAGAAGGTCCTGGGTTCGATTCCCGCTGGGGGCACTGTGGGTGCTGGTGGGCGTGTTCTCTCCTCCATCAGTGCCCAAACCCGAGGCGGGGTTGGTGAAAGGGCCTTTCTGTGTGGAGTTTGCATGTTCTCCTCGTGTCCCCTAGGGTAGGTACCCTCACAAAAAACATGCAGTAATCCTGGTGTCTAAACTACCTCCCCCTGGTCAGCTGGGGCGCCTGACGGAGGGGAAAGGAACTGGTCGGAATAACTTGTTCCTTCCACGTGCTACGTCCAGCTGGGGAAACCCCCCCGTCAGGTGAAAAGAAGCAGCTTGGACTCCTCATGCATAGAAGGAAGCATGAGGTCAGTCCGCTGCCCTCCCCAGGTTAGCAGAGGAGTGTAGCACCCAGGATTAGATAATTGACACTGGGTGGAAAAAATGGGTTGCAAAATCGTGGGATAAAAATGTATTAAAAAAATAAATAAGTTGGAATACCTGCTGCTGATCAGTCTTCCGTGTCAGACTCATTTCTCTTGTGTTTTCCACAACTGGATGAATGCCATGTACCGTGCAGGTTCTCTGTAATATAGATTTAGTAGGTCAGCCCTGGGTCAAGTTGACGGTGATCCAATTAGCATCCCTCTATAGACATCATTATGCAACAGAGTGCCACCGTGGAATTACAGAGGGACTGTGCCAGCCAGTCCAAGTGGTGACAACATGAGAGCACTGACGAATGACATCCACTCCTGCTGAGAGAGTCACCATTTCAAGGACCATCAGTTTGATATGTATATGAGCCAGCAGCACGGACCCACCATTTAATATGATTTTAAACTCTGGGAGATGTGTACTCTCTCTGAGCTACAGACCCATAAAGGGTCCATTTGGTTGGATTTCTTTTTTTGATTGATTGAATTATCAGTCAGAAATCTAAACAGCACGTACGTGGTACAGTCAGACATTAACGATAAAAGCATATCTGCACATTTCTAAAGTGACAATTTAAGGACTTTTAAGACCTTTTAATACCAAATTGGCCAAATTGTCAAGATTGTTACGCAAGAAAGAGGCAAACATTGCGAAAATAGCCGAACTACAAGCTCACAGTACGAGGCGTTGTGAGCTCGTAGTTCGGATATTTTCAGAATATTCATCTGTGGAACCGAGTCAAACTAAAGGTAATGCCTATATAGTTCAATGTGTTGTCAGGGTTGAAGGTCCTCAGTTCAAATATGATTATTCCACGGGGTGGCGTCCTAGGTTGAGAACCAGTGTCTTACACAGGGGTGGAAGGTGGTAGGTACGTAGCAGACTGGTTCCTGTGAGTGATAGGTGGAAGTAGGTGGTCTGTCATTGTGGGTCTGGTCCTGGGAGCTGCATGAAGGGAACAGTGTGTGCTGAAACGGAACAGAATGCACACATTGACGGACGGTGGAAAAACGATGGAACTGTTCAGAACAGACTGTAAATGATCCAGGTACCGTCACCGGATGGAAAGGTCTCGCATTGAGAGAATAGGACCAGGACAAGGTAAGGAAGGGACTATAGAGAGTATAGGCACATGCATGACCTTTCCAACGGGACACGCCCCCCCCCCTCATCTAGACTAAGTGGCAAAACATTGAGCAGCATGGAGCGATGGAGTTTGGAAGCACTCGTTGGAAATAACTCAACAGTCCTGCGTACCACCCGTATCGAAATCGCACATGAATGCAGGCAGCAGGTCGTTTTGTTAATGAAAACGACCGCTTCCTAACGGTCTATGGTGGATTTTTATGAAACAGATAGATTTGCATAATTCAAGCTTTCCGTACAGCTGCAATGTTAGTGAGCTTGATGATCTTTAATACAATCAGATAGGACTTTTCTGTTTGGTGTATGGGCTGTCAAGGCCAGAAAGTAGTTTTTTGCCACTCAGTAGGCGTTCTCGCATAACTTCCAGGTGCACTGATGTCACGTGCATTGCCTCTATAGTCTCTCAAGACAGATGCGTAATGTTGGCTCCCACAAGTTTTCAAAGGGTTTCGTCTATGCCAGGCAAGAACTGCCTGTCTAGCACATCGCACACAGGCACAGGTCACTTTAGAGCACCTTTAGTGCCACCCGTGAAGGCACTAAAGGCGCACACACACACACACACACACACACACACACACACACACACACACACACACAGTGGAAGGCAGCCATTGAAAAATAATTTATTTGGGAAACATACTGTGATCATATTCCATTCAGATTCAGAAGCATTTGTTTTCTTTTCTTTTTTTTGCGTACAGTGAAATCACCCCACAGAGAAAAAAGCAGATGAGATTATAATCTTTTTGTTTTGTTGCCGTCGTCAAAAACGAAAACTGTGAACACACCACTGAGTCCTCACTATTATAGCGTTATGAGTGCACGGCGTGGGGGGGGGGGGCAGAGGGCGTGGAAGGGGCGGAGCAAGGAGCAAAGGCTTACAGTTGCCACAGGGACAGACAGTCTCTTCTCTTCGTCCAGACACACAGCGAAGGCTGAGTTAGGCCATGTATACACGGCAAAGAGCAGAACAGAAAACAGCCGGGTGTCGTTGCTTTGCCTTCTCACTTTTTATTCTGCGTTTACCAATAAATAAACACCAAGTAATAAACATACGCGACATGAGCCATGATGTC
The DNA here is from genome assembly GCF_964188405.1 of Protomyctophum parallelum. Lineage (NCBI taxonomy): Eukaryota > Metazoa > Chordata > Actinopteri > Myctophiformes > Myctophidae > Protomyctophum > Protomyctophum parallelum. Next base: position 26,023,168 of record NC_139719.1, on the reverse strand, counting down.
ACACGTTTTGCGGATTCACCGTGTTGCCAGTTTACATGGAAACGTGCGGCAGTGCATTTTCAAAGATCTCCATTCTGGAATGGTTTTTCATTTTGTTACGTTTCAACCCCCGATAATTGCAGTCTAAACGGACGGCACATCTGATATTTTACTTTTCCGAGACCGTTGACGTGTAAACATGGCCTTAAGACTAAAGGCTCTTTTTCGACTACCGAGGGTAACCCAGAATCAGTGGTGGAAAGTATCAAATATCAAATCAAATATTATACTTGTACTTTACAGATTTGAGGTACAGATTTTTACTGGAGTACTTCCAATTTTCTATACTTTTACTTCTACTCCACTACATCTGAGAGGCAAACATTGTAGGCTACCTAAACTCCACTACAATTATTTGAAAACTTTAGTTACTAGTCATACTTTGTAGAAAACACTATTTTAGAAAGCGATCGAGTTCAGGGCTTCACGGTTTAGTACACCTCCTGACCACCTGGGCCCAGGTTATGTTCTGACAACCACAACAGAGGGAATGGATTCAGAAACCTTTGAAATACGTTTCACGTAACGGCACAGTTCACTTAGACTATAGTTCCTGTGTAGTCGAGAAAGAGCCGTTAGTTTGGTCGGGAATCTCTGGTGCACAACACGGCTGCAACCATGTATAACTCAGGCTTTAAGCTCACGGAGAAGAAGTATAATCCACACGTGCACAAACACTCCAGTCTTGAATCTGGGACCGCCACCCCCCGCATGTTGTGCAGTCAGTGTCATGTCATGTGCGACGACAAGAGGTGAGTCAATCTTCATGACATCATCACCTGGCGATGGGCTCAAAGCCCACACCCCCCCACCCACGATGATGGTTGCCCAGAGAGACACAAGACAGGGATACCACCAGCAGGACGAATAATAATAAAACATCCTCTCTCTGCATCTTATCAAAAATCAAAATACCCCGCCCTCCCCCATCCCCCCAGTTGAAGTTCTTATGGAGAGCCGGCATCTGTGGCCGCACGTGGCTTCCACTTCGTCGAGCGTGACGTCGCTGGATCTGTGGACGTGAGTGTGTGTCTGCGTGCGTGTGTGTGTGTGTGTGTGTGTGTGTGTGTGTGTGTGTGTGAGAGAGAGACAGAGACAGCAAAAAGGTGAAATAATACAGTGTTTATATAGGCTGTTCCATTCACAGCCCTGGCGTCCATTGTGATTTAAAAACAAGGAGCGTCTGTCTTGTCAGGCCTCGGCCTCGGCCAGGAAGCCACAATCCCGAGGAGAAGTGGAGCACTTCTTCTTCTGTCACAAACCGTACCAGTTTCCACAGATACTCCGTAACCAACAGTGCACCGAACAGACATAACGACACAATGCGTTTGACATCTCTTTATATTATGTTCCTTCAGGCAGCAGCACAAGCTTTGACCATTTTTTAACCGCTGTGCCAAAAAAAAACAAAAAAAAAACACGTGCCCACACGTTGGGCGGATGGGCCTTACGAGGCTGGCGAGTTAATCTCCATTGAAATGTCTCACGGATAGATTTTCGACTTGCGGTACAGGAGAATACATCCAAATCCAATTCAGTGGATTTGACCTCTAGAACTGTCCCCCTATATATCCTTGAGTCTGTCCAATCATCGTCTAGTCCTTTGAACGTCCGTTTCGTCTGAAGTCCCAACAGACGTACTCGATGTCCTCTCAATTCCATCGTACCGTTCAGTCGTAGTGTTCTCCTTCACCATGGAGCTGACTCCAGATCAGCTCCGCTATTCCTCTCTCTGTGTGTGTGTATATATATATATACTGTATATCTATATATATATATATATATATGCATGTATATATCTTTTAAAAGATTCTTGTGACTTTGTACAGGACCGAACAGATTCTTTACTTTTTCGAATGTGCAGAGTAAAAGAAGTGCGACAAAGAAAATTTTAACAGGAAAAAATCATAATAAAAATACAAAACCAATAAAAGTCATGCAAAGAAAAAAATCACCCGGGCAGCAAAAGCAAACAAAAGAGTGAATAGAGTGCAGACGATATCTCTCATATCTGTGTCTCAGCTCAAACCAAAGTGATATGAACAAACCTATACAGTGGCACACACACATGCACACCTTAGAAGAAAAAGAAAAACAAGGTACTACTAAAAAAGATATATACGCTTGTCTTGTTTGTTTACAGAGTCGCCACCTAAAACCAAACCAGAGACCCCCCCAAAAAATTATAATAAGAAAAAAGTAAATACGAGAAGCCGTGTGAAAAAGGAAAGACAGAAAAATGAAAACGATGTGTTGCCTGATCGCCCGGCGTGTTGCTCCCCCCGTATTCAACGCGACATCGTCGGGTTAGACACATTTCCTTAATATTTCATATTTCGTTTTAATTTTAGCCCCCCCCCCCCCCCACCCCACCGAGCGGAGCGTGGCGTTTGGTGTGTGTCAGGTTTTCCGCAGTAATCACACAAAGGAGGAGAAGCCCGCGATGGGGGCCCGCGAGCCGGGCGCCAGGCTGCTGGGGGGCCTGTAGAGGGTGCTGTGCTGGCTGGGGGGGTTAGAGGAGCTCTGCAGGGACGGGGTGGGAGTCCGGCTGCCCTTGGGCCTGAACAGGCTGCCTTGCCCCCCCTGAGAGGAGGGCGTCTGGGGCTGACCCACGGCGGAGGAGGAGGGAGGCTGCTGGGGCTGGGGGCTCGGCGAGCTCAGCTGGGGGGGCAGCGGCGGTAGGGGGGGCAGGGGCGGGGGTCCGCACGGGTGCTGCTGCGGCGGCGGCGGCTGCTCCGGCTCGCTCGCCGCCGACTCGGACTCGGCGTAGCTGCTGTAGGCGGGCGCGCGCGAGATGCCCTTCTGCTGGCGGCGCCACGAGTTGTAGTAGGTGGGGTCGCTGATGTAGTGGTTGACGAAGGAGTGCGTCTTCTGGCGGCTGGGGTCCACCTCGTACTCGCTGTCGCTGCCCTGCAGGGGGGAGGGGACACACACACAACACACGTCACGATGGTCGCTGGGAACGACTTCCTATGGTGATTTTGATCCGGCGCAGTTAGATATGGAAGGGGCGGGGGGGGGGGGGGCTATAAGTGGCAAATGATCATGAGGTTATTGTATTTAGTTTAGTTGTAGCCGTTTAGTTTCAGAATATAGGAGGAGTTGGTTCTCATTCACCTTCTTGTCCATCGTAACTAACGCAAGCACACACCACACACAGCACACACGCACACACACATGCAAGTGTGCGTAGACATGCGCATGGTGCGCACGGCACGGCACGGCATGGCACGCAACAACACAACACATGGACACGAAGGAACAATGGAAAGATGAGTGGAAGCATGATTGCGAGGGAGGAGGACTGGTTTACTGGAGCGTGCACTGTGTCAACGGACCATCAACACAAAGACAGCCCAAGGTCAAGTCCACTTCGTTCCTGTTAAAATGTGGTCTATAGGACCGAGCCATATGGAGCGGAGGTGAGGTCCATGCAGGCATTCCGACATGTGGGTTTAATTGAACCTCAATCTCATGAGCTGATATACTCCTTTGCATGTTCCGTGTACATTACCTGTTGCTATGTTTGTGCATCTTACTGTATGTCTAACATCATGTACACATACTGTATACCAGCTGCATTATGCTCTGTGTATACGCCGCGCCCGTATATATAACTTTTGTCTCTCCTTGACATGTTTTTTTCTCTAGTGTTGTGTACTTTTTTTCTCTTATACCTTCCCCCATCCCCATTCTTTTCTTTAAAAATAATGGACAAAAACAAATTTCACCCACTTCTTTTACACTCTGTAAATACGCGACAATGAAGTGGATTGTGATTCACCCCAGCAGCACTGCACTCCAGCAAGACAAGGGTATAGGGGATAGGGGGGATACCACAAAACATACTGGTATAAGTAACCAAGGGAGGGGGGCGTTTGGATGCGGGGGTTTGGATGAGTGGGGGGAGTCTAGCAGAAGGGACCGGTCCCCCCCCTAACGGGCGGTTTCTCAACGTCCTGCCCGGGCCCGCCAGGGGTCCAAACCAACACTTACGGGTCGGATCATTTAACTCTGAGAGCATACGTCCATTTGGTTCCACCTGTACGCCCTCAGAGTTACAGACCCTTAACGGGTCCATTCGGACCACCCCGACAGTCGGAACCGGACCTGGACTTTGAGAACCATTTCCCCCTAAACGGGGCGACAAGACACACAAAGCAGGAAAGCCGCCGGAAACCTCACCAAATGCAGCGGGAGCGTACGCAGGCCACCGGTCCCGTACGAGAACACCAGCGCCTCCTATGGGTGAACAGAACAAGTGAGGGGTTTAAAGCACTATGGTGAAGTATGAATGAATGAGAGAGTTTTTGGCCAAGAGTGCACCCTGACCCTCGATGACCCAACAGTTATGATGATGAAACGAATACCAGAACGCCCGGCGCCCAAAACACACACCTCGCCCCGAAGGAAACCTCTGAACGGTCGTGAGACTCGTGCCTAGTGTAGTGTTCCCCCAGAATACAGTATACAGTTATTATCAATCTGTTCTAATAATGGAAACTCCATAAACTCCACTTACATTATTACATATACATACTGTAATATGACATAAATGTAAGGTAAAAAAAAAAAAAAGTAACAAAGATGTTTGAGAACCACTGCTGTGCACTAGCTGTTTCAGTTTGACAGTTTCATAAGTCGCCACCAACAGCACAAGTCGTGGTGGAGTGGCGGGTCTGGCTTCCACGGACCACAACACAACACAGCTGTACTGTGTTGTGGTCGGTGTGTACTGTGTTGTGGTCTGTGTGTACTGTGTTGTGGTCGGTGTGTACTGTGTTGTGGTCTGTGTGTACTGTGTTGTGGTCTGTGTGTACTGTGTTGTGGTCGTTGTGTACTGTGTTGTGGTCTGTGTGTACTGTGTTGTGGTCGTTGTGTACTGTGTTGTGGTCTGTGTGTACTGTGTTGTGGTCGGTGTGTACTGTGTTGTGGTCTGTGTGTACTGTGTTGTGGTCGGTGTGTACTGTGTTGTGGTCGGTGTGTACTGTGTTGTGGTCTGTGTGTACTGTGTTGTGGTCTGTGTGTACTGTGTTGTGGTCTGTGTGTACTGTGTTGTGGTCGGTGTGTACTGTGTTGTGGTCGGTGTGTACTGTGTTGTGGTCGGTGTGTACTGTGTTGTGGTCTGTGTGTACTGTGTTGTGGTCTGTGTGTACTGTGTTGTGGTCTGTGTGTACTGTGTTGTGGTCTGTGTGTACTGTGTTGTGGTCTGTGTGTACTGTGTTGTGGTCTGTGTGTACTGTGTTGTGGTCTGTGTGTACTGTGTTGTGGTCGGTGTGTACTGTGTTGTGGTCTGTGTGTACTGTGTTGTGGTCTGTGTGTACTGTGTTGTGGTCGGTGTGTACTGTGTTGTGGTCGGTGTGTACTGTGTTGTGGTCTGTGTGTACTGTGTTGTGGTCGGTGTGTACTGTGTTGTGGTCGGTGTGTACTGTGTTGTGGTCGGTGTGTACTGTGTTGTGGTCGGTGTGTACTGTGTTGTGGTCGGTGTGTACTGTGTTGTGGTCTGTGTGTACTGTGTTGTGGTCGGTGTGTACTGTGTTGTGGTCGGTGTGTACTGTGTTGTGGTCGGTGTGTACTGTGTTGTGGTCGGTGTGTACTGTGTTGTGGTCGGTGTGTACTGTGTTGTGGTCGGTGTGTACTGTGTTGTGGTCGGTGTGTACTGTGTTGTGGTCGGTGTGTACTGTGTTGTGGTCGGTGTGTACTGTGTTGTGGTCGGTGTGTACTGTGTTGTGGTCGGTGTGTACTGTGTTGTGGTCTGTGTGTACTGTGTTGTGGTCGGTGTGTACTGTGTTGTGGTCTGTGTGTACTGTGTTGTGGTCGGTGTGTACTGTGTTGTGGTCGGTGTGTACTGTGTTGTGGTCTGTGTGTACTGTGTTGTGGTCGGTGTGTACTGTGTTGTGGTCGGTGTGTACTGTGTTGTGGTCTGTGTGTACTGTGTTGTGGTCGGTGTGTACTGTGTTGTGGTCGGTGTGTACTGTGTTGTGGTCGGTGTGTACTGTGTTGTGGTCGGTGTGTACTGTGTTGTGGTCGGTGTGTACTGTGTTGTGGTCTGTGTGTAATGTGTTGTGGTCTGTGTGTACTGTGTTGTGGTCGGTGTGTACTGTGTTGTGGTCTGTGTGTACTGTGTTGTGGTCGGTGTGTACTGTGTTGTGGTCTGTGTGTACTGTGTTGTGGTCGGTGTGTACTGTGTTGTGGTCTGTGTGTACTGTGTTGTGGTCGGTGTGTACTGTGTTGTGGTCTGTGTGTAATGTGTTGTGGTCTGTGTGTACTGTGTTGTGGTCGGTGTGTACTGTGTTGTGGTCTGTGTGTAATGTGTTGTGGTCGGTGTGTACTGTGTTGTGGTCGGTGTGTACTGTGTTGTGGTCGGTGTGTACTGTGTTGTGGTCGGTGTGTACTGTGTTGTGGTCTGTGTGTACTGTGTTGTGGTCGGTGTGTACTGTGTTGTGGTCGGTGTGTACTGTGTTGTGGTCTGTGTGTACTGTGTTGTGGTCTGTGTGTACTGTGTTGTGGTCTGTGTGTACTGTGTTGTGGTCTGTGTGTACTGTGTTGTGGTCTGTGTGTACTGTGTTGTGGTCGGTGTGTACTGTGTTGTGGTCTGTGTGTACTGTGTTGTGGTCTGTGTGTACTGTGTTGTGGTCGGTGTGTACTGTGTTGTGGTCGGTGTGTACTGTGTTGTGGTCTGTGTGTACTGTGTTGTGGTCGGTGTGTACTGTGTTGTGGTCGGTGTGTACTGTGTTGTGGTCGGTGTGTACTGTGTTGTGGTCGGTGTGTACTGTGTTGTGGTCGGTGTGTACTGTGTTGTGGTCGGTGTGTACTGTGTTGTGGTCGGTGTGTACTGTGTTGTGGTCGGTGTGTACTGTGTTGTGGTCGGTGTGTACTGTGTTGTGGTCGGTGTGTACTGTGTTGTGGTCGGTGTGTACTGTGTTGTGGTCGGTGTGTACTGTGTTGTGGTCGGTGTGTACTGTGTTGTGGTCTGTGTGTAATGTGTTGTGGTCTGTGTGTACTGTGTTGTGGTCGGTGTGTACTGTGTTGTGGTCTGTGTGTACTGTGTTGTGGTCGGTGTGTACTGTGTTGTGGTCGGTGTGTACTGTGTTGTGGTCTGTGTGTACTGTGTTGTGGTCGGTGTGTACTGTGTTGTGGTCGGTGTGTACTGTGTTGTGGTCTGTGTGTACTGTGTTGTGGTCGGTGTGTACTGTGTTGTGGTCGGTGTGTACTGTGTTGTGGTCGGTGTGTACTGTGTTGTGGTCGGTGTGTACTGTGTTGTGGTCGGTGTGTACTGTGTTGTGGTCTGTGTGTAATGTGTTGTGGTCTGTGTGTACTGTGTTGTGGTCGGTGTGTACTGTGTTGTGGTCTGTGTGTACTGTGTTGTGGTCGGTGTGTACTGTGTTGTGGTCTGTGTGTACTGTGTTGTGGTCGGTGTGTACTGTGTTGTGGTCTGTGTGTACTGTGTTGTGGTCGGTGTGTACTGTGTTGTGGTCTGTGTGTAATGTGTTGTGGTCTGTGTGTACTGTGTTGTGGTCGGTGTGTACTGTGTTGTGGTCTGTGTGTAATGTGTTGTGGTCGGTGTGTACTGTGTTGTGGTCGGTGTGTACTGTGTTGTGGTCGGTGTGTACTGTGTTGTGGTCGGTGTGTACTGTGTTGTGGTCGGTGTGTACTGTGTTGTGGTCGGTGTGTACTGTGTTGTGGTCGGTGTGTACTGTGTTGTGGTCTGTGTGTACTGTGTTGTGGTCTGTGTGTACTGTGTTGTGGTCTGTGTGTACTGTGTTGTGGTCTGTGTGTACTGTGTTGTGGTCGGTGTGTACTGTGTTGTGGTCGGTGTGTACTGTGTTGTGGTCGGTGTGTACTGTGTTGTGGTCGGTGTGTACTGTGTTGTGGTCGGTGTGTACTGTGTTGTGGTCGGTGTGTACTGTGTTGTGGTCTGTGTGTAATGTGTTGTGGTCTGTGTGTACTGTGTTGTGGTCGGTGTGTACTGTGTTGTGGTCTGTGTGTACTGTGTTGTGGTCGGTGTGTACTGTGTTGTGGTCGCTGTGTACTGTGTTGTGGTCGGTGTGTACTGTGTTGTGGTCGGTGTGTACTGTGTTGTGGTCGGTGTGTACTGTGTTGTGGTCGGTGTGTACTGTGTTGTGGTCGGTGTGTACTGTGTTGTGGTCGGTGTGTACTGTGTTGTGGTCGGTGTGTACTGTGTTGTGGTCTGTGTGTACTGTGTTGTGGTCGGTGTGTACTGTGTTGTGGTCGGTGTGTACTGTGTTGTGGTCTGTGTGTACTGTGTTGTGGTCGGTGTGTACTGTGTTGTGGTCGGTGTGTACTGTGTTGTGGTCGGTGTGTACTGTGTTGTGGTCTGTGTGTACTGTGTTGTGGTCGGTGTGTACTGTGTTGTGGTCGGTGTGTACTGTGTTGTGGTCTGTGTGTACTGTGTTGTGGTCTGTGTGTACTGTGTTGTGGTCGGTGTGTACTGTGTTGTGGTCGGTGTGTACTGTGTTGTGGTCTGTGTGTACTGTGTTGTGGTCTGTGTGTACTGTGTTGTGGTCGGTGTGTACTGTGTTGTGGTCGGTGTGTACTGTGTTGTGGTCGGTGTGTACTGTGTTGTGGTCTGTGTGTACTGTGTTGTGGTCTGTGTGTACTGTGTTGTGGTCTGTGTGTACTGTGTTGTGGTCTGTGTGTACTGTGTTGTGGTCGGTGTGTACTGTGTTGTGGTCGGTGTGTACTGTGTTGTGGTCGGTGTGTACTGTGTTGTGGTCGGTGTGTACTGTGTTGTGGTCGGTGTGTACTGTGTTGTGGTCTGTGTGTAATGTGTTGTGGTCGGTGTGTACTGTGTTGTGGTCTGTGTGTACTGTGTTGTGGTCGGTGTGTACTGTGTTGTGGTCTGTGTGTACTGTGTTGTGGTCTGTGTGTACTGTGTTGTGGTCGGTGTGTACTGTGTTGTGGTCGGTGTGTACTGTGTTGTGGTCTGTGTGTACTGTGTTGTGGTCTGTGTGTACTGTGTTGTGGTCGGTGTGTACTGTGTTGTGGTCGGTGTGTACTGTGTTGTGGTCGGTGTGTACTGTGTTGTGGTCTGTGTGTACTGTGTTGTGGTCGGTGTGTACTGTGTTGTGGTCGGTGTGTACTGTGTTGTGGTCGGTGTGTACTGTGTTGTGGTCGGTGTGTACTGTGTTGTGGTCTGTGTGTAATGTGTTGTGGTCGGTGTGTACTGTGTTGTGGTCTGTGTGTACTGTGTTGTGGTCGGTGTGTACTGTGTTGTGGTCTGTGTGTACTGTGTTGTGGTCTGTGTGTACTGTGTTGTGGTCGGTGTGTACTGTGTTGTGGTCGGTGTGTACTGTGTTGTGGTCTGTGTGTACTGTGTTGTGGTCTGTGTGTACTGTGTTGTGGTCGGTGTGTACTGTGTTGTGGTCGGTGTGTACTGTGTTGTGGTCGGTGTGTACTGTGTTGTGGTCGGTGTGTACTGTGTTGTGGTCTGTGTGTACTGTGTTGTGGTCTGTGTGTACTGTGTTGTGGTCGGTGTGTACTGTGTTGTGGTCGGTGTGTACTGTGTTGTGGTCGGTGTGTACTGTGTTGTGGTCTGTGTGTACTGTGTTGTGGTCGGTGTGTACTGTGTTGTGGTCGGTGTGTACTGTGTTGTGGTCGGTGTGTACTGTGTTGTGGTCGGTGTGTACTGTGTTGTGGTCTGTGTGTACTGTGTTGTGGTCGGTGTGTACTGTGTTGTGGTCGGTGTGTACTGTGTTGTGGTCTGTGTGTACTGTGTTGTGGTCGGTGTGTACTGTGTTGTGGTCTGTGTGTACTGTGTTGTGGTCGGTGTGTACTGTGTTGTGGTCGGTGTGTACTGTGTTGTGGTCGGTGTGTACTGTGTTGTGGTCGGTGTGTACTGTGTTGTGGTCTGTGTGTACTGTGTTGTGGTCGGTGTGTACTGTGTTGTGGTCGGTGTGTACTGTGTTGTGGTCTGTGTGTACTGTGCCACAGTATTAAATGCAATTCCAGTCGGAGCGCCGATGGCTGAGTGGTTAAGGCGTGTGTATCACATGTAGGCTCTGATGCCTGCCAGCGAAGCTCGGGTTTGATTTCCCGGAGCCCGGCGGTCCTTTGCTGCAAGTCACTCCCTTGTCCCCGTCTCTCTCTCTCTCTCTCTCTCTCTCTTTTTGGACTATCAATAAATGCATCTGGCGTAAGCTTATAGATCTGCTATTTTGTTTTTTACTCAAATCTTTGCTTCTGGGGGTCCCTGACACCAGATATTTTGAGATGGGGGTAGGCGGGCCAAATAATATATATAATTTGGGGATCCTTGACATGAAAACGTTTGAGCACTACAGCAACACACGTCTTTCATAAAACACTTATAGGCTGAGGCTGATTCTACTAAATGTCTTCTAAGTCCTGAGCTCTGAAAGGCTTAAGGCATGCTTTTAGACGGACCACAACAAAACTGATGCACCGAGAAATGACAGAGATTCCGTGGCGCATTCTTTGAGCGACTGACCCTCCACCTCGCTGCAGGCAGGGATCAAGCTCCTTTTGTGGACCCGTAAGGCCACATTCCAGCTGTCATAGGACGGGACAACTCCATCATACATCGGGGTGCTCAGTGACGGATGGCCGTGGGTCACCTATAAGTGCCGTGAAGCGCATGATTAATGACAAGGCCACCAAGGAACTCTGACCGCGCAAGAATCCTCCGACGAGGCAGGCTTTCGTGAAACGCAGCACCAGTATTATTACGTGAAACTTTTGTGTTTTTTTTCCAGGGCCATGCAGGGTTGGCTTTCAGGAGACGCTGGTGGCGATGTGGAGGAATACAAAGAACGCTCGCCCCAAAACACCACCTGGCATTCCGAAATGTAGACCTTGCAAAACAATGCCTGAACCTGTAACCTCATTCCTAAACGCATGAGCGATGCCTTAACCTAACAATATTCCTAAACGTAACCTCGGTAAAACGAATACAAGAAATAAATGGGGGTGAGTGTGTTTTGTGGCGAGCGATCCGTTTACCACACGGAGGCGTTTTGATGCTTCTCTCTGGCTCGTCACTCTGCTAATATCATGTTCCATTATTTCACATGGGACTGGCAACGCATAATAGGCCCTATACTGACATTCTCCAGAGCACCACCCCACCCCCCCACCCTCTCTCAATTCTACAGCACATGTGTCACACATATGGCTACAGGGTCAGATTTCACTCCTCCCTCGGCACGGGTTTTCAACATGCGCCTCTCCTGTCCCCTACGACGACCCCCCCTTTTATGAGGCTTTCTCTTCATATTCCTTATACAGTATACAGTATGTCAGAAAAAGCTGTGAAAAAGGAATACTATACAGATAGGTCACGCTTGTCTGATTCCTTGACATTTGGTTCCTTTTGTACGCTCTCAGAGTTACGGACCCATAAGGGTCCATTAGGTTCCAAATTATCATTTAGCTGGGGACCCCCTGGAACTTCCTCAAGGGCCCCTGAGGGTCCCCGGAACCCACTCTGGGAACCACTGGTTTATATTATGTATTGTTTTATGTGTGTGTGGGGGCAGTTGGTTTGGATATCATAGCCCCATTGTGAGGCCTTTGAGAGCCCAACGGCACTGAAAGGCATTCCAGTCATGCCAGTGCATTTAGCAACACAACAGGACGACACAACAAGGCCCTCTTCTCCCTGGCCTGCATGGTGAGATAACGCTCACGCATACATGCAGCCACGCCACGCTGTTGGCTAGAGAGTATGAACAGTGAGTGCAACCGGGGATGAGACAGCAGTCCAGCTGAGTGCGTGCGTATGTGTGTGTGTGTGTGTGTGTGTGTGTGTGTGTGTGTGTGTGTGTGTGTGTGTGTGTGTGTGTGTGTGTGTGTGTGTTTGTGTTTGTTTGTGTGTGTGTGTGTGTTTGTTTTGTGTGAGGACCAAACGTCCCCACAAGTATAGCACAATTTAAAAAACACAAGAGAAAATGGTTGTTTTATCACTATAAAAGATGTTTAGAGATATAGGCGTATAGGCTGCTATTAGAAATAAACCTTCAGTTTGGTGTTAGTAGTATAGGATTAGTAGTTAGAAGTTCAGGGATTAGAGATAGAGTTATGAGCTTGACTTATGTTAAATTGCGCGGGGTGTGTGTGTGTGTGTGTATATGCGTGTGCGTGTGTTACTGGCAAAAAAGCGTGTGTATTCGGAACAGAAGTGTTGACACAGCGTACTGCGTTCCACTCCCGACCGGACCGGACCGGCTTGGCCCGGCCTTGAAGTGTGGGAAACAGATGTTACTGCTATTCAAAATATTATTCCCCCCCCAAAAGAACGACCATGCATCCACCTCTCCATTCTCTCCACCCCCATTTGCTTTGCTCTCTCGTTCCCCCTTGGCCCACTGCCGATCCTTGTCCAAAATGTGTCGCATCGCGACACGTTGTGAGCATGTAGATCGGCTATGTTCGGCACACAGCCAAGTATAAATCTGGGATTTTAATGCCATCATGGCCGGCCCAAATACATTTTAGTCGAATAAATCAACTGTAGGTTTAGTCGACTAAAACTAAAAGGGTGACTGAAATATGACAAAAACGAAACTGAATTATATTGAAAAAAGAATATGACTAAAACTACATAAAAATCTGCTGTCAAAATCAACACTGGTAAGTGAGTAAGTAGTTTTGAGAGCCAAGGGTTCCCGAGTCATGTGGCCCACAGTTCAGGAGCCAACATGTCTCCTGTTTCTGTAACATTAGGCAGCTTGATGACAAGCACACCCCCTGGTCATGACCCTGGTTTGTCACAGGGACTTACCCCCGCATTACCAAGCCTTGATGCTGAGTGCCAAGCAGGGAGGCACTGGGTACCTGCCAGGGATTGAACCCCCGACCTCCCAGTCTCAGGGCAGTTCCTCATCCAGTTCCACTTCAATTTACCCCCCAGCCCCCCAAACCACCTCAACCCCCACCCCACCCCACTCCACCCCTCCACCCCGCCCGAGGCACACTCGGGGCCCGACGCTTGTCAATGGATAGCTGTCGCACTCCTGCACAACACAAAACAGTGCCCTGATGCTTTGCCAGTGTGTGTGTGTGTGTGTGTGTGTGTGTGTGTGTAAGTGAGTTTTGCTGTATTACATATTCAGTCCACGTATAAATTCAATACATATTTTAAACATAATCATCCTTGTCATGACAGTAATTTATAGCAGTCGTTACATTCATCCATGCACGGAGACAAATTCAATGTGCTTAGCTTTTGAGACAGATGAAGCGTGCACAATACAATCCAAAGTATATAATTGTATTATGTTTATTATGCTTATATCATACAAAGCATTAAAGCCAGCGGCTTGTTTCAATTGCGGTCCTTTCACATGTAGCCTATATACGCAATCTCTTTAGTTAAATGTACTTACTTTATCAGATGAAGCTCTATAATTCAGTATTATGGAAATGTATCTCGCTTCAACAAACTGAGACAGCGGCACTTTTTTATTAAACAATGAAGACAATAATATGTATATTTCGAAAATACATTGTCACGGGGACATTGCATAAACTTTACTACACCTGCTTCCAATTAATTATCTATCAGCTGGCTTGGAAGTGGCGGTCAAGTGTTAAACTGTATGTTCTATTTATTGATACTGTAGCTGAAATGCATTGCTGAAGTATATACTACTAATGGTTTTAAATGTATTTATTGATTTTAATTGATTGTGAGTCACCTCTCCCCTCTGCAGTGGCATTCCTGTTGATTGGGAAGGTGCCAAGTGCTGCATAGGAGGGGGGGGTGTTTGATTCAAGAGCAATTTTATTTAAAACGAAACTATAGTTTTGTATGAATGGACGTCCGGAATTTCATGTTTAAGTTAACTAGCCCTTACCCGTTGTGAGATATTGCCCCCCCCCACCCCCTTGTGGCCGTGGGGGATACTGCGCCCTGGGTGCGTTTTCGCATTTTCTATTCACTAATTCATTATTAATTTATAATTTGTTAAATTGGAAAAAGGGCTTCGCTAAGACCTCCGTATTATTATTGTCAATGCCTGTGTGAAAGGTGGGAGTGATTGGTGCAGGCAGTGAGGAGCTACGGCTGTGTTTCTGACACACAGACAGACATTCAGACATTGTCAGAATTATAGTATGATTATAGTATGATGATGATGATGATGATAGTATGATGTTAAAACCTTCAGTAATGGTGTGTTAACTCATTGGCCTTTTGTATGCTTATGGTGAGTTAATTGAATTGCCAATTACTGTGATGTGATTTGGTATGTCTCACTCCTATAAAAGGGAGCCTGCAGGTGATGTGTGTTAGTTAGAGTTAGACCTTGGTGGGGCCCTTTGGAAAGTAAGGATATGGCCTGTTACAGCTTCTCATTGTTTTAGGTGTTGTTCAGTAGTGTTGTCTTCAAGTATGTTTATGTTTGTTATTTTGGCCAAATCTTGTTTTTCGTCTTTGTCTTTGCCGAGGCTGCTCTGTACTATGGAAAGGTGGATAAACTGGAAAGGTGAATAAAAACCCTAAAAGGGCATTCTTGGACTATTCTGTCTTTTTGGAGCCTTGGCCGGACGGCCAACTTCACATACATGTTCAAAGATTTGCGCAAATCTTCCCAGATTTAAAAAAAACGGCAGATCTACAAGCTTGTGATGCACTATGAAATTGTATATCTGCTATTTTTGAATAGACAAAGTATAAAATAATGGTTAAAGTGTTCCCAGTTTAAATGGGTTGACTAACGAGCACAAACCAGGGACTCAGGGCGGACATAACCACAAGGCCACTGAGCTGTGTATGAACGCTGGACTAGAACCACAAGGCTGAGCTGTGTATGAACTATCTGGGGAGAAAAGTGTGAAAATACGCCGCTGAGTCAGCATCACAGCTTGCCTCATATTACAGGCTAATTACTATAGAGCCATGGTGTCGTGGGAGAGACTACATTAATGCAAGAAAAGTACTGGTGCATCCCAGTCTCAAGGGAACCCCTGCCACACACACACACACACGCACACACACACACGCACACGGTGGTGTCACACGACCAAAATTGCTCATACATCGGCTACTTTCCCGGTCCGCCATGCCGTCGCAAATGAGGCATTGACCAAACGTTTCTTTGCGTCATTAGGACGTTAAATGACAAATTACCCAGCGATCACAAGAAAAGCGAGCCAGGGGATTAAGAAATGGAACCTCGAGTCATTATTGGTCAAACATCCAGTTTTTGCTGATACATCGAGATGTTCTCGGCAACACATTCTGCACTGCAGCGATAATGTTGCCCAGTCTCATCTAGGATTGTGATCCTTTAGGATTTTAATGATTCAGATTCTTTAATTCCCTCGTAACGATCATATTCTAAATCAATTTATAAAAAAAAAAGATAAACCCAATTTCAATCATACATCATGCATACATGGTTATAGTATTTTCAAAGTTAGGTTCAGTGACCCTCTGATTTCAAAAGGAGGCTTACAGGTCAGGTAACTCTGAGAGTGTACACATTTAGGTCAGGTAACTCTCAGAGTGTACACATTTAGGTCAGGTAACTCTGAGAGTGTACACATTTGGTCAGGTAACTCTGAGAGTGTACACATTTGGTCAGGTAACTCTGAGAGTGTACACATTTGGTCAGGTAACTCTGAGAGTGTACACATTTGGTCAGGTAACTCTGAGAGTGTACACATTTGGTTCCATTTGTACTCTCTCAGAGTCATGGTGAACCACTGGTATTGTAATCGTATAGCAGACAGTAAGTCCACATACCAGCTGTGACAGAACCACTGGTATTGTAATCGTATAGCAGACAGTAAGTCCACATACCAGCTGTGACAGAACCACTGGTATTGTAATCGTATAGCAGACAGTAAGTCCACATACCAGCTGTGACAGTGTAATGGAACCCGGTTCCAGAACCGGTTCCAGATGTGATGGAACCGATTCCTGGTTCCTCAATGTTGGATTTGGTCCCTGTGGTTCCCGGATCTCAACCCTATAGTCTCGTCTTTAATGTCACCAATGATGCACTGCAAGGCAAGTGGCGTGGGGAAATAATAATATAAACTGACAGAAAACAGTTGTGTGTGGAATTGCACAGTTGGGGGTGGAATTAAGAAGAGCATGCTAAAGGGGGGGGGGGGGGGGGGGGTTGCTAAATTATAAGTCTAAAGAACTTGACCTAGTTGTCCGCGATAAAGTGTTCATCATTGCAAAAAATAATTGAGCTAGCACGGAAAACAACAGAGCGGAGCGCCGGTGTGTAGACGTGTGGAAAACTGGCGTTTTATGCGTATCGCTGATAGTACAGATAGAACAGTTATGTTTTTAAATGGAGTACAAGTTTCTGTTCCAAAAAGGAGGAGAAGGAGGCAAAGGGGGGGGGGGGGTGGCTTCCCTTGTGCTTCAGTTATGGATTATATGATCATCAGAGAAAGGGAGGGGGCAAAGGGGGAGGGGGTATTATCTTTCTGCCATTGCTATAGTGGACACAGCAGGGGGCCCCACGAGGACAAAGATAGGGGGGGGGGGGGCAGGCAGAAAATATAGGGAGTCTTTAGGCACAAAAACAACCTGGACAGGACAGAATTTGTGGTGTGTGTGTGTGTGTGTGTGTGTGTGAGAGAGAGAGAGAGAGAGAGAGGAGGGATGAAAAATAGACAGATGAGAATGAGGAGTGAGAGTGGTGTGCCTGTGTGTGTGTGTGTGTGTGTGTGTGTGTGTGTGTGTGTGTGTGTGTGTGTGTGTGTGTGTGTGTGTGTGTGTGTGTGCGTGCGTGAGTGCGGGTGCGTGTGTGTGTGAGAGCAGAGCAAGACGCCTGCAGTGTCTGGGTAAATCCCAGCATACATCATGGTCATCACAGACACAGGGATAGGCCGATAGGGTCATCACAGACACAGGGATAGGCCGATAGGCCACCAGGCCAGCCTGGCAGCGTCCAATCCTCTCAACATCAGCCATGCTGAGAGAGGTGCTTTCCTTCAGCATGACACTATCAATCAAACGGATGGGAGTTTTCCACCGCCGCCAGCCTGATGCAGACTTTATACTTTATAACATACCGCTGTACGGTGCAGTATACATTAAAGGAGTTTTTTTTTTTACCTAGGCACTATTTTTTTGGACCAGTGGTTCCTTGATTATGGGGTTCCGTGGACCCTTATGCTGCATTCAAATTGGCAGATACAAAGATGCACAGCATGTCTGTATCTAAAGTTGAAATCAGTTCAACTCTGTTGTAGGTAGCTCTTGTAGCAGCGACAAACATTGGATGCATCTTTGAATCTTTGAAGGTAAAGGTTGTAAACGAACTGAGAGAAAGGTTTGAGAGCCGCTGATTTAGATTACTTGGACATGACATGAAGGGTGAGTGTAAATAGGATTGGTCCATTCGATCACCTCCGCACGCATCACAAGTAGCAGAGGCAATCGTGCACTTTTATTTTAGCCAAATACAGGCTCATTTTCATCAGTCACAGAGGTCACAGTTTTTATATATTTTATCATCTCTTAATAGCTCTGTTAACTGATGGGTTGTATCTTAAGGCCAGTCCACACCAATGCAACTCCTTGCAACTACCATTTGGGGATATGGTTGCAAGGAGTTGCATAACTTGCATTGGTGTGGACTGGCTGTACTGTACAGTATAACGGTTTGGTCTAACATCAGGTTGATTGGGTGGGCCATGCGGTGTTAATGTAGCCAACAACAGCAGTTGTTAACCTACTATACTGTAAATGTGGGTGCTCGGGTGGTGCCGTGGTATAAAGTATAGCTGCCCGCTACTGCGGAGTCTGGAGGTTCGAATCTGGACTTCTGTTGCTTCTCGCCTTGATCCACACATCCCCTCTGTCAGCGTAAAGTAAACATGACCGTCTAAATGAGGTCATCGGTATACTATAAATAGTAGCTGTGATACTAGCTGTGAAAAACCTGACATAATGACGTAATATAGTTCAATGGCACTTTCAGATGATCTCTCTCTCTCTCCATCTCTCTCTCTCTCTTTCTCTCTCTCTCTCTCTCTCTCTATATATCTCTGTGAGAGCGGGCCAGTCAAAACAAAGCCAGCCCCGTTGTCGTTAGAGACAATCCACAACATTACAGAGACATCTCTCTCTCTGTTGAGACTCTGCCAAAATGAACTATACAGTAGCCAGCAATGCAGGGAGAGGACGACAGATAGAGAAGATAATGAGAGAGGGAGATAGTGTGTGTGTGTGTGTGTGTGTGTGTGTGTGTGTGTGTGTGTGTGTGTGTGTGTGTGTGTGTGTGTGCGTGCATGCATGCGTGCGTGCGTGATGTGTGTGTAGAGAGAGAGAGAGAGAGAGAGAGAGAGAACAGATACAGTATATTCACTTCTCTCTCCCACGGAATACCTTTAAGCACATCAGGCCAATGATCTACGGTCACATTTTTTTCAGTGACTCAGTCAGAGATGAGATCATCCACAATGTGCATGATTGGTTTCATCCTTCTTTTGGGGGACTGACGTGGAAGGCTGTGTGCCGTGTGTGTGTGTGTGTGAGTACTGACGTGGAAGGCTGTGTGCCGTGCGAGAAAAGAAAAGAAGAAAGAAAGGAAAAACAAGCGTGGAAGCTGTCAACTTGTCTTATACCTTCACGCATCAGTGTGGTACCACTGGTGGCAAAGAGGATGGCCTTGCCAAGTCCGTAATAGCTTCACTACTGCTTGAACCCCAGCGTCCATATTCTAGGGGGAACATTAGCCAAAAATAGCAGATCTGCAAGTGCGACGCATTGTGAACTTGTAGATCGGCTATCTTTTGGTCAAGAGATTTGGTGCAGGCGCGAAAAAGTGGCACAGTTGTTTGTAACTCGAGTCCGGTTCTCTAAAGCCCAAACCACACCAAAGGATCACCATGCAACTCCTTGGGTCCAAACGGTTTGCAAGGAGTTAACGCTGAAACCGTCTTGACTCTTTGGTGTGGTTTGGGCCATTGAATTCCATGCGTTGAATCACTAGGGACGACGTGGGTCAACGTGGGTCAAGACAAATCACACCGCAGGGACAACGCTAAAACCGTCTTGACCCTTTGGTGTGGTTAGGGCTTAAGACCGCAGGGGTTAAAAATACAGCAACCTATAAGGGACAAGTTCAGGTACAAACTAGTTCATATTAAGACAATAGCAGTTTCTATCCTACTAATAAACACGCAAATTCTCTGTTTGTCTGTCCGTCCATCTGCTCGTGTTTATCCCCGAACTCATGAAGCCTGCTTTGACCTTTAAGACTAATAAATAAAGTCAGTTAGTCATACTGTACCTTCCCGTAGCCCCCCCCCCCCCCCCATCCCACCCTACCTTCTCTCCAGTGTCTTATTTATGACAGAACGCACAACATCACACCGATAGACCCATCCGTTCAATAAAACTTCAAAGGGCATTCCTGGAGTCCTTTCCGAGGCACCGCAGGGTGTTGACCGACGCAGTGGCCTGTCAGGGTGGACTCGGGAGGCAGCAGCAGTACATCCCCCTCGAGACGGGGAACACCAAAACAGGCAGGGCTCTTTGTCCAGGAGGACCATCAAAGCCACCGAGACCGAGACGTGGTGGTGGCAGGTGGTTGTCATCTCTGGGTCTGAGGAGGAGGCCCCTATGCGCCACGGTTCTTTATTTGACAGCACACAAGTGCTAGCGCTTGATACATCGTCTGCGCGATGACACGGCAAAATGGCTCCTTTCAAGGGAGTTTGGAGGGAGCTTAGAGTCGTCCCAATAGCCACAGGCGGACAGAGAGAGATTCCTCCGGCTGCAGGAATTCACACTCTGAGACGTATTTAGCAGAGAGAGGGAGAGATAATTCGGCAGACGGGCCGGAATGAAGAATTCCGAAGATGAAAGCAAACATTGATGGAGGCCTTAAACTGGGTGGGTGGGGGGGGGCATGGGGGGGCTTCACCCTCCCTCCTTCCCTCTCCCATGTCTTTCATCTGACTGGGATCAAAACCAGACAACATACAGACCTCCTCAGACCACAGAGAACCAGCAAGGAGGGGGTGACGTAAACAGAAACAGCCAACAAACACAAGTACGAGGGGAAGGAAATGACTTTGATAAAAGAAAGACATTAGACTTGGAGGAGGCACGCGCTCGCACACACACACACACACACATAAACATGCGCAGACACGCAGACACGTGCACACACACACACACACACACACACACACACACACACACACACACACACGGGGGTGGTAGAAGATCAGATGATCAGAGAGAGAGACAGACAGAGACAGAGAGAGAGAGAGAGAGAGAGAGAGAGAGAGAGAGAGAGAGAATAGAGGTTGATGAAGCTTAAACACACTCATTGATTACACCCAGCAGGGCCAACAGAATGGTCTGATTCAGCAGATGCCAGCACAGCAGCCTGCATGGGCACTGCCAGCAAAAACAAAAAGCATTCTGTCAAAAGGGCAAACAAATTGGAAATAGCCGATCCCATTCAACTATTTGCTATTTTCGCACTATTGTATGACGAAGTAGCGCGTTAGTTTACAACAAGACATAAAAAGTTGAAATATGGAGATACAAGGTTTATGCCCGACAGCATTATGTTTTATTATACTGGCTTGGTGCCATAGACACTAACAGAATATCGATTTATATTTGATCAACGCTTCCAAGCTGTGTTTTCCGAGCCGACCTGGCATAAATTAATGTTAATGCTTTCATTAACCGTGACCAATGAAATCCTTTAAAAATCAATCAAATCGTTTTGTTGTGTGACTTTTGGGTCCCAGTTCTTTATTGAGCAGCCGTGTAAAAATGAGAGAATAAAGGAGAAATGAACCCCTCCAGGGTGATAGAGACACCTCTGCTTTGCGTCAGGCGGGGGGCTAAATCTAATTTCTCAGTAGTGACCGAGGGTTCCTCATTGAATTCCCTTGATGACTTTGAAAGTTCCCCCCGAAAGGCAACTCCGCCACTGGACCCCAGTATAAGGAGCAAAAATAAGAACAAACTACAAGTGCAGAGTGCATCTCGACCCTTTGCTCTCTTACATAAGAGCGGCGTCTGAGTGCAGTGGCCCGGATCAGAGGTGAATGTACACCAAGCGACATTCTCCCGGGGTCAGTGCCCCCGCCGCGCCCCGGGCCTTTCAGAGGCGCTACGCCTCCCCCGCGCAGTCTTGCGGACGGATGGACGGATGGACGGACGGACGGACGGACGGACGGACGGACGCGAGGCCATTAATCTTTAATCCCCCTGTATGGAGTCTATGGGTTCTATATCTGAGCCTGAGCGAGAGACTGTGGGCCATTTGCGGTTGACGAATGAGTCATGACACACCACAATGTGGACAGAGACGAGTGGTCTGCGAGTGTCTGCGCTTTCTCAAGCCGAGTTGAATTCCAGTAGAATTCAACCCATGATGACTGTGTGTGCGCCAGGGACATACAGTAAGTGACCATGATGACTGTGTGTGCACCAGGGACATACATGACCATGATGACTGTGTGTGCACCAGGGACATACATGACCATGATGACTGTGTGTGCACCAGGGACATATGTGACCATGATGACTGTGTGTGCACCAGGGACATATGTGACCATGATGACTGTGTGTGCACCAGGGACATATGTGACCATGATGACTGTGTGTGCACCAGGGACATATGTGACCATGATGACTGTGTGTGCACCAGGGACATACATGACCATGATGACTGTGTGTGCACCAGGGACATACATGACCATGATGACTGTGTGTGCACCAGGGACATACATGACCATGATGACTGTGTGTGCACCAGGGACATATGTGACCATGATGACTGTGTGTGCACCAGGGACATATGTGACCATGATGACTGTGTGCACCAGGGACATATGTGACCATGATGACTGTGTGTGCACCAGGGACATATGTGACGTGACACATTCCGGTCGCTGTCGTGTGGAAACCTCTCGTGTTATTTTTCAAAGCACGGGGGAAATAACCCATGTTCCAATGGTCCTAATGTAGTTATCATTTAGTCACAAAGCTCTTGTTAATACTTTTCATTGGTCCAATATTTATCAAACCCACAGACACACTTTACCACTTTCACTTCTTGGAGATCGGCTATTTTTTCTATTTTTGTGTGACAGTGAGTGTAGTATGACCAAATATGGCATTAACAAAATTAACATACAATGTAGAAATACAAGGTTTCTGCCCCACAGCGACCATATAATAACAAATGACGGGACACTTAGATCTTCTGGAAGAAAACAAAAAAAACACATTATAATAATAAGTGTTTCGTTTTATTTTAAATATCAATCGTGCTTATCAATCGTGCTTCTGGCGTCGTACTGTACCTGCGAGTCCGAGATCTCGGAGGGCTTCTCAGTCAGGCTGCTGCTCTCGGCGGGGATCAGGTCGTTGTACTTGGTGCTGACGTCCTCGTCTGAGTAGTGGAGGCTGCCGGGACTGGGCCTGGGAGGAGACCTGGGGGGGGGGGGGGGGGAGGAGGGCAGACTGTCACAAACTGCTCGCTTGACTGATTGAAACCTATATTTCAGGGAAACCCATTGAGACCTGAAGGGTCTCTTTCTCAATGGCGCCGTGTGTGTACAAACGGACATTTACATAGACAATGAATGTAACAAAAATAAGTAAGAGTTAAAGACATTCACTTTGAAAGAATATATATTCAAAGATTTGCGCCACATTTTCTGCTCCGAGCCACTGTGCTACTGAGGCACCTTCAACATAACCTTATCTTGAGAGCTTGATTCATGTCAGACGTTCCTGATATCCAGACTTTCTAGATGGTGTTTGCGGCCCAGGCCGTGGCTTTTTAGAGATTTTATGGAGATATCAGGTTTCTCCCCGACGGCAAACGATTATCAAGGCTAAGTCCTTGCGGTGGATGGCCAGCGTTGGAATCCGACACTGAGGCACTTAGTTGAACATCACCTTCGGCCTTTTCTCCTCGACTCAATGTCACTATTAAACTAAAGCAGAACCAATCATCTGGCCATGTAATCTGTAGTGCTTTGATTTTGTGCCAATTACTCTGATTTCTGTCAGACAGACTCTACACCGCATGATTGTCTTTGAGTATTAAGTATGTCTAGTCTAGTGTACGTGAGTCTGCATGCGTTTGTGTGTGTATGTGCGTGCATGCGTGCATATGTGCGTGCGTGTGAAAACAGGGGGGCCAATTAGAAAGGAAGAAACATTTTCAGATTCATTTCACAATAGGAAGCCAGACACTGTCTCCTTGGGGTTCCTATATTTTTAGATATCTCTCGTGTCACTCCCAGATGTGTGCGCAGTATACCTGCCATCACCATTGATAGCATAACTTACCATGTGGGCTGTGAAACCTTATAAGGCAACAGCATTCTACATCTACACGTCACTATACAGTATGAAGTGAACGTTCTTTCACTTCATAATGGAGTCACGAGCGCAGTCTACACCTCACTAGTATTCACTATGAAGACTTCACTTCAAAATGGAGCCACCAGCGCTGTGTGCTTTGACGTTCCACACCCTCTGAATCACAGGGAATTATTCATCTCAGGAGAGAGTGACTGGCTGTAGGCGACCCATTCATGGGTGTCCCGTGATGCTCATCAAGTCGTCTTATATTGTGTTCAAATCAAATCAAATCAAAATCAAGTCTTCACACGGACGCACGTCATTACTGTAGCTACTTGTGAGGACATTTTAGGACAGCGATTCTATGAATGACATTTATTTCTGTTGTGTTTTTGACCATTAAGCTTAAAATATCAGCTCACGTCGCTTCCATGTTAGCATAGGACTATGCAACTTTTTATTTATTTATTTTATTTTATTTTATGCTGCCACAATATTTTGTGTATGGTGCTCACAACAGTTATATATGTACATGTTATTTATTTGATATGTTCCGTATGGGTGTGTCACATATACTGTCATTTTGTTTGAGTTACTGTATACCCTGAATCTTGAATAAACAAAACAATGAAAAAACAAAAATCAGCTCACGACACGCCACAGCGAGACACGTTGTGAGCTTCTGCTGTTTCTGGTAACTTGCGTTGCGTATTGTATTATCTTTCTTCCAGAGAAGTAGTTTGGTTCGGTACATTTATTCTGTATGGTTTTGGCTGCTGTGTGTTGTAGATAGAACCTGAACTGGCCCCGCCCCACCAGGGAAATCATGGATAGAGAGACTCAATTTAGTGATGTCCACTGGGTTCTATTTAAACAAATTACAGATAATTCACTTAACCTGAGTGGTGAGACTGAGAAGAGGTTTACAGTGGAGAATTAATGTGCAATATAGTTGAATCATTTAATAATTGTCTTAGGGATTTAGCATGACTCTCAGCGAGTCCACCAGCCTGAGCACATAATGTACAGTGTCTGTCTGTCTGTCTGTCTGTCTGATTTGTACTCGGGTTAAAGCATACAGGAGTACTTCACTGTACTTGCTTTTAATGTAGTTGAGTGAAAGAGAAACACAACTCGAGTGAAGTGCAGAATCAGATAAACTCAATTAAATGTACAGTTATTGTCCACTGTACAGTATTATCACGTATAGAACTGAACTGACCCATATCTCTGCTTCTTGTTTGACATCTGTTAAAAGTCTGGCTGTTATTAAATATTATGCTCTGTCAAATATATTCCATGCAGCGTCTGCTGAATCAGCCGGCCAGCTTAATAGTACGGCTATGATGAATCGACTTTTAAACACTTTCCATTTAAAACACTATCTTTCAAAGCACAGACTCCATGGAACAAAACCTTTTTAAAATAAATTATCTTTAGGATAAAGCTTCACATAATGGAAACTTTAAAGCTGCTTAACTTGCTAAAATATTCTCCCGTCATATTATGTGCATGCTCTGTATATTGCAGATAAGAGTCGTGTGGAAATGGATGTGGGAAGCGTTGCACCTCTAATATAGTTTGAAAAAATGTTTTCCAAAAATAGCAGATCTAAAAGCTCACAATGCATTGCAAATGTTCCACCCAAAATAGGGATGCCGGTGCTTGTAAAGTGTAGTCATTTTCAACCTGTCCCATAATGGAAACGGAAGTTTTCCTCGTGACATACACTGTATCTCAGGGGGAAAGATTTACATATTTTTGCGTACCATAATATGACATAAATGTAACGTGTTATAAAGTAACAGTCTTTTATGGGTGCCGTGGATGTTATTTACAGGAGTGCCCTGAGCAAAAAAAATGAATAAAGTGACCCCCGGGTGACCCAATCTCACATCGCACTCTCGCATGGCATACTTCAGTTATAGCAGTGACTGAGACAACAGGCTGAAAAACACAATGTCTTAGTGAACGCGCAGCAACTGGCAGGGCCCTCATTAAGCCATGTTTTGCACAATGTGGCCCTCGCCCTGAAATGAGTTTGACAGACCCAGCGTTCTCTCTGTGAGACTTTAAAACCAGTGTTTAAAAAACATAATCTGCACTCCAGTTCCATCGCGGACTCTCTCTCTCTCTCGGTGTTCACAAAGGACATATAAGCACGAGGCTAGAAAACGAGGGAACGGCGTGGAAAGCCCTGCTATAAAGAAATGGCTACAAAGAAACACGGGGGCCCTTAAAGCTGCCATAATCCCCTGCATCAGCCCTCAATGTAACTTCCATAAAACCTTCATCAGGGAAGCTGGATCTTGGATCTTCTGTGTAATACTGTGTTAAAGTTCACGCAACAACAGAGAAGCCTGCGGATTGCCAGGGTCTTACGTAAATCTGTTGGAACACATAATCATTATATGTTCCAAAGGGTTTAAGAGAACAAGGAGTGAGTCATAAAAAAATACTTTGTTAAAACCGCTACCTAAGCAAAATAAGAGTATTTCAAATGCCCCCCCTTTTTTTACACACTACACGTGTCAAAATTGTCTGTACTTTTACTGATTACCAGACTGCATCTCTAGACACGAAGCTATACAGCCGCCACCCATAGCATGTACGTTTATGTGTGTGTGTGTGTGTGTGTGTGTGTGTGTGTGTGTGTGTGTGTGTGCATGTGTGTGTGCGTGCGTGCATGCGTGTGTGCGTGCGTGTGCACTGTGCAGTAGAAGAAATACTAGGCAACAACATGCCTGCATGCGGTGGCCAAATCCTGAATGGGATTACAGTCCTGTGCATGTGGTGGTGATTTGGCCAGGCCGGCACCATATCTGGTGGAGCCAGACAGACAGTTCATTGTGTAGTCCGGCTGGTTGTATAGACATGTTCACACTCAGCACCCGGAGGATTATAGGTAATGACATCACAGCATTGGACAGATATACTTTTATTTAGAAATAATTTTATAACTTTTTTTTACCAGATTTCTTTTCATGTTTGAATTGGTTTGATTTGTCTGAACCTGTACTGGAGGAAGAGCAGATGGTTGGGTCTTCAGGTTAAGCCGTGAATAACTGCTGGAAATCCCCCACACAGACAGATTGCTGGACGATAATTTATGCAGTCTGAGAGTGCAGTGCACACATGTAACCAAATGTATCGGACTGAAATTGTCATTGAGGATTTTAAGGTGCACTCATCAAGCATTACAGTAGGCTATACAAACGCACGCACGCACACATGCGTGCTATAGTGGACATATACACACACACACACACACACACACACACACACACACACACACACACACACACACACACACACACACACACACACACACACACACACACACACACACACACACACACACACACACACACAGAGACTCACTGAGAGTAATAGTAGACCCCCAAGACGATGATACAATGATTCAACTATATTGAACATTAATGGTTCTCCATTGTAAACCTCTCGGTCTCACCACTCAGGTTAAGTGAATTAGCTGTAATTAAGCTGGTTAAAAAGAAGTCTTGAGTCTCTCTCTATTCATGACTTCCCTGGTGGGGGATCTAAAGCACTGGTTCCCAAACACTGGGTCGGGACCCATTTGTGGGTCACAGACAACATTGTATGTGTCCCTTTATTTTTTGTTTCCTACATTCTGTTTTTAATTAATTTTGCAATTTAAATAAAAATCTAAAAACATTCCCAGAAAAAGCAAAACAAACAAATAAAATGAAATAGAATCCTGAATTAAAAACAAATGAAGTAATTTCATGAAAAAGTACATGACAAATCTAAGAAGTTCCATAAATTAGAATACAATGTTTAAGAAGTAGTGAAAATAGCCGTCTGTAGGCCTATGATAAAGGTCTAAGCGCTCACCCAAACACATCTCTCTGTTTTTACTTACCACCGAAACGGTGGTCACCCTATCACCTAAACCTGGAGTATGAATAGGCCTGGAAAACATAGGAAAAAAGCACCTGCCAGTGCTATCAGAGCCCACACCTGCAAATGTATCAACACAAGTCCAATGGATTCCTTGATCCTGATGCTGTAATGCAGGATTGATTTGAACCCAAGAGAGAGAGAGAGAGAGAGAGAGAGAGAGAGAGAGAGAGAGAGAGAGAGAGAGAGGGAGGATCTGGATTAAAAGCATCTGCTAAATGCCTAAATTGTAAATTGTGTGAGTATTTAATACAGGATGATTTTAACCCAGGGGAGAGAGAGAGAGAGAGTGAGAGAGAGAGAGAGTGAGAGAGTGTGTAGATACAACATTCATCTGTAATCGTAGGGCTCAGGTGTCTGAGCTGCGACTTCAAAGAGCGCTGAATATGAAAGTACATCTGTGCATTCTTTTACCCCCTGGCCTGAACCGCACACGTGCACGCATGCACACGCACACACTTTTACCCCCACTCCGAGACGTAACATTATGCAGCCTGGAATCCCCCCCCTCCCCCCCTTAATCCTATCGCCAAGGTCACACATACACACACTACAGGCGCACACACACAGGCGTGCACCAAAGTATTGCGTATGAGCACATGCGTCTATGTGAATGCATGTTTTGTGCATGCACACACACACACACACACACACACACACACACACACACACACACACACACACACACACACACACTCTTATTCCTGTGGGCATAGCATCAGAGGCCACCTGCCTTCGTCCAAATGTTATCAGCCAATCTGTGGATATATGATGCATTGTGCATATTACGCTGTAATGCTAGGCTGATGACAAGACCCTTTTCAACGCTAATGACCCTTGCATTCATACTTCATTGTGCGACGGTGTCTCACACTTTAGCATAGGTTAGCAGATTGTTGTATGAAATAGAGAAACAACACAGGAAAACAAGTTAGTGTACAAGAAAAGGGAGAAGCCAATAACCAATAACGCATCATAGACGCATTGTGAGCTTGTAAATCTGCTCATTTCAGAGCACAACACCCGAGCACAACCAAGCGAGACATGACCAAAGCCTTTCCGGGGGTCCCCAGCCAAAAACGCTGAGAAACAGTGGGTCGAGTCCCATGTTTGGCACACGGACCAATTCATTTTGCGCGTGAGTAAATATCCCGCTTTTTTGTGTCTCCCACAAAGAAAATATATACGTATATTTCATAAAAAGAACGCTTATAAATCTGACATTTTCATCAATTAAACTAATTCCGCCATAGTTTTTCATATATACAATTTTAGTTATATATAAGTTATATAGAAGTAGTGAAAATAGAAGATCTACAAGCTCATACATAACGCGCTGTGAAGCGACGTGTTGTGAGCTTGAAGATCTGCCATCTATCTTGGGTCCCAGACAAACCAAATTCTCTTTTGGGTTAGGGTTAGGTTAGGTGAGCTAAAAGGTTTGGGAACTGGCCTATTGCTTGGAATACAGACACTCATTAGGAGGAGAGGAGAAACGGTCCTTCATTATGACCCGCTTTTACAGTGGAAAACAGCTTTAATGAGGCTGTCCCGAGGTGTCACGAGGAACACAAATGTTTCCACAGAGAGAGCACAGAGGACGTTTTAGGTTGTTTTTTATTTCCTTCTTCCATCCGCTAAGCTCAATTACCTTTCCAGATTGTCGTTTGATTAGCGTTTCAAACGATCCTTGTCATATCAAACTCTTTTTATAGCGGTTTCGTTTGACGTGTGTGTGTGCGTGTATTTGTGTGTGTGTGTCTATGACTCAGTGCACTAATGGAAAAAAATGAACTAGAAATTGTAAATCGTTACTTCTTCCACAGCTGAAACATTTTTCAACATGGAAATGATTATGACAATTATGCAAAATATAATTTGATCGCAGAGCCAAAATTAGTTTTCCCATGCAGGTGGCCGGCTTCCCCCTTAGAGATAGGATGAGAATTTCAGTCAAGCATGAGAGACTCGGAGTAGAACCGCTGCTCCTTGACGTGGAAAGGAGCCAGTTTAGGTGGTTTGAGCGTCTAGTACGGATGCTTCCCTAGGGAGGTGCTTTCTGCACGTCCCAGAGACCCCGTGGTAGACAAAGATGGCAGGGGAAACCATGCAAGGCACCAACCTGCTCATCAGGAGCAGTTAGGAGTATGGACCAGATGGGGGATTACATCTCCACACTTGCCTCGGGATCACCCAGGGGGAAGTTGCTAATGTTGCTCTGGAAAGGGAAGACTGGAAATCTCTGTTGGAACCATTACCCTTGTGACCCGATTCTGGATAAGCGGTTGAAGATGCATGGGAAATTGCGAGTGTGTGTGTGTGTGTGTGTGTGTGTGTGAAGCTTCTTTGAATTGTGTGTGTGAGACCACCGACCTGGTGTAGACGCCGTTCTTGCGGCAGAAGGAGTTCTTGACGGACAGCCGTCGGTTGTTGAGCTCCAGCGCGGGGAAACGCCCCTCGTCCAGGCTGACCATGTCGCCGTGCGTCAGCGCGTTGCAGTTACTGTTGTTACCTGGACACACATACAGACACACTGAGTGAACACAACACAGTCAGTTACTGTTGTTACCTATAGTGGACACACACATACAGACACACTGAGTGAACACAACACAGTCAGTTACTGTTGTTACCTATAGTGGACACACACACACATACAGACACACTGAGTGAACACAACACAGTCAGTTACTGTTGTTACCTATAGTGGACACACACATACAGACACACTGAGTGAACACAACACAGTCAGTTACTGTTGTTACCTATAGTGGACACACACATACAGACACACTGAGTGAACACAACACAGTCAGTTACTGTTGTTACCTAGTGGACACACATACAGACACACTGAGAGAACCATAGAGTTATATATAAAGGATAGACAGCGGACAGCCCCGCCCCCTTGGTACACAACACAGTCATACAACAGGGTCACACCACCTGACTGAGGGAGTGAGTGAGTGAGTGAGTGAGTGCATGAAAGAATGAACTAGTGAGTGAGACAGTGAATTGATGAATGAACAAGTGTGAATTAATACATGAGCGAATGAACGAGCTAGTGAGTGAGTGAGAGTGAATTAATAGTTGAATGAATGCATATAAGTGTGTGAATGAGCACATGAATGAACTGAGTGAGTGAGTGAATGTGAAGAGAGGAGAGTCCGCACACAGGTTTGCGCCAAGGTGTTTGCTTTTTATTCAATACACCATAAATAAGACACAACGTTTCGGCCGTGAACG
Organism: Protomyctophum parallelum; assembly: GCF_964188405.1. NCBI lineage: Eukaryota > Metazoa > Chordata > Actinopteri > Myctophiformes > Myctophidae > Protomyctophum > Protomyctophum parallelum. The sequence goes on along the minus strand of NC_139719.1, from coordinate 25,992,636 downwards.
TCCTTCATCAGGTGAGTGAGTGAGTGAATGAACACATGAATGAATGAGCGAGCTAGTGAGTGTGTAAATACATTAATGAACAGAGTGAGTATGTGCGTGTGTGCGTGCGTGTGTGAACAAATTGGTGCAGAAACATTTACGGATGAACATTTGCGCCGTAGATGCGCAGATGAAACGAATGCACGCATGCATGCGTCCCAATGGAAGGTCGCGGTAAACACCTCAATTACAAAACAAGCGACTCATTGGAATGAATAGGTCTTTATACTGCGGAGCAGTTACTATGCATGTACAATCTCCTCATTACCGGGGCCAATATCCTGCTCTGTGTCTGTGTGTGAGAACACAAACTCCCACAATGCATCACACTTGAATGAACCTCTGCATGTCCCACACAAAGGGTCCGTTATCTCAACCCAGAGAGAGAGAGAGAGAGAGGCTGCTGATTCACATTGGCGATGTTCGTCTGCATGTTGGCGAAGGCCATTCTCTCTCTGCACGTTGAGTGAAAAGTGAAAACTATTGAAAGGTCCAGCACTGAAGCTGTAAAGATAGCACATGACCTATAGCCTTTACGACCATGCAGTCTTCATTTGTTGATCTGCATCCTATAATTTCAATATATATGTCTGTGTGTGTATATATATATATATATATATATATACACATACATAGACGCTCTGGATTAAGAGCTAAATGCCTGAATTGTAAATGGAGCCTCATTTCTACTTTGTTGCGTGCCAATGGTTGCTTTCGTCGCATTTCGGAACTTGCCGGTGGAGAGTAAGTAAAGTAAAGTAAGTAAATTCAGCATAACAGCACCCTGAACCTGCCTGACAGTGCTGCCCCTCCCCCCCTCCCACCACCACCGACCACCATATAGAGTTGATTTAGAACAATTTACTGCTTTAGAAGGGCTCTAGAAGGGCTATTTGAGGTTAAGTGGTGGTTACGCAAATGGAGAGAGAGAGAGAGAGAGAGAGAGAGAGAGAGAGAGAGAGAGAATATGGAGAAAAGCACACACACACATACGAACATGATAGGCACTGAATGACAGGGAAGAAAAGCAGGGAAAGATAGAGAAACAGAGTGAAAGAGAGAGAGGGAAGGAAAGAGTGGAAAGAACACGCACACACACACACACACAGTCACGCAGTCGCACACACACACACACACACACACACACACACACACACACACACACACACACACACACACACACACACACACACACACACACACACACACACACACACACACACACACACACACACACACACACACACACACACACACACACACACACACACACACACACACACAGAAAGCAGTGGGTCGCTCCAGTGCTTTCTCTTGGCAGTGTGGCCCTGCATGGTGGGAGGCTGTGAGACCGTCTTTGTGTTGGAAAGAGAAGGACTCTCTTGTATTTATTCCCCCTCCTCCTCCTCCTCCTACATCAGTCAGAGAGATGGGCATGGGGGACCCCCTCCCATGCCCTCCGCTGCCCAGCCCCCAGGCAGAGAGATGGGCATGGGGGACCCCCTCCCATGCCCTCCGCTGCCCAGCACCCAGGCAGAGAGATGGGCATGGGGGACCCACAGGGTCTCCCCCCCATGCCCTCCGCTGCCCAGCCCCCAGGCAGGCAGGCCGGCAGAAAGCCCTGGCAGCTATAGCGCCTGTGTAGCAGTAGAAGTGCTGAGCCAGGGGAAATGGTCCCGCTGATGTCAGTGCTGAACGGAATGAGCAAGTATAGATCCTCGTCCGTCTTTCTCCCTTTCTCTATGTCTCTCAGGAAAAATAAATAAAAATTCTCAAAAGTAGCAGATGTACAAGCTTGCGGTACAAATGCAAAAAGTGATTGATAAAATGCTTGTGACGCTATGTTAATTACTTTAGCTGGGGACCCCCTGGAACCCCCTTCAGGACTACCCCGGACCCCAAGGGTTAATTTGACTCTGAGAGTGTACAAATGGAACCAAAAGGACCTGTGTCTTACAGGTCCATTTGGTTCCATTTTACAGCGTCAGCCACAACATACAGTAGGTCTATATGTTGCAATATAACGTTTGCCATGCCATGCTTACCTGTAGCTGGCATAGCAACAAGTAGTCACTTGCTTTGCTAAAGAATCCCTGAGATACAAACAGATGTTCTAGTTTTCAGACACTCTCAGTTTTAATGTTCCTGGTGTGACTTCACTAGAACATGTTGCAGACAGTGATAATACAGAGCAGACAGAACAGCTGCTCATTTGCCTAAAACCACTGATTCTAAACCAGTGTTTTCCAAACAGTTGGTTGGGACCCATGTTTTGGGGTCGTGAGTCAATATCCCTTATTGCACATATACCTCATTTTTGAAATAACTCTTCCTACTTCCAGGCCTCTTCCGACTTCCTTCACCGATGATACTACTAATGAAGGCTCTGTTCCATTCTGGTCAAACAGTCGGGGTGCTGCTATTTGGCATGTTGGCTCACATGGAAACACTTCAGTGTAACTCAGCTAAAGGCCGATTCATATAGTCCAGTTTTCGGTGAAGAGGTGACCACCGAAAACTACAATATGACGTTACGCCGTGGTGGTCACTGCTCGTTTCAGTGGTCACGTCTTCACCGAAAACTGGACTATGAAAGGCCATAACAGCGCATGTGACCTCTAACCCATTAAGACCTGGCTGATATAGTCTTCTAATAGGGGATTCACACTATGGTCCCGGGTGCGCACTCGGGACCACTTGGCAGATGTTGTGGTAGTGTGAATGATGCATACCGTTCCCGGGAGCGGATCGCCCAACCGTCCCCGGGACCGCATGGGGGGTGGGTCTCTGGACCGTTGAAGTGTATTCAGATACGGATCGTTCCAATGTGAATGCATGTGTACCTAAAGAAGGAAGTGGACTGTTTTTTTAAAGAACGTGACATTATCTCTAGTCGACGAGCCAAAGCGTAAAAAAAAAAAAACATAGCTGCTGCACGATCAGCGCATTTCTCAACGCCGCCCTTCTCCTGTTGAATCTGCGTATACGCGCAGCACCGCGCTGATCTTATTCTGCGGACTACACGTGGCTCTTGGGCTTTGCTTGGCACAGTTTCCAAAGTAAAACAAAATAATAATAATGCTAAAGTAGAATCCATAGCAAACTAATACACTGGAGCACAGAACTGACTGACACAGTGAATAGCAGGCAGGCTGACAGTGAAGTAGTATAACGGCAAAAAGCCAAAGAGGCAATGCAATTCAGTGTGTCTGGATTTATTTGAGACAATGTCGCACAGTTGATGGTCAGTGTCCGTGCGCGCCAGCCATCAAGCACACCGTCATCAGGATGATTAAAGTGTGTTATGCAAGTGTACCCGGGTGCGCTGTTGAATCTCGGGCAATGTGAATCATGGCCATCGGGGACCAGGCAACCGTATTCGGAAACGGTTCCAATGAAACGGATTCAGTCCGTCTCAGTGTGAATCCCCTATTAATCATGACCGTTTTCTTAAAATCCTATGTTTCTATGTCAGTGGACCCACAGAATTATCTGAATTTGGCCATGGACCCCCGTCTGAAAATATGTTTTTCCTGGGACACCCCCAGAAGCAAATATTTTAGTCAAAACCGTTCACTGTGAAAGAATATTCAAAGATTTGCGCCACATTTTCACGATTTTTCAAAAATAGCAGATCTACAAGCGTGTAGCGTGACATTCGGTGCCACGCTATGAGCTTGTAGATCTGCTATTTTTCAACAGATAATGGTTGAAGTGGTTAAATGCTACAAGGTGACACAGATGACTAAATGGCCTTAATTAACGTGATTGAACCCACCTGAGTCCGACTTCTTGGCGTACTTCTTGCTCTGCCCTCTGATGATGAGGATGAAGACCAGCAACAGGATGAAGATGAGACCCACCAGGGCCACCACCACCAGGAACCACCACTCCTCATAGAACGGAGCCACCTTCTGAGCTGGAGGGAGGGAGATGGCGTGGTTAGATCAGTGGACCCACCCCTAAAATCTTTCTCGTAAATTAACAGGTCTACTGCAGGTAACCCGCGTTATTACCTTTGGAGCATACGCCAAAGAATTTGCAGCTTTCAACCACGAAAATAGTCTGATCGTTTGTTGTTGATGAGCAAAACCAGCCGCCATGACAATGCGAGACGAGAACAGCCTGCACAGCATGTTGTAGTCCAAACAAACGGCCCGTTCACTTGCATTGAGCTCATTTTCCCAGAAGCCCTAGCAGCCCAGAGGATGGCTCGATTTCCGGTTTCGTCATCATAATGCGATGGCCTCGTCACCAGGTCTGGGACAAATCTTCTCTATATTTTTAATTATTTTAAAACTGCAAATTAAACACATTAAACAAATAGCGTGTGTGTCACACAAAAGCATCAAAAGTAGCAGATCCGCAAGCTTGAAAACTGTGCCATTTTGAGCTGGTAGACGAAAAGTTACTGTTTTGGACAAAATGAGGTTCCATCTGCATTGTACTCAAAATCATGAGTGCAATGCAGATAATATTTCTGAAACAGAATTGTCAGAAATGGTATGTAGGCTTTTAAAATACATTAATGGTATATTTGCTTGCACAAGTGTCCTCTCCCTTCTTCCTTCTCTTGGTTTCCGCACACTTTACATTTTGCTACAGACAGTTGAGCTTATCTCACCAGATTCTCAGAGCTATCACTAAATATAGTGCTTGGGGAAGTTTATATGGAATGGTTATTGTGAAACATAGCCTATACCAGTGAAAGATGATAATACAAATAAAAATAACAGTCAATTGAAAAAGTTAAGTGTAGTTTTAAATAAGTTTGTCTATCATCATCATACTATAATTCACAGAATGTCTGTGTGTGAGAGTGAGTGAGTGAGTGAGTGAGTGTGTGTCCGACCGCATTTTATCTCCTCATTATCTCCTCACTGCCTGCACCAATCGCTCCCACTTTTCACACAGGCATTGACCATATGAATATGGAGGGCGTGACGGAGCCCTTTTTTCGATTTGACACATTAATGATTATTAATTAATTTATTAGTGAATTAAAAACGCACCCGGGTGCAGTACCCCCCGCAGCCACAGGGCGGCAAAACTCCAAGTGAATTGCATTTTGGGACCGTCACTGATTAATACTGGGACACAGTTTTCCGCGTAACTTGAGTTGTTTCGCCCGCAGTTACAGATCTCATCTTTCCTGCACCTAATGTGAAACATTGAACAGCACGGCCACGATCACAACGGAATGATTATCTATCGGCCTGGCTCTGTTGGATCACTTGATATAACTTTTAACCAAACGTGGGTGAAACAGCGTGCAGCCGCGCACGTAAAGACTGCACGTGCGCACACACATGGAGTGGACGGATTGATTGATATACAAAAACAACCCTTGCTTAGCACCTCGCTAAAAGCGTGTGCGCAGGCTACTCTGAGGTGGGCACCCACTGTCGTTATATTGGAACCTTCTGCCCTTGCCTGGCTGGATTTGTGTGTGTGTGTGTGTGTGTGTGTGTGTGTGCGTGC